>NC_091822.1:75887500-76212500 GCF_038994185.2 Dermacentor albipictus
GGATGCAATAAACCTTGTATCAGTGATTGGTTTTTGTTGTTCAGTGCATGCACGAAATGGCACATTTCGATATAAAATTTAAGTCAGAAACAGCACATCGCCCATGTCTGTTTTTGTGCGTCCGCCCCGTACGAGCGTTGTTACCCGCTGCAATTGTCTGCCATGCCAGCGCGTCTGTAGCGAGCGTGGTGAACTGATGTAGAGAGGAGTTCATGCTGAGTTCCTGAGACTCGAACCAATGGAACGTGAACTGCGGGCATCGGCGCAAGTCTCTGCGTCTCTACGAGCATGCCTCAACTCGCTGGCGAGCCGTGTCACGTGACACTGTCTGCGAACATCGTTCGGGTTTTGATCGACTCTAAATATGAAGCGCGTCTTCAATCAGTTCGCCCCCAAAGCGCACCGCTACTCCAGGCTTCGTATACGTCGCAAGCTGCTCTCGTGTAAACGGCGTACGCGCGGTCTGCCATATACGTTGTGCTCCTGTCGACAACCAATTCGGTCTTGAACGTGGCCGCACAAATAATTCGTTCGCGAGCACTGGCCACGCGTTACCCTCGTAAAGTACCTCGACCTGCTCCACCGCGTCTACTCCGTGGTCTCATACTGCCGAAAACCACAAATCGACATCGTTCGTGTATAGGCTTGACCCGCCCGCGCTGTCCTTGGTGCTTTTTAGCTGGTTTTAACGCTTGTCGCGCGCAATGGTACCACATCAGGTAAAAAATAGCACGATATTGTCAAGCAGAATCAAGCTAGGAGCAAAAGAGTGCAATGACGTATACGCCAACGTGTACGTGGCGTATACTTTTACACTCGCTGTTTTCCATCCAGATACAGTGCTGCAATATGATTTTGTTCCACTCAGGATTACCGAACTTGTGCCATTCTTAATGGTAAAAAAAATAGATACGTTTTCACTTAGCGATCTGGTGCCACCAGACCGCATCATGTAGAATTTTTTTTTCGTTTAACTGCCGTGCCTTCTTGCACAAAATTTTTGCGGTTTTTTCGAAATTGAACCATGGTCGTCAAAAGTTGTTTCTTAAAGCATAGCTAGCACTAACGGTTCACAGGAAAGCGGCGCAGAGTTTTCTGGCATTTACTACAACAAGCGTACGTATACTTGCCCGAGAACTGCGCATATTTACTTGCCAAGGCAGCACTGCGGTGTGTGTATGGGGCGATATAAAGGGTGTGGCGCACCTGCCCTCATGCAGATAACGATCGAGCAGTTGGAGAGCGTTTTTCTGCAAGTCGCCTGCTCGCTGGCTGTGGCCGAGCCCGAGCTCGAGTTCGAGCACCGGGACCTCCACTGCGACAACGTGCTGGTGAAGCCCACGGAGCTGGAGTTCGCCGAGTTCGTGCTGCACGGCCGGAAGATCCAAGTGCGCACTGCTGGCGTCAAGGGGTCCGTGATCGACTACACGCTGTCGCGGACGCGCATAGGTATTCCACTCTGGCCGAACGCTTCGGCCGGCTTTGATTTCACTTCCCCGGGATCTTTTCGACCAAGACGACCCACTATGGCGACCTCGGCTTTGCGACAGCCTGTCGCGTGTTCCACCAGTGTTCGTGCGCCCGTAGGCAAGTGATAGCCGCTGGCATCGAATCCCGGCCACGGAGGCCGCACTTGGATGGGGGCGAAATGCGAAAACACCCGCGGTACTTCGATTTAGGTGCACGTTAGAGGCCCGGTGGTCCAAATTTCCGGACTACGGCGTGCCTCATAAGCAGATCGTGGTTGTGGCATGTAAAACAATAGAATTTTATTTATTAATTTTAAGTGATAGCCAACGTGCCGCGAAATAGAAATGTGTGTGTGTGTGTGTGTTTGTGTGTGTGTGTAATATACACACGCTGAAGCTATACAAGGATGAAGTACCACGTGAATTGCTACCGGTGCCCGCCCAGCGTTAAAGGGCAGTATGAGAGGCCTCTAAGCATTAATCCTTTCATATGAGGAAGCCTTGAAAAATTCATTCCAGAATTTATTACTCGTAATGGGTGCGGAATGCAAGAATGCGTTTGTGCCGTGTTTTGGCGCACGTTCGAGAACACCAAACGGACAAAATTTTGCATCGCTCACCCGCCCTGCCTCCCTTTGCGTGTCGCTCCTTAGTCGTATAACCCAGTTCGAAGTTTCGGGAGGGTAAATCCCGCAATATACGTTTGTTCCTCAAAAAGCACTGCGCTCATTCCAAGGCGTCTTCCGGTTTGAAGGCCCTTATGTGAGTGACCACGTGTGATGACTTAAAATTCTGAGAATACTTTTTCGCCGATCCTTGGGTTTACGTTTTTCTTTTTTTTTTACCTAGGCACAGAGGGCAGAAATAATCTCAAACACGCCGATCAATAGTTGCGCGATTAGTTCGACCTGGACGGTGCCAATAATTTAAGCTCGCCCGCGCAAGGACACCGTGGTTTCAACGTCATTCGACGTTCTTCTTGGCACCGCTGTTTGTAAAGGAAGTCTGTGAAAACCACGGTGGACAGGGGTTTATAATAAAAGTTAAGAGAGCTTGCTGCCTTGCATATATAAGCGAGTAAGTATGTTTATGCAGAGGAATAGGATAACCTACAAATCGCGTATGCCCGTTTGTCTCTCTACTCTTTAATTGAGCTGTGCCATGTCTCATAATCCCAGCTATTTTATCCATTCCGGCATAGACGATGACATACAGAAAGCGGGGTCACATACTCTACTGAGGACTTGAATACACATTCACTTTCACCACAAAGTTGTATACGTCGTTCTTTAGTTTCCAGATCAATGTACAAAGTTTGCATCTGTCTACTATTTTTCGGCCCAGGTGGACAGGTGTACTTCACGGACCTCTCCAAAGACTCCGCTATATTCCAGGGAACGGGGAGCTTCCAGTACGACATCTACCGGATCATGAAGGAGCACAACGGGTGAGTGGAGTGAGACTGCTTGGTGAAATACCATGGCCCGCATGCGCAGATTTTTGCTCGTAGGTGCTGCTTGCCATTGGCCCGCTGCCATCGCTAATAATATTACGCCCAGCTCTAGCGTAAGATCGTTTTTCCACTTCGGGGCCCTACGTATTTGCTTTGCAGGCGTTGCAAAAATAAAAATCGCTGCATGCCTAATTGCGACTGCAAAAGTGCCCGCACGTCTCGAGGGTGAGGGTAAGCTGGTGTTTCTCGCCAATACCGATTCGTCTGGCACTGCGTTTTCGAAGTTCGCTCCCGAACAACAGCGCCGGTGAGTTGGTGTGACGTCACGTACTTCTAAGGATTTTCGCAACTATGGGACCACTACTTGAGAAAGTCTGGCGTTACCACTAGGTTAACTCTTTCCTTTATTCACGCGGCAATATAGTCCTGGCTCGTACAGTCCCAGCGAAAGAAGTTTAGCACAAGTGAGTGGTGACCGGAGCGGCAAAATTGCCACGCGCGGCGCTGTTGTTATGGAGTGCGCCGATAGGAGGAGTACCAGACACATTCTATTTTGCAAGGGAACGCGCTTTCTGCCATGGCAGAAAGAGGCTAGATAATTAAAAAAAGAGGGGCAATTGTCAAAAGATCAGTGTATACGTAGTGAAGGGCAAGGTAAATATAAAAGAAAAAGGAGAGAATGCAATTGAACAGTGTGTTCGTTTCCGAGGTTTGCTTTGTTGTTCCGTAGTTCTACATTGACAGCGAGTTATGAAAAATATCGAGATCTTGAAAATTAGCATTGTCATATTATAAGTGTTCCTGTACAGTTGAGTGTTGATGACAGGCAGGAAACATGGAAAGGTCTCTGTTCCCTGGAGGACTTGCGCGGAATGCGAAACGTGATGCAACTTCAGGAGTACGGGGCAGGAATTCCGTGACGTAGTATGAAAAGAAACACAAGGTTAGCATGATTAATAATTCTCGCCACATGTATGGCGAGAATTATTATTTAACAGAGAACATACTTTAAAATCAGTGAACCAAAAATGCCTTAGGACCACAGTTTGCGTAAACAGTCTAGAAGCATGCGAGGCCAAGCGCTGAGATGTTACCATTTGTGATTGATGGAGTGCTGTAGGCTGTTTTTTAGTATGTCTTTTAACAAAGAATCGACACGGTTTCACCATCGGGTGGGGCAGAAAGCAAAAACAGTAATCCCATATTGAAGAGTGCGGTAGAGAAAGGCATGCGCAATAGTTTTTTTTTACTTGAAGCGGCACGATAGCTTTAATGTGAACGAATAACCACGCAGCGCTCCTAAGTTTATCGGAAATGTGCAATAGTTGACTATGCCACGACATATCGCTGTCGAAGAATACCCCCAGGTATTTCACCGAGTTCACGTTAAACGGCACGCAGTTAAACGGCACGCATCGAAAGGGATGACAGTTCCGACTGTGCCGTAGAATCGGTGCATCGATTACGGTTAGCTTTAAAGGGGATGTGAAGCAAACGAGTTGGCTTTTTAAGGCGTTAACCTTTAGACAGTTATCAGCGATGACAGGCAGGAAACATGGAAACCATGTCATTGTCTCGTCCACATTATTCTGAAGATTAGAGATAGCCATGTTGTGCGAAAAATGTTTTGACAGCAGTACAGTGTCGTCAGCGTATTGAAATATCGACCATTTCGAAATAACCCGAGATAAATCAATAATAAATTTATTGAAAAGTAGAGGTGATAGAATGGAACCGGCTTTCAGTGGAAGCTCACCACTTGCATTTATCGTTTTATCCAAGAGAACCACTTGTGACCGTTCTGCGAGGTAGTGTGACCGTTGTGCGAGATAACCTGAATGCTCTATTTTGTACTTTTCAAGCATTTCGATAAGCTTGACTGGAGTCCCAAACTTTACTTGCATACTCAAAAATTGGCCATACTAAAGTTTTGTAAGCTACTTTCACCTGTGGCGATGCCATCCCTAATTTTCGGAGTGGAAATCCTGATTGTTTGAATGCCTTGGTGCATGTAGTCTCAGTGTTCTGCGCCCATTTTAGGTCCTGCGTAATTGACTCCTAAATATTTGAGTTCCAGCGCTTGAGTTATATCAGTACCCGATATTTGGCAACTGAAAAGAAAGGCTCCTTTTTTCTGCTTACCCTGAGGAACTTCGTTTACTTGACGTTTATTTCCATGTCCCAAGCCAAACAAGTCAGCAGTTTCGCGTAATTAAAATTCCTGGTCCTTCACGCTGGCACAGTGCAGTAGGCCACGCATTCATCGGTGAATAACTTCAGTGGAACTCCTGGATCTTCGCATGAATAAATATCATTAACATAAATCAGGAACAAATAAAGGTCCCAAAATGGATCCCTTTTGTACGCCCTGAGGAACTTCGTTTACTTGACGTTTATTTCCATGTCCCAAGGCAAACAAGTCAGCAGTTTCGCGTAATTAAAATTCCTGGTCCTTCACGCTGGTACAGTGCAGTAGGCCACGCATTCATCGGTGAATAACTTCAGTGGAACTCCTGGATCTTCGCATGAATAAATATCATTAAAATAAATCAGGAACAAATAAAGGTCCCAAAATGGATCCCTTTTGTACGCCTGATAAAACATTAAGATGGCTTTAATCGACAGTTTACTGAAACATACTGCACACTGTTCGAAAGATATGCTTCAATCCACGTAATTATTTTGGGATGAATATCTATTGAATTCAACTTTTCGAATAACTTACAATGTGGGTCACGGTAGCAATATGAATCTAAATTGCGTCGGTTTTCAGGGTGGAGTTAATTACCCTGACAGGCCATGCATAATTTCAAGCAAATGGGTTACAGTTCGCATCCCTTTACAATATCCGTGTTTCCTGCTATAAAGTAAATTATTAACTTCTAAGCAGCTTATGATTGCTTTATGATGGCATGTTCTAACATTTTACAATTTCTTAAGGGCATGTGCCGATAAGTATCTACCAATAGTTTGTCGCCGTCTTTGTGAATAGGCGGAAATTTCGAGCAGGGCCTGTCTTCAGGTAGAGCACCCGTGCCTAGCGATACTGGGAAAATTACATATCTAAAACTGGCGAAAGCTTTCTTCTGCATATCTTTTAAAGAAGTGGTTTGAAATGCTGTCGGGGACAGGGGCCTTTCTTACGTGAAGAAGTAATAGCAAGTTCAAGATGGCCGGTGTTGCAATCTGCACAGGGTGCATAAGGCTGCGCGGTGCTGAGAAATCATTTGTTGAGGGAACACGTGCGAAGACAAAACTGACAAACGAATTCACCATGGCACGCACGTATTCTACCACATGATTTGCGATCTTTAGCTTCGATGGCGAACTATCTGCCTCCGATAGTTATCGCCACAATTTCTATGGTTGATTTATCAAAGTTTGCCAGTGTATTCGAAAAAAAAAACCATGTTTGGCGCATGTAATCTCTGCCTTCAATTTACGAACAAGTTCACTTAATCCCGCGAGATTTCTGTTGCTTCTGTACGTGTGCTTTGCAATCGCTTTATCAAATGAAATGTGTCGAGTAATTCACGGGGTCTCGCGCCTTATTGATTTGAATTTTCCTGAGGTGAGAGTTTTCTCGTAGTGCGCAATCGCTGCCTTGAGTTGGATCCAGCTAGACATCGTTGGCGCTTGCTTTGTAAACTGGGAAAAATCGTCAGAGAGGTCTTCGAGGCAATAAATGACGCTTTCATCATTGGCCCGATAAGAGTCTTTACATGCAATACGCGATATAACTCTACCATTTCCGACGCGTTTATCTATTTGGTGAAACGTCAACGACAGCCTCTTGTGATATCATGCTTGATATTCAGCTTTGGCATTAAAGTACGAGACACGAAAACAGGATGCAACACCGACGAAACCACCTCCTGAATGGGCGTCGGATGTGTATCAAGGCGGGTCGGAGCCAAAGTTAAACATCGTGTTTAAATCAGTTCGCGTTTTTTTTAATTCCCAACTGTCAGATTAGTCCAGTCTATTCCCGGCAAGTTAAAATCGCCAGTTAGTAAAAAGTTCGGCATTTGTTGCACTCTTGTAACACAATGCGAAATGCTGATGCGCATTCGGTGATACGTAAATTTATAACAGTCGGAGTTAGACTTCTTTGCAAGTCGTACTGCTAATGCAACAAGTTATACAGTTGGAAGACACAACGAGCCGCAGTGGGAAGTGCACGAGTGGCAACTGAGGCGCAGCGGCTCGCACTTTTTCCGCAGTGGCGTACTTGCGCGGCCTTCCTCGCGAGCCGCAAGAGCTGCACGATCCGCCATCGTTCTGCCGCCGACAATCGCCACCGCTCCGACTGTGACGTCAATGCACAGAGCGTGCCCGCCCGCTTTTCGGCACAGCAGCACCTGGCGCGACAGCAGTTACTAAACTTAACATTCGATTCCCACCCGGACAGATATGTACAAATTTTTTTTCGAAGCTACTAATTTACTGTATTTACAGAAACCTCGCTCAGAAATGAGACGTCAATCCGAACATTTTTTTGACGTGCTTTAACTCTTTGCGGCGTCGGCCTTTTCGTCACGGCGCAGTTTCGCCAAGGACACCGCCAACATGGATGCCTAAGGTATTCCCTTTAATAATCTAGTGCGCTTGTTTACATTGGCATTGAGATGGTCGTGCAGGTGCAATACATATCGCTCAGGGAACCCACGTTGTCTTTAAACGCTACCAGCTAGCATGGAAGAAGAATCATAGGTGGCACTGCTTCACCAAACGTTCGTGTGATGGTCAATGGCAACTTCTTTGCGAGAATATAAGCTCTGCTCGACAGCTACTATGACATCGCCACCCCGACTGTGGCGATGCGAACAAAAGACTGAGTAAAATATGGGAAACATGCCAAAACAATGTATCATAGTATTCAGTCACGTTTCTGTGATCACCAGACCATCAGAAGGGAGGGCAGAGCAAAATCAGTTCCTCTAATTTATTAATTTTATTTCCGTAACTTTTGACACAAACTAAGCTTTGTCGACAGTTCTTTGCTGCTCAGCATACCACAACGAAGATCCCTCAGCGACTTAAGTAACCGGGTTTCTGCTTTGCTTTAAAAGCACCCTCCTCCTTCCAGCAGAATCTCACGCGTACGTGTCATTATTAATTTTAAGCTTATCATAAACGCGACTAACCTTTTTTTCTCCATTTCCACGTTCCAACTTGGATGAATGCCAGTTAGCACCGTGCCTTCCTAACAATCGTCGAGAAATCTTCTGCAACAGACGCACTTTTATCCTTATGTTTGTGGTAGTTGCGCAGAACTACCAATTCCTTCTGTGAAATAAAAGAAGCGCAATATGAGGGCACGCACCCGGTTGCTATTTTTTCGTCGACCACTGTGAATACGCTCAACTGTTCTTACGTAGGCACCGACCATACCCTTGAAAATATCGTTCGCGACTTTTTATCGAAGCTGAGTGGGCTAACGGAACAGAGAAGCGGAACCGCCAAACGTAACAACGTTGTTGCGACGTCCCCTATTTGCCATGTCATCTACTTTCTCGGTGGTGCGTGAAAGTCGTTTTTGCATGGCATTGATATAACTTCCACAAGTCGGAATTTTAGCCTGGCACTGTTTAAGAGAGTCAAGCGAGTTTTCGATGTCGGAAAACCTCGGCTGAACGCCTTCACTCCTAGTCTTCGGGCCAAGTCGGGGGTCTGTAATTTCTTTAAGAGTGCTCAGAATACCGCTGTGTATCTCATCGTCACCCGCCGTGGTGTGCATCGCATCGTCACCCGCCGTGGTTGTTCAGTGGCTATGGTGTTGGGCTGCTGAGCACGAGGTCGCGGGATCGAATTCCGGCCATGGCGGCCGCATTTCGATGGGGGCGAAATGCGAAAACGCCCTTGTACTTAGATTTAGATGCGTGTGAAAGAACCCCGTTGAAGCTCCCCGGATGTTGACGTCACGCCAAAGGCGGAATCCAATCTTATTGCAGGCGAGCATCGTTCTCTGCTGGCTGAAAGCGTTCTCGTCTGCTTAAGGGGGATGGAGGGCACAATGACACATGCTGATGTCACCAAGACAGATCAATGAACCCTGCTCAATGCCGCTGCGCACTGCATTGGCTTCACGCGGAAAAGCAAACTTGCAGTTCACGGTGACCAACGCCAATACCGATGCTTCGCCACTTTCACGGGGCAGACGAGCCAGGTATTGAGCAGAGTTAATTCCCCTGAGCAACGCCTGGCACCGCTGGTGTCGCGGCGCGCGGACGCGTAATCGTGCGGCTGCTTTCATATTTCGCGCGTTTGCATTATAAGGCAGAAAAAATAATCACGGGAGACATAGCGCACTGAAAACCACTGAATCGGGTGTTTCTAAAACGCAATTATTACTTTTCTATAAAAATTCGCGCCCTCAATCCCGTAATTAAAAGGCTCGTTATTTCAAGTATTTATCCATACTTATGAAAAAAAGAATCCTGTTGCGGTACGTCACTGCTGACGGAATACCATTGGTTGCGTCTTCGTTGTATTCTGCATCTTATTTTTAGGAGCTTGGCTAACGTTGGCCCTGTATGTGCTGCCATAAGATGGTCAGACTCGCGTAGCCATGGACGAAAAAGACGCGCAACCTGGCTGACGTCGGTTGCTGCGGTCGCTGTCCCATGGCGACTTGATCTAGATTTGCGTTCATAGGAGACAGCCGCAGTTACACGAGTCGGATGCATAACGTGTACGGTCGTGTCCAGGGCACGTAATTGTATGCATACATATGGTTGTGAGAACACAATAAACACAGATAAAGCACCACCGTAACTGCACTTTTCTTTGATTTGGCTTGAATTATCTACCCGGCACATTTTTATAGTTAACGCGCGAATACTGATGAACACACTGCAATGAACACAGCTTTGATCCTGCTGCTTTCATGCGTTGTGAAAGTGTGCTATAAGCTATCCACGCCTTCGCATTTGCGCAGCCCGCGGTGGCGCAGCTTTTCGTCACAATGCATTTTTCTTTCTTTCTTGGAACACTGCTAATCGTACAGCAACGTGCGAGAACTCCGTGGCAACTAATGCACTGAAGAATCCGAGCCAGCAGAGCGCCTGCTGTGGCGAAGTCGGCACTGGCTACACCATCCCTGCAAAGTTAGTGGACGTCCTGGGGAGACGGACGTCTTGCACATGCCAGCTGGCGTTCCCAACGCGAATGAAAACTGACACGTGTCTCGCTTTACAGACTCTCGCCTTCACACAGACGAAGAATCCCTCTTCATTTAACCACTGTCGTAGGCGCCTACAACTCAGAAGGCTGCCGAACTGGAGCCGCTGAAGTTCCTGAGCTGCGCCATGTCGCGACAGTCGACTAAATAGCGTCGCCCAGCGTCGGACCAGTCGAGTGCGGCGACAGCTTCGGCGATATTCTGAGCGCCGGCAGCGCTAGTTGTTTCTTCCCCCGCTAAATATTTTCTTGCAGTTTGACAACTTTCAGTGCAATACATTCGAATATCCGAAGATGTGGAAATACAACCATATGCTCGAAACTTGTTCTCGATAAGCGCAGCAGCATGGGCTTTATTGATTGGCCATGGATAACAACATGGCATCCTTCAGCCATCATAGCGCAGATGTTAACAGGCATGGACGTCGATCAGCGAATTTGATTATTAGGTCGATAGCTCCATTAGTGAATGAATGTATAGCGTGAATTCAGGTAGGTAGATTGAAACATTTCCTTTCTGGCTCCTTCATTTCACTTTCGTATGTCTCGAAACACTGATGAAAATGACTGAAAATAAGAAAAAAAATTGTACTGATAGACACTGTATGAAAGAAAAATGAAAATTTCAACTTGCATCCTTTCAGATGTTAGAAAGGTGATAAATGGCGATGCAAGAAATGGCACAAATAGAAACGCGAACGGAAAAAGCAGAAGGCAAACGCGCTAACTTGAATGTATTGCATGTCGGTGTGGGTTTATTCGTGTCCCTCCCGCCTTCTTTTTTTTTTGCGCTGCGCTTAAAGAACTTGTTCTTTGCAGACTGTCCATTTTCAAGTTCAGTAAACGAATCTACGACATACACCTTACTCGCTCTATTGCTTCTTTTTTTTTTCTCGCAGTGACGATTGGGAAGCCTTTCGCCCGCACACCAACGTGCTGTGGCTTCATTACTTGCTGACGAAGATGTTCCAGAAGCTGCCCAAGGACAAAGCAGGCCGCGGAGGTCTTGGTTCCTCCCCTTCTCGCAGCCGACTGGCCTCCTGGATGGATGCGATCCTGTCCTTCCCGTCGGCCGAGCAGTTTGTGGTGGAGCAGGTCATTCCACTCCTCGAACGCGACGCCGAGACACCGCGCAGAGCGGCCGCACACTGAGGAGCCGCACGCCATGAATCTTAGGGCGCAACGCTAAGTGCGCCATCGTGCACTTAGCGATCTATGAATATGTATGAAAAAAGAAAAAAAATCGAAAGAAAAAACAAAAAAAAACGTTATATATAATATATTTTCATGCGAAACTCTGCATGGTTTAGTTTATCGGAAAAGGTTATCTTCCCACAATCTGTCTTTGTTAATTATGTTTAGAGCCACATAAATTTATTTGTTTCAAAAATGGCGCGCTGCAGTTCAACTTTGCGACTTTTAGTTTTTTAATTGTTTTGTCGAGTAAAGATGTTCTGTTCACTTCTATGTTAATTTTAAATTTTAGTTATTTATGTATTGCGATTTTATTTATTCATGGAATAAAGATCACATGTATGCTCCGAATGCTTGAGAAAAATGTCCGTTAAATATCGAATCGAACATTTGCAAATTTCTAATAAGGTGAAACTGCTTGTGGATTGCGTTCAGCAACGAAAAAAAAACTTGTTTACATTATTTGGTACAGTGTTAAGAACAGCCAGCTGCAGTGAAAGTTTTTCCTACCAGTAGCGACAGTGACAGCAACTTTCGTGGGGCGCCGCCGCCAACCTCTAGCCGCGGCGTGACTAAATCGACTGTGTCGGGAACAATACGCGCGTCCTCCACTCTCCGTCGCTTCAGCTAGGATGCGTTTGACGAAGCAGGCTTTGTACTGAAACCGCCACCGTTACGCCCTAGCCTCGTCGCCGTTGTGACTGAATGAGTTCGGCAGGCCACCTATTGTTACCGAACTCACCAACGCGGACCTGATCTGCTATGAGTGCGGGAGTTGCCGCGGGAACGTCGTCAGAGACCTCTTCCCACGCGCCGACCAAGACACAAGACAATGGCTACCCGGGCGCCTGTCGTCGTCTGTGCTGAAACAACTCTCTGCTTCTTCTGCACGAGAGGTACGCGGACAGTGAACACATTTATACAGATGGTTCCACAAACATCCAGTGTTCGTCCGGTACTGTGGTTGTCCCAGCAAGAGCTATTACGATCATATTTAGGACTGACCACCCAAAAACATCGACATCTGCAGAACTAGCTGCTCTTCGCGCTGCACTTTGTTTCGTCAATGGGGAGCCATCTCGACAATGGTCAGTCTTCAACGACTCAAAGGCAGCCCTACAAACTGTGCTATCAGCTCTGTGTCGCGGGCCATTGGAACAGCTCGTATTCAATATTAGATGCCTACTCCATACATCACATGAAAAAGGACACCACGTGACGTTTCAGGGGCTGCCAATTCACTGCAGCGTCATAGGAAACAAAGACTCCGATAATGCCGCTCGGGCAGCTCTCGAAGAGGCACAAGAGGCCCTACCACTTTCACGGTCCGACGCAGCTAGCAGACTTCGAGTGCTTGCACAGGAGATCACGCTCTCTATGGTGCACACCAAACAGCCAGACCAACCGGAGCAACCGTCAATACCACCTGCCCTCTTTGATGCATCTCTGTATGGAAACTGGACTCCGCCAAAGAGAGGCGACTCTGCTTTATCGCTTATGAGTAGAGGTGGCTTTCACGAAATCTTACTCATTTCGCATTGGAATGGCTGACAACGCTCTCTGCAATGTCTGTATTTGCGAGGAGATGCTTGAACATATTCTATGCGACTGTCCTGAATATAATGTTCAGCGACAGTCCCTCGCATCCGTTCTAGCGCACCTTGGCACTGGACCATTGTCCCTCGAAACAATTTTCACATACCGCCGACAGAAGACACCACAGCTGATGGCGACGAAGGGACTACTTCGGTTTTTGAAAGAGACTGGATTGGACAAGCGGTTGTGACAGTGATATCACGTACCACGCAAAGAGTAATGGACTATAACGGACGATGTGTGTACTGTGCGATGTGCTCTCTCTCCTTTCGCCATCTTTCATCCCCCCCATCCCCCTCCAATGTGTAGGGTGGCAAACCGGTCAAGCTAAACTGGTGAACCTCCCTGCCTTTCCTTCTCCACTTCTTCCTTCTTTCCTCTCCTCTTTAAAAGAAGCATCGACGAAGCCAACCTTTTCATTCTCATCACGAATGAGTCTCAGCAGGCAAGCCCCCCGGCCTTTATTCTGCCCACATTTCGCTCCGGATCCATCTTCCTGGGGAACAGGCTTGGCGTGATACCGCTTACGGACCTTCAAGGGAATACCGACGTGAAGCTGCGAAATCTTCTCCTGAGGAACACCTAACTCTCTGAGTCTGCCGACCCGCACTAGACATAGAGAGACGCACCATCTGCGTCCTCTCCTGAGCCTCCGCTATCTCATCCAATGTATTATGAATGCCCAGTTGGAGAAGTCTGTCGTAGCTGGTGCACATTGGCACTCCTAACACTTTCTTGGTGACCTTCCTAATCTGCGCATCAAGTTTCTCCTATGATGGCTTCCACTTGTGCATGGCCACCACATAAGTCAAGTGACACAATAAAAATGCGTGAATTAGCCTAATCAGACTGTCCTCCTTCAAACCGTCTGCCTGTTGGCCACCCTCTTTACTAGGCGCACCGCATTTTCTGTGTTGGCAATGATCTTCTGGATAGTCAGTGTGTTGGCGCCGTTCGACTCAATCCGCATCCCCAAAACCCTGATCTTATCTACCCTAGGTATGAGATCGCCATTTCTCGTGCGAAACTGAATGCGCAGCTTGTCCACGGGGAACGAACAGTGCCCATATGAAACCTGTTGCAGCGACAGCTTATTTCTGAAAGCTTCACAATAAATTCAAGGTCCTATGTGACTACCGTTGTCAATACGTCTTACTCGCCAATCTAAATCAATACGTTAGGCAGGTGCTGCTGAGAATAGCGACTTGTAATTCGATTAAGCAAGGAGGTTTCCTTAAAAACAGCAAATGCGATCATGGGAAGGCTTTCGACGGTGTTGTTGCGGCCATACGGGAACTTCATTTGCCGCCTAATTCATACTTAGCATTAAATGCATCTCGATTTATCGCCATTTCTGCGAGCATAACCGATTTATACGCTAGAAGCTCTGGTCACTGTTCAGCTCACACGTTGAAATTTAGCAGCTAATCCTTCTGCGCTACCATGAGGTTTTCTTTCATTATCTTTTGGTATTACATGTATTTGAGGCTGCATTCTTTCCTAGCAGGAGCATCTTCGACGAGAAACAAAGAAACCACGATTTGGAACCATGAGTAAACCAGCGTTTATTGAAGCACAAAATTGCCACATAAGCATAACTATTGAGAAAAGGTAAAGCTTTAAAAGTGCAAACATGTTCTGAAAATTCAATATTGTCACATGGTAGGGACGATGAAGAACGCTGTATCAAAATTGTGAGTGGCGAAAAGTGACTCTTTATTGGGCGAACGTATGCCAAGAAAAACAGGCTGCACTCGAAGAACAACGATAGTAGCGAACGCACTAGGCGGTCATCGAAAATCTCATCAGCTGGTCAAGCGCGTCGGCTTTTATACGTCAGTCATCGAAGGTTCCAAGGTAATCACTGATGCCCGCGTGTATTCCAGAAAGTACTACACAATTCTTGTCGCACATACATGCAATCAAATTACACAAGGTTCGGTGACAGAAGCATCGGATAGAAGCATTGATAATATTCGAGAAACTTCCGATACATGCATGCGCGTCCTGAGCCGAGCTATAACATTCGTTACGCGGTGAAACGCGGTCACCGCATAAACAAGTACTCCTGCCAATACTCCCCTCTTAAAAAGCATCGTCCCGATGCTGCAAAGAAACACAAAAGCAAAAAACAAGAGCATCCGTATTATAGAGACATCAAAACAACAAAGTTCATCAGCGTCTGTAAAAGGGCTTAAGACACACGACGGTTTCCACTTGAGATGGTGCGCTGCGCCAATGCGATTGCGAAATTCCGTCTGCCACGACCTTGAATGATTTTATAGGGTCCGTTATAGCGTCGCAGTAGTTTCTCGATGAGTCCTTGTCAGCATATTGCGGTCCAAACCTAAACATGGTTGCGAGGCTGGTATTCCACGTAGCGCCGTCGAAGATTGTAGTGCTGGCTCTTGATGTGCGGGCGGGCCGGGAGGGTGAGCTGTCGGGCTTACTCGGAGCGCTGAATATAGCCGGAGACGTGTACATTTTTTTCGGTGGTGACGCGCTCCAGTATGGCTTCGTTAGTCGTCGTTGTGTGCCTTCCGTAAACCAGCTTGAGCGGCATTATCTGCGTTATTTCTTGCATTGCCGTGTTGTAAGCAGAGCTGATATACGGAAACATGACTACCACGTCCTATTTCCGACGTCGACGTACATCGCTAGCATGTTAAAGGGACACTAAGGGTGCGGCCTTCTACGCGTTCCAAAATAGAGCGGAGGCGGTTCGTTCCACCAAGCCAAATACGATTCGTCAATTTGAACCGTGTCGAACGCCATGACGTCAATTGTTGCGTGATATCTGCTATCAATCATTCCGTGTCGTCTGCTATCGGACGAACGGAACGGAACATGCCGCCTATTTCGTGACGTAAAGAACGAACCGCCTGCGTTCTATTTTCGAACGCGTACAAGATCGCACCTTAAAGGTCACTATGACGTCAAGCTAAAGTGACAAAGCGATGCTCTGGAGCGTCTAAGGCGTTAACATTATCGCGAACAGAGCTTTAGTAACCCAGAAAGTGAGTAAATGCATGACACGATTTGAATCCCCGGCAACATTCCGGTACTAGCCCGATGACGAAGGCACTCCTCATTATAGTTTGTCACTAGTACTCAAATACTCGTATTACAAAGATTTCGTTAGGGTTTAAGACTGAAGAAAATGTTACTTGTGTACTTCTGTACGGTTCTAAGAAAAAATAACATTTTGACGTTACCCTTCGGTAGTATGGGTGGTCGAAAGGATTCGTTCTCGCTCGACTCTGCGCATTCGACTCTGCGCCGCGCGCGCTTTGGAGTTTCAGCTGTTTCGTTATCGCATCGTGCTGCGCTGGTTTTGCTGGCTCGCGAAACATGCATTTGGAACAAGCAGCGAGAATTCTGCGTCCATGTGATGTCGTGGGATGCGAGAACGGTCCGAGGAACTTGGCCAAGGGCAGTCGCAGCGGCGAATTCAGCGTTACCTCTCCGTTCGAAGTGGGTAAGTGCCGTACCTCTGCCACAGCGCGTTGGCAAAGAGCCGAAAAATCGCATAGTGTGCTCGCTGCACATTCGTCCAGAGGATTACGAGTTCTACGCCGACTTACTGAAGTCGTGTGGAGTGCCTTTCAGAGTAATGCTTTCCCGTAGCGCTGTTCCGTCGGTCTTGCCTGCATTCTCCGAAGCGCTAGAACAACTGCAGGTTGAAGACGGGGCGATGAGTGGGGCATTTGGTTTTCAGGAAGGCAAAGCTACAAATGTGCGAATATGTGCAGCCATGACATACAGTTGCCGTCGTAGTAGTACGCAACGATGCCGGCAGCGTAAGCCCTCAGCAGCAGGTCACGTTCATCAGTGCTTAAATCGCTGAAGTCGAGCCCAGCATCACGAGCCAGTGTGTCGTTGTCAGGGTCATCCATTGTAACGAGCATCAAAGCTGGCGTCATAAAATGAAGAACCAGCTTATCGTCGCCCGCTTCCCCTTCCGCTAGCCACCTTAGTTCCGCTTTCGCGCTGCTGTCGGTGCTGTCTTGGCTCTGTTTCTGGCCACGCGTTTGCGTTTTGCGCAGAAAAGCCGTAGCGCCTTCTGTGGGTGCCGTTTTACTCACCGACGGCGCAACGTCACTATGACACCATGACATCACCACTCCTCGATCGGAGGGCGGGCGATTTGAACTGCGCTAGAGGTACGCGGATGCTTCAGAACGTATTTTCTCCTAAAATATGTATCTTCTTCGCATGAAACAAGCGTTTCCAGGTTTGTAGGACGGTATTTCAACAATCCACGTTGACTTAATATTAACCTTTTGTGTCCCTTGAGCCATTCGTCTGCGGGTAGTAGGCGGTGGTCCTCCAGTGATATGTATGGTTATGCTGCAGGATGGCTTGAGCAAGCCCAGCTAGAAAATGTATTCCTGTCTCAGTAATGAGGACTTCTGGCGCATCATGTTGCAGGAAGATGTTCTTGAGAGAAAATTTGGCTACTTCCAAAGCACTATCTTTGGTGAGGGCTTTCGTTTCGGCGTTGCGGGTAAGGTAATCGGTGGCCATGGCGGTCCACTTGTTTTCAGATGTTGACCTCAAGAAGGACCCTAAGAAATGAATGCCGACCTGCTGAAACGATCAGCATGGAGGGTCGATCGGCTGTTGTACATCAGTTCGCCTAGTCGGTGGTGTCTTCTGCCACTGCCAGTCACGGCATGTTGTGACGTAGGGGGTGGCGTCAGCGGTCAGACGCGGCCAATAGTACTTGTATCCTTGCGACCATACGGGAAAACCCAAGGTGCACGGCTGTCTGATCGTCGTGCAGGGCGCGCAAGACCTCTAGCCGGAGAGCTGCTAGCACAACAAGAGTGCAGTTTGTGCGGTATGGGGAAAGTTCTTTTTTTACGAGGACGTCGTTGGGCAAGCAAAAAGAAAACAATCCACGCCAAAATACCCTAATAACAACGTATGTCTTGCCTTCTAAGTAGTCCGCAAGGCTTTGTAGCGCCGGATGTGCTCGTTACTGTTCGGCGAAGTCGTTTGCAGTTATTGTTCCTAGGAAGACGTCGTCGTCCAGCCAGTCTTGCAGTGGGGGCTCAATAGGGCCGCGCGACAGGCAGTTGGCGACAAAATGCTTCCTGCCTGACTTATGCACCACGGTTATGTCAAAATCCTGGAGTCTGAGACTCCATAATGCTAGGCGACCTGAAGGATCATTTAAGTTTGCCAACCAACGCAAGGCGTCGTGGTCGCTTACCACATTGAAGTGCCTTCCATATATGTAAGGCCGAAATTTCGCCGTAAACCAAATGATCGCAAGACAGTCTATCTCTGTCGTCGAATAATTCGCTTCCGCTTTTGAGTGCGACTGGCGAGTGTAAGCTATTACGCTTTCAGCTCCCTCCTAATACCCTATAGGAATGGAAGCGATGCCTAGGCCATTTGCGTCAGTATGGATTTCCGTGTCAGCGTCGAAGTCGAAGTGCGAAAGCACCGGCTGACTGCAGCCGTCGTTTGAGCTCCTCAAATGCGTCGTTTTTCCGTGTCTCTCATTCAACGTCGACGTCCGCTTTCGTGTGATGAGTTAACAGTTCTTCAACGCTTGAGAAGTCTCTCATAAAGCACCGGTAATAGGCACTCTAACCAAGGAAATGGCGCATTGCCTTCTTATCGACTCGTCGCTGGAACTTAGCGATGACGGCTATCTGGCTTCTGTGGGTCATGACAGAAGCCAGACTTACTGATCACGTAGCCTAGGAACACAAGTTCTTCGTAAAGGAAACGGTACTCTTCCGGCTTCAGGGTGAGTGCAGATTACTTGATCGCCTCTAGTATTGTCTGATGCTGCTTTAAGTGACCTTCGAAATTCGTGGAAAACGCTACAACTTCATTAAAGTAGACAAGTCTGCTACTTCAATCCTGCCAAGACTGTGTCCATCACGGGCTGTAACGTCGCAGACGCAAAGTCCGAATGGCATCACCTTGAGCTCGCAGATGCCGTCTGGCGTGATAGACGCAGTCTTCTCTTGATCCCTTTCATCGACTTCAGTTTGCCAAGTCTTGAAATCCATCCACATAAACTACTGGGCATTGCACAACCAGTCTAATGCGTCGTCTATCCGTGAGAGTGGGTATACGTCATCCTTCGTTATTTTGTTCAAGCGGCGAATGATCGACGCAGAAGCTCAGACTTCCAAACTTTTTCTTTACTAAAACCACAGGAGACGCCCACGGCCTTTTCGACAGCTGGTTGATAGCATCGTGGAGCATTTGCTGGGCTTGTGGCCTTATGGCCTCTCGTCCTCGCATCGACACTCGTTAAGGGTCCTGGCGGCGTGGTCAACCGGATTCTTCGGTTATTATTCTATGCCTTTGCAACTAGTGTTTGCGGGATTTTCAATGACGTCGAAAAGGAGTCGTTGTATCATTGAAGAAGACTTTCGAGCTATAGTTCATCACTCAAGGGGAGGCTTGAATTTGTGTCAAAGACTACTTCGGGAACTATGGTCGTCGAGGTAGACTCGGCGGAATGCGAAACTATGAACGCAGTGCTGGTTTCCACAATTTCCCTGTGGTATCCGATAGTCGTGCCCTTGTTTACGTGCTTGAACTCCTTGCTGATGTTGGCCAGCATGACTTTCGCTTTCCCTCCGTTTAGTCGAGCGATTACTCTTGTGATGCAAATTTCACGATTGAGCAGTGGCCGTTGATCGCCCTCGATGATGCCTTCTACCTCTAACGGTGTTTCGGTACCGGGGAAAGTGACGATGCTGGAGCGAGGCGGGATGCTCACTTGAGCTCGAGCGCACTCAAGGCGCGGTGTCTACGAGAGCTTTCAGTGGTATCGCTTGATCTTCGGACAGCGTTATCGACTTCGACTTCAAGTCGATGATTGTTCCGTGTTGGTTGTCCATGCCCAGAGTGATGCCTCGTGAATACTCTTGGAGGGTAACGAAGGTGGCAGGGTAGGTACGGTCATGCAAACGGTAATTTTTGCCGTGCAGATTCCAGTCAGCGGTATTAGATGTCCTCAAGTGGTCCAAATTTGAGGACCTTCCTATGCATACTCAATCTTCTTCAACTGAGCGGCAATGGGTCCACTCAGGACGGAGTAGTTGGCTCCTGTGTCCACTAAGATGGTGACTCCGTGACTGTCGTGAAGCACGTTGAGGTCGGTGGTTCTATATGTTGGGTTGCAGTTCGGTCTTGGCATGGGATCATAGCTGTGTCGTGTTTACATGTGTCTGGAACGTAGCGTCGTCGGCTGTTCTTTTGTGGGCGTATTCTTTGCTTTTATGCTTCGTCTCTCTAATGGGAATCAAAACTCGCCAGCTCAGACCTGAAGGTGCAGGAGGCTCTTCTTGGTGATGTTCGGCTAGCGGCAGAAGCCAGTGGAGCCCTGGACTTGGGGCGCTCCCGATCAAGCTCCTAATCCCGTATACCCCTTTCCTCAATTCAATAAAGTTATTCTCTCTATACTTCGTTGGGGCGGAGGCGTCTCGTTGATGTGCCGTCGAGGTAGTCTTTTCGGTGTCTTCGACGGTGGAAGATCTTCGTCAGTTTGACGAACAGCAACTACACCTCCATCGGTTACTGCTTTTAGATTTCCGGATATGGGCTCGCAGACCAGCCTCGCGCTGGGCCAGTGTATGGTCGGTTTTCCAGTTGCGGGGACAACTAGTGGCCAGGAGACGGTGAATGGAGCGGTCATCGAAGGATACACAGAGTAGCGGCGACGTCGTCGGCGATATCACGAGGGCGTTCACCTTGCTGAGGGTGCCGGGCGCTGACAGCGAACCGTTCCATTCCCATATTGCTGTAAGGACATCAGCTGTAGATGTGGACGGCTTCTCCGCTGTGATCAACGCGGACGGCGGTCGGAGGCGCGCCAAACGTCAGTCTTCCTTAGAATGCTGCGCGAGACGATGAGCTGGCCTGCTGGCAGCGGCGGTGGTGGACGACGGAACTGTGACGTTACTAGGCGTGGGCGCGGAGGGGGAACGTGACGGCGGGTTACGGCGACGTACATCATCGCTCCTCGCTGTGGCTGTGGCCACTCCGAGTTATTGTCAGAGCTCCTCTCGTAAGACATCGGTAATTCAAGCCACTTGGGGCTATGATGAAGGTAACAACTTCTGAAGCTCCTTCCGCACGACTGCACTCACAATCTTTCACAGTGATTCTACTAGTAATACAACTCCACCGTAGTTTGCTGAGTTCGTGCGGTGGCTGAATTATCGGTTCTGCATTTTCATTGTTTTCGCGATGGTGGTGGCCTAGCGAGGAAACTCTTCGACATTCTTCGATGGACCTAGTATCAATCCGTCGAAAAGTTCTTTAACACTGAGCATGACTATGTGGACTTTCTTCAGGTAGGATATTTCCGGGTCGGCATGGTTGAATAGACGGCTCATTTCTTCCGTAAATATGGCAACGTTTTCGTTAGGTAGCTAGACTCGGGCTTCCAATATAACTTCTGCTCTTTGTTTACGGGTGATGCTCGCGAAGTTCCCCGGGAAGTTAGTGCGGAACAGGTCCCACGTTGTAAGACTGCAGAGCCGGTTCTGGAGCCATGTCCTAGCGGCATCTTCCAAGGAGAAGTACACGCGGCACAGCTTATACTGAGAGGTCTAGTCGTTGAAGACCGAGATCTTCTGAAAGTCTTGAGCCAAGTTTCCGCATCCTCTGATGAAGCTCCATGGAAGGTAGGTGACTAGCGGTGATATAGCAAACCGTGGAGAATAATTCGAATTTCAGAGAAGTGTACAGGATGTTTCACTTAATTTGAGCCAAACTATAAAATATGCACCTGCTACTTAGTCGGTGAGAACCACAGTAATGTTTTTGCCGTCACTTGGAGATACTCAGATTATTTGTTTGCATTCACCCTTGATTAGATGATTTTTCCTAATTATACAACTTCTCAATGATAATTATTAGGTGAAAAATCTCAATGAAAAATGGCTGTGGCTTAGGTAAGGTTAAGCCCAGGATGCGAAGCATACTAGCCTTTATTTTAGTTGTTGAACCACTGTTTAGCTTGGTGAACTGCTGTTGCTTGGCTATATTTGGTTCGGCTAGACGAAGAAACAACTCATGCGTTACTCTGCTTCGCCTTGGACGCCCCGCATTGGACGCGGTGAGCGTCGAGCAACGCAGCGTTCGGCGCGGCAACGAAATGTGCGCCTGAGCAAGCGACGCACACCTGAGCCTTAGAAACAGCTCGTTTCTAAGGCAACACCGCATTCACTAGAGGCGCTTTTGTACCGCTTTGAAGCATCGTACTCGTGGCTCAGTGGTAGCGTCTCCGTCTCACACTCCGGAGACCCTGGTTCGATTCCCACCCAGCCCATCTTGCAAGAGTTGAGCCAAAGCCACTTCTCCTCTGTCGTGACGTCACGGTGTCACGTGGTTTCAAGGCGACACCGCCGCGCCTGAGGAGCTGGGTTGTGCCCTCGTAATATGCTTCGCATAAAAAATTGTGCAGCAGCATGAGAAACTCTCGAGACAGCTTTCTGTTGCTCAACACGTGCTCCGTAAAAGTGTTTTTCCGAGCGTGAAAGAAGCTCGCCCATACACGCAATGTGCGCTGAGCGGCCTGTCGCGCAGCGATATGTGTGTCTGTGTGTGTGCGTGTGTGTGCACGTGATTCTGTGCATGTGCGTGTTTGTGAAAGAAATACGTAGACTGGGAATAGACAAAGCAACGTACAGCTTATCAACTTTTGTCTATAGACAATCTATATACTGGGAGCAAACAAAAATAATCAACACTTTATCGACTGTCGTCTATAGAGAGCCTATAGACAAAGAATCAACAAGGATACATGGAGACTGTATCGAATTTTGTCTACAGGTAAACCATGGGGTGGAAGTAGACAAAAAGAAACAAGCATCAAATCAACTGTTTCCTATAGACCGACTATATATATAGAATGCGAGTAGACAAAAAGAAATAGAAACTTTATCGACTCTCGTCTATAGACAGTCTGCAGACAAAGAATGGACCAGGATAAATCGAGAGAGCATCGATTTTCATCTAGAGGCATTCTATAGAGGGGACACACACAAAAAGAAACAAACACCTGATCGACTTTTTTCTACAGACCGTATATAGAATGCGAGTAGACAGAAAGAAACTTCATCGACTCTCGTCTATAGACAGTCTATAGACAAAGAATTGACAAAAGTGATTAGAGAGTACATTCACTTTCGTCTATACGCAGTCTATAGAGGGGACCTAGACAAAAATAAACAATTATCTTACGCACTTTTTCTATAGACCATCTATAGAATTTGAGTAAACAAAAAGAAATAGAAACCTTATCGACTCTGGTCTATCGGCAGTCTATAGACTTTGCATCAACATAAGGCTAAGTCTATAGAAGACAAAGTCGTCTACAAAACGTCTATAGACTTTCTATAGACAGCCGAAACTCATTTTTGTAAGGAATATATGGTCCTTCGCTCAATTTTATCCAACCGAACACCATAAAATGAGTGACCTTGATGATAACGACTCAGGCGAACACTGCTGGCGTTGCAAGCCAGAGGCATTGAAGCTGGCAAGGACTGAAGTGTACGACGTCCATGTTAACTATCAGCGGTTTTATCTGTCTATTGCCGTAGATGTTCAGAAAAAATTTCCCGCTACTGTATAGCTTTTCCTATTTTTTCTCATTCTTAAGATCAAGTTTATTGCACCGGCAGCTGCTGTTATTCTAAATGCCCAGTACCGGCACTTATGTAATATTATGCTCACTTTTTTCTTATCTAGGAAAGATACAAAACTATACCTTCACATTCTTACGTCAATCACAATTAATAAGAAAGTTACCGTAGAAAGAAATCATCTGCATCATTCTGGGAACCAATCAGAGAGTTGATAGCATATGATACCCCCTCCAACCCCCCCGTCCAACCTCACCTGCAGTGATGGCTCAGTGGCTGCTCTCAGTGCTTTGCAAGAATTGTGCGTTTGATTCCAAGGCATGGCGGCCGCATTCCCATGAGGGCAAAGTGTAAAAAAAAATACGTTGGTGTACTTACAGCTGGGTGTGTGTTCAATAATATAAGCTATCACCACTCAGAGCACTCTGTCCCCATCGCAGATTGGTTTCAACATAGATAGGCACCACGCAGCCGCGTCATACGCAGCCGCCGCCAATGGTTCGCATCGAGAGGCGGAAGACTCATCGACCACGTCTACGTACGAGCTCTACCAAACATGACACTGTTCTACTACATCACGTACTACCGCATGCATGGGCCACTGCTCATCTTCCACGAAGCACCGGCATCATCCAAACGCAACAACCATATAAGATGAGTGCACATTACTACTACTCGCCTCTTCCCATTCATCGTCTCATGCTCGTCGCAGTTAATATTTAGTTGTAGCAACCGCGCTTCTCCGTTTCATGATTCATTCGGAATGTTGGTTGTAGTGGTGAAACGTTATTTCCTACAAGGGTCCTGAAGAACACCCGACTGTTCGTCAAAGTGTAGAGGGCACCTCCCACGTCAGGATGGGGAGCCGTATGTTCTCCGCTGCCTCGTGGGCCTTCTGGACAGCCCAGAGTTTGTCTTGCATCTCGCGGCTCCTAAGAGCGTCGTCCCTATTATTTTTGTCCTCCAGATAGGAGGCCTACGTCGCGCATCCCCACAACATGTGTCCCAAGTTCACATTTCCACCACACTGCGCCCAGTGGAATGATCTGTTGTAGTCCATGTCGATTCGGCTCATGCACCAAGGATTAGGTACGAGTTCATCTGTAGCAAGCGGAGAGTGACTGACTGCGCCCTGTTAAGTTTTTGTTTGGAAGAGAGAACTCTCTAAGTCCTATATAGAAGTGCTTGGTGAGCTCATTATATGTCTGAAGTTGATCTTTACAGGTCCTAGGAGGAGACGAGGGTGTCTGCAGGGGAACGCGGCTGGCAAGTCCTCGCGCGGCCCTATGAGCGGATTTGTTAAGGTTCCGCTGTCCTCACACAAGATCGCCCTTATGGACTGGGAAACAAACTATAGGGTGGAGACTAAAGGATCTACCTTCGAGCGACTTCGTGTTAGTCGGCGTTGGTTACGGCTACAGAAACGCTTCGCGACTGACCACCTGGGCGGCGTCCAAAGACAGCATCCGTAGCAGCCTCGGCAAAAACAGCCTTTGTGCGGGCGAGCCTCCACCCTTAGTTAAAGAAGGGGCAGATGTTCGTCGGAAAGGTTGTTTCTCGCATTAATACCAAACACAGCAGCACACGACGACGAAACAGCAGGTGATTCGTAGCAATATTGCAACTGTTGAGGTGACAATAATCCACGCAGGTTTACCACGAATCACCTTTTTTTTTTCTTTTCACAAAGACAACAGATGATGCCCCTACTACACGATGGCTCACTATTGTCTTTGGTGGCCATTTCGTGTGCTTCTAAGTGAATAACTTGGTTGGAAAAAAACGAGTACTGTGCTTTTACTCGTTTTTTTCCAGACATGTACCAACCTGTGCAAGTTAGCAATTCATTGTAATAACTTCGCTCAGCCAGGTACACTCACTACTGCGTCGGTGAATAGGAGGGGCATCACCAGTATTGATCCGATGTCTTACAGCTATCGTGTAAGCCAAAGGACAGTAGTTAAGGTAAAAAATATGGAGATAGAACAAGAGAACGTGGAAGAAGGCATGAGCGTGCTTTACGTCGGATATTGTACAAGGCACGGACTATGTAAGTCAAATACGGTCGGTTGAACCTTCGACCACTACATTAGAGGCTGCCCAGTGATCGTCGAATGCGTTAAGTAGCGCCAGAGAGGTCCTGCTTGGCAGCATTTGTGTTTTAAAGCCGAAAATAGATCACTGGCAGGCAGCTGCGATGCGCTGTAATATATAAAATTGTATGGGCTACTGTAATACTGAGTGAGAGAAGAAAGTCGGCTATAAGAGGCGCGATATATTCACCATCGGGCCCCAGTGCGGATTTTTTTCTTTATTATGGGGTTTATGTGTTTTTATGCGCAGCGCTGGTGTAGAGGCAGAGCATCCGCCTCGCGTGCAAGAGGACCGTGTTTCGAATCCCAGTAAAGCGCAATTTTCCACCGGATTAAAAAAAAAAAAAATCCGCGTGTTGACCAAATTGCATACACAGGCCTCGAGGGCGGCCTGATTCCGGTGACCAGAAGCGGTAACGCACTCCCTCACCAGAACAGGATTGGCCACCCTGGTGCAGTACTTGACCGCAACCTCCTATATGAATTCAACAATCAACCTCCGGGCCTCAGTCACCAGCAGCTGCGGAACAACTGACCACGGCGGCGGTCAGACCTGTGACGCAGCAGAGGGTGCTAAGAATCCCTCGTTTCGGACAGGCCGCCATTGGAATCTGAACATGGCGACGTTTAAGGCTAGAACATTATCTAATGAGGCAAGTCTAGCAGTGCTTTTGTAGGAATTAGAGGACAGTAAATAGGATATTGGCGCAATAAGTTTAGGAGGACAAAAGAAGCATAAACAGTGCTGAAAAGCGGGCATGTCCTGTGCTACCGGTGCTTAGCGGAGAGACAAAAACTAGGAGTCGGATTCCTAATTAATAAAGACATAGCTGGTAAAATACAGGAATTCTATAGCATTAACGAGAAGGTGGCAGGTCTTGTTGTGAACCTTAATAAGAGCTACAAATTGAAGGTCGTACAGGTCTACGCCCCTACATCCAGTCATGATGACCAGGAAGTCGAAAGCTTTTATGAAGACGTGGATTCGGCGATGGGTAAAGTCAAAACAATATACACTATACTGATGGGCGACTTCAATGCCAGGGTAGGCAAGAAGCAGGCTGGAGACAAGCCAGTGGGGGAATATGGCATATGCTCTAGGAGTAGCAGGGGAGAGTTATCAGTAGAGTTTGCAGAACAAAATAATATGCGGATAATGAATACGTTTTTCCGCAAGCGGGTTAGCCGAAAGTGAACGTGGAGGAGCCCGAGTGACAAGACTAGAAATGAAATAGACCTGATACTCTGCGGTAACCCTGGCATCATACAAGATGTGGACGTGCTCAGCAAGGTTCACTGCAGTGACCATGGGATGGTAAGAACTCGAATTAACCTACACTTGAGTAGGGAACGGAAGAAACTGGCACATAAGAAGGCGATCAATGAGTTAGCGGTAAGAGAGAAAATAGAGAAATTGCGGATCAAGCTACAGAACAGGTATTCGGCCTTAACTCAGCAATAGGAAATTAGTGTTGAAGGTATGAACGACAATCTTATGGGCATCAATAAGGAGTGTGCAATAGAAGTCGGGGGTAACTCCATTAGAGAGGATGCCAGTAAGCTATCGCAGGAGACGAAAGATCTGATCAAGAAACGCAAATGTATGAAAGCATATAACACTACAGCTAGAAAAGAATTGGCAGAACTTTCTAAATTAATCAACAAGCGTAAGACAGCTTACATAAGGAAATATAGTATGGATAGAATTGAACATGCTCTCAGGAACGGAGGAAGCCTGAAAGCAAGGAAGAAGCAACAAGGAATAGGCAAGAAACAGATGTATGCGTGAAGAGACAAAGCGGGCAATATCATTACTAATGTGGATGAGATAGTTCAAGTGGCTGAGGAGTTCTATAGAGATTTATACAGCACCAGTGGCACCAACCACGATAATGGAAGAGCCTTTATACGCAATGTCTCATAACTTCGAGCCTACCGGAATCTTGGAAGAATGCTAACATAATCCTAATCTATAAAAAAGGGGATGTCAAAGACTTGAAAAATTATAGACCGATCAGCTTAATGTCCTTTGCCTACAAAGTATTTACTAAGGTAATCGCAAATAGAATCAGAAATACCTTAGACTTCTGCCAACCAAAGGACCAGGCGGGATTGCGTAAAGGCTACTCAACAATAGACCATATTCAGACTAGCAATCAGGTGATAGAGAAATGTGCGGAATAAAACCAACCCTTATATATAGCTTTCATTGATTACGAGAAAGCGTTTGATTGAGTCGAAACCTTAGCAGTCATGGAGGCATTACGGAATCAGAGTGTAGACGAGCCGTATGTAAAAATACTGAGATATCTATAGCGGCTGCACAGCAATCGTAGTCCTCCATAAAGAATGCAACAAAATCCCTATGAAGAAAGGCGTCAGACAGGGAGATACGATCTCTCCAATGCTATTCACAGCGTGTTTACAGGAGGTATTCAGAGACCTGTATTGGGATGAATTGTGGATGAGTTAATGGAGAATACCTTAGTCACTTGCGATTCGGTCACTGTATTATTCTGCTTAGTAACTCAGGGGACCGATTGCAATGCATGCTCACTGACCTGGATAGGCAAAGCAGAAGGGTGGGTCTCAAAATTCATCTGCATAAAACTAAAGTGATGTTTAACAGTCTCGGAAACGAACATCCGTTTACGATACGTAGCCAGGCACTGGAAGTAAGAAAGGTAAGTATAGTAAGTAGCAAGGGTAAGGTAGCAAATAGCAAGTATCCACTTAGGGCAGGTAGTGACCGCGGATCCGGATCTTTAAACTGAAATAATCAGAATAATAAGAATAGGCTTGTCAGATCATTGCAGGTACTCTCAGATCATTGACAGCAGGGTGCCATCATCCCTCAAGAAAGAAGTATATAAGAGCTGTGTCTTACCAGTACTCACGTACGGGGCAGAAACCTGGAGGCTTACGAAAAGGCTTCTACTTAAATTGAGGACGGCGCAACGTGCTATGGAAAGAATGATTGGTGTAACGTTAAGGGATAAAAAAAGAGCAGATTGGGTGAGGGAAGGAACGCCAGTTAATGATATTGTAGTTGAAATCGAGAAAAAGAAATGGGCATGGGCAGGGCACGTAATGAGGCGGGAAGATAACCGATGCTTATTAAGGGTTACGGACTGGATTCCAAGGAAAGGGAAGCGTAGTAGGGGTAGGCAGAAAGTAAGGTGGGCGGATGAGATTAAGAAGTTTGCAGGTGCAACATGGCCACAATTAGTACATGACTGGGGTTGTCGGAGAAGTATGGGAGAGGCCTTTGCCCTGCAGTGGGGGTAACCAGGCTTATTTATTTATTTATTTTTTACAGAGTACCTACATCGCCATAAAAGCATTACGTGGGGGGAACAAAATATAACCAGTAATACAGAAACGCTCCTGGGCAGATATACTCACAAACAGAAGCACTACAATGGCTTTTAAAGAAAGGCATACAAGTAATGTGACACAAACATGTTCCAAGATATATAACACATACATTTGTTTTACAAGAGTGCCGCCACAGCATAGAATAAAATAGTTCATTCATGATGATGATATTGACGTGCCAAAAGCACTTTCTGATTATGAGGAATACCGTAATGGAGGACTCTGGAAATTTCGATCAACTGGGGTTCTTTAACGTGCACCTAAACCGAACTACACGGATGTTTTCGCATTTCGCCCCCATCTAGCCAGTGCGGATGGCACACAGTGAACGTACCTCGGAGTCGAAAGTGGCAAGCGAGGGAAGTCCGCCGAACTGAAGCAACTGAGCGGCAGTTCGGTGAAGATCTAGGAACAGGGAGGTCAAGGCGGAGGGTATGCAGGCTGAAGAGTCTATGAGGGCGCCATGCGTGGAGTGGTAGTCCAGACTGACAATGACGTTGTGGGGAGAGGGGTCGATGGCGGGGAAGGAAAGCACAGTGGAACGATTGGCGATACAAATTTATGCGGCACACATGCCATTTACGGAAGCTGTTCCGCTGTCCGCGGCACAGACAACATTAAACATATGATTATTAGACATATGACGCGCGAGGCTTCAAGCAATTTGACACGACGCCGTACAAACGCTAAGTACTACTTGTTATCACAAGTAAAAAACTTGCCGATTAGATATCTCGGAAACACATGACACACAAGAGGCTTCAAGGATAAATATATTCACTGAGTATGCAAAGGGATGATTGAGGTGTTGTCATAAAGCCATGGCAAAGAAGTCAAGAAGGCCTAAGTTGACGCAGAAGTGGCGGGGACGTGAACCGGTATTTATTGCAATAAAATCTAATCACGTTCCTTGCACGCTCTAATCTCAGCATTCCGCCTGTACTTTGTAAAGCTCACCTTCACTAGAATTTGCGAAGTTTGCGAGTGAGAGGTTTGGGCTGTTACGTCACTCTGCCGGTTCTCGATGCATTGGTGGAGACAAAAATGAAGCCTACGGTTTGTAGCCGTGAAAAACAAATCTGAGCTGTTTTGTTGTTCCTTCTGTTGAGAAGCTGGAGCAATGTCCTTGCAGCATGAAATTTTTGACGAACTTGAACAACTCGGGTTTCTCTTCTTCTGCGAGCAGCTTATATATGGGGGTGCCAATTGCGTACAAACCTGAAAAGTGAAATAAAGTTCACGCTATAAAAGAAATCATCTCTTAACGTCTTGTTTTGCACTTTGTTTTTGTTTTAATGGAAATGCTAAGGATGTGTATTATATGTTTCCTAAAGATTCCAGTAGAAATAAAGCAACCACGTCACTATTCAAAGTCTTCATTTTAATGTGCTGAGTAGTTGAACAGCCAAAAACGATGAGAGTTATTCTTCGGATATGTTTGCAAAAATGAACGTATTCTTGCGCGTACTTCTAATTTACATAGATTTTTATCTGAATCTTCGTCGGAGGCGAAAATATGATCAGGTAATAAGAGGGAATTATGTGCTCTATCTAACATTTGGAGTGTCCTGAGGATCACTGATGCGAATATATCAAACAGGTGGCAGTCAACAGCGGATGCATAAACCTCGGAACACTTGGCACCACCTATAATATCAATCAATCTTTATTTTTTATTCTGTCACTGATACAGAAAAAAAGACTGTGACAAAAAGCTGTTTTTCAGAGCAGCTTGACTAGGCCACAGCCCCATGGCAAAATTTCGGAGCGGTAACAGCGCTACCGTAAAATAAATAAAAAATAGAAACTTAACAGACAGCGTAGTAGTATAGGGCACAAACTAAGTAAAGCAAATGCTAAGGCAATACAGAAGGCAGTTTTTACAGTCGTCAAAAAATAAATACAAAACAGTTTCTTAGAAAAATGAATATCTGAAATGTTATCAAATTACAAATGTCTAGAATAAAAATGTACAGGAAAGCTGGCACCATCCATAAAGCGCACTTATTCTCGTTAAGGCTGTCGTTTTGATAATTTCAGCGGCATGTGAAAACCATATTCTTTTAGCATCATCGCGCCTACCTGTTACAAGTTTCGTGCAAACGTGTGGCACCTTTCAAAGGCAATACGCATGGTCACGCAGCATTGCATCAGGAACTTTAGGTGCTTAATTGTACCCAAATAAAGCTTCTCATTCTCAGAAACGACATGCCAAGAAAACTGTATTTTCTTACGCCTGTATTTTTCATCCAGTAACTGGTCGGACGAATCTAAAGTAGAAGAACATAATTTCTACAAGGAGCAATGTCATTTCATATAGTAGATGCCTCCGCATCCATTCAGCGGGGGGCTGAAAGTTTTGCTCTTGCTTTGCAATAACGCCTATTCGACGAATGTTTAATAAAAATATGTTACGCTGGATTCACTACACTGAAGTAGTGCACATGGCGGACGAGTCTTTCTGCGGCATTTTGCTATAAGTAGACTTCATGTGCAAGGGTAATAAAAAACTGCTGAATATATTACTGCTAATATTACAGTATAGATTACTCAAGAGATTACCATGGATCACCATAGCCTCTGGCATGACCATACATCATTAATTTGGTATAACTCTCACCTGTAATGTAATGAAACGTAACATATGCCGCAATAATACGACGCCTTTATATTATTACCCGGACCCGAAGAGGAAGCGCGATGGTCAAATGTATTTACAACAATTTACATGGCGAAAAGTTAGTGGCAATCACGCAGGCGGGTATAAAGGTCATAGCACCAGGAGATCGACTACCACTTCCTCTACGTCTCCCTGTTGTGTGCATGGTCCTGTCCAAATACACAGTCACAATATTCAGCCATGAGCTAGCAGTTCCATTATCCATTATGCAGATGTTATGTCGCGCATACAGGAGCTTCCGTCATAAATTGATTGCTTTTAGTGTCTGTATCCTTAGTGAAACTCGCTCGGTAAAGATGATTAAATTCACCTAAATAAAACCACAGCGTCTGTCGCATACGTACGCACAGCGTCGTCGATGCTTGCACTTTTGACGTTGACTCCAACCAGTTCACAAGTCAGTGGAATGAGCGCTGTTAGCTTGACAAGGTCGAAGAGGTTCTTTCTCAAGGAGACAGCGTCGCTATGTTCATGAAATACGGGCATGGCGCGCCAGATCACCTGCAGGATGTCAATGATTCGCAAAAGAACGTGTTCGGCAGGTGACCACAGTTTGGCTACATTGGTCAAGGGCGTGCAATGAAAGGACCAGTGCTACTGCAAGAGCAAGTAATTATTTTTGATATTCTAAATGTACTCTCGAGCAGGATATCGAACCATAACTGATAACTAAAAAAGTTATTTTTGCTCGAACAACACAGGAACCGAAATGTAAGAGTTATTTTCTTTTCTTTTCCTTTCTTGTTTTTGTTTCAGAAAGAAATCAAGAAAAAGTACAACGGTTTTCGATTCCAGTTGGCCACCAACGCCGTAGCTTTTCATCCGTGCATTACCTGCGCTTGTTGTTCAACCTTGGTACCTCAAGTTTATGTACAGAGGAGCTTGCAGCCATTTCAAAAAGCGAGCACCCCTAGTTCTGTTTTCAACGTGGCTCGTCAGGAGGTGGTCATGTTAGTGATCCGTAGACTCATGATTCTTGGAAAACAGCGACCGTCATGCGAAGCCGGTAATCATCATCAGCCTGGTTACGCCCACTGCAGGGCAAAGGCCTCTCCCATATTTCTCCAACAACCCCGGTCATGCACTAATTGTGGCCACGCCGTCCCTGCAAACTTCTTAATCTCATCCGCCCACCTAACTTTCTGCCGCCCCCTGCTACGCTTCCCTTCCCTTGGGATCCAGTCCGTAACCCTTAATGACCATCGGTTATCTTCCCTCCTCATTACATGTCCTGCCCATGCCCATTTCTTTTTCTTGATTTCAACTAAGATGTCATTAACTAGCGTTTGTTCCCTGACCCAATCTGCTCTTTTCTTATCCCTTAACGTTACACCTATCATTCTTCTTTCCATAGCTCGTTGCGTCGTCCTCAATTTGAGTGGAACTCTTTTCGTAAGCCTCGAGGTTTCTGCCCCGTAGGTGAGTACTGGTAACACACAGCTCCTATATGAACCTCCTATATGAACACAACAATTGAAGCTGGTAAAGCGACATACAAACGCTGAAACGAAGAAAAAAAATATTTTTAACACTGGTAAAGAATACAGGCCACCTAGAGCCTAGATTCTGAGCTGCGCTTGTGCAATGTGATTTCCTTGCAGCGAGCGTATACCATCTTTTTTTCTGTATTTCTGTCACTGTCACTCGCATTCTCGTGCAAAATAAATTTATGCTGTTTCCCTGCTATTACGTTTTAGGTTATGCAAACGAATACAAATGGTTCTGAACCGTTGTTCCTTCTATCTGGAGTTGAATCGGAACTGAACCCCTTTCGGCAAACCGATACGAAGAAAGCTTCGGCTCGACACTCCGCTCTCGAGCGCCGCCAGCATGTCTCAGACAAGCGCGAGCGCTTTACATACACTTCGAAGTGATCCGAATGATCCCGTTGTACTGGATATTGGGCGTCCCATGAACCATCCCAAGGATAGCTTGCTAGCATCCCAGATATGTTAGCTTTAACCGTGACAGCTGCAAAAGTGATACCAAAGAGAAGAAAGATTTCAGTTGCATTAGTAAATTCATGATCAGCACATCTTTATGTCCAGTGCAGGGCGAAAGCCTCTCCCAGCGATCTGCGATCACCCCTGTCTTGCGCTAGCTGATTACAACTTGCGCCTCCAAGATTTCCTAATTTCATCACCCCACCTAATTTTCTGCCGTCCTCGTCTGTGCTTCCCTACCCTTGGCAGCCATTCTGCAACTGTACTGGTCCACCGGTTATTTGCCCCACGCATTACATGGCTTGCCCAGCTCCATTTTACAGCGAAGCTGTTAACCTCTAGTTAGCTGAGAGTTCACGCGGCGTTTTCGGGGAGGGGGGGGGGGAGGGGGAGAGCTGCGCTTAGTAATGTGGAAAGCTTGGCTAGTTGGTGGTGATAATTCATCATCCCTTGCTGGTAAAACAGCGCACTGACACGGACACAGTGAAGACACACGAGACGACACTGGCTGCGTTACCCCGCCAACCCGAACCTCCCGAAAAAAAAAAAAAAAAGCCTTCAGACATTTAAGCGAAAAACGCGTACACCATACAACACAACATTTGTTTCGATAAAGAACAAGCACAAAAAATGAATCCAACCCACATAGTTGAATACAAGCCGCTGCTGATAGCACCGCGAAGCACGTAGCACTCCACGCGTGCGTTTCGCGGTAAAGATTACTGTTGCGCAAGCGGCCGCGGTGACAGCAGCTTGCTACGTGGGGAGTGACGTGACCAGCCCTTCAGATATAAAACCAGCCTAGGAACTGACTTCATTGTTGTTGCAGCTCCTCTATGGGTTAGGCAACGTTAGGACTGCCGAGGAGCAACGTGAATACGAGGAGCGCCAAAGGGAAAATAAACGGCAATACGATCAGCGGCGGCGTGCTGCCGCTGGTCGTATGGCCGTGCAATTTCAGCGCATGGGAAGTCTACACGTCCACATTCACCTGCGGCTGAATGATGCACCCGAGGAAGAATTGAGCAATGAAGCATTGCATACTCCACTCGGCAGTTTTAATGGTAGTTTTCAACAGCTTCGTTGGACATCCAGTATCGCCGCGCCGGGATGGCGAGCCAATATCTTTTCTCTTAATGTCAACTAAAATACCGGCTATTTTATATTGGTAAATTAGCTTTTTTATAGTACCAAAAACACCGATCTTACCTCGAGAAAAGTCCAGAAAAAGGGCGCAAATATGAAATGCGGGTGGCGACGCCACCTTAAAGTTCCCGCACCAGCTTACCATGACGCTATGGATTTTAAATGTGTCTGCTAGGGCCTAGTTAATTGTCTCTTGGTAAACATTGAGTGCGTTGTGTTATAAAGGAGCGAAAGATAGAACACACCAAATTTCAATAACTTTTGTTGAGCCCCAATTAGGCCGAACTACAAAAACAAAATTTGAAATGCTCGATGGCACACTTACGTACCGGCGCTGAGAGTTTAGCACTAAATTTAAAACATTGTAACTTGACCTACATTTTCTCGTCTAATCATCAAGTTCTCATTGCGAAATTAACGAAATTAGTAATAGTAAGGAATACTGTAGTAGTCTGAGCGTAGTTATAGTGTTCTTATTAGGGTCGATCGTCTTCTTGACCGTTCGAAACTAAGTTAGCTGCAATGTGCTGTCCGTTTCAACACAGGGCGAATTCACCTATTATCACTGGGATACGAACTTACGACCTTCTGGCAACTTGCAGTTGGGAGCCGAAAGCGCTAACAACAATATAACGGCCGCCTGCGATAGCAAGCTAATAACATGAAGTTGAAAACAGGAAGTAACTTGCATGCTTTTATCCTCAGGTTAACAGACCATTAATTGCGCCAAATACAAGAGCGAACCCATCCTCCACCACGCGTAAATTGTGTGCAGGCAAGTACGCTCATGAAATATACGAGGAATTCATTGCGCGCTGCAACGAGCTTTCATGCGCCAGCTCGCTATAATTCGCAACGAAAATATTTGTGTCCGTGGCTGAGCAATTAGCGACAGAACTTCTTTCCTTATAAGCGCACTAACCACTCGGCTATCTAGAGAACCTTCAACGCACGCCCAGCATTATAATGCGTGCGCGAGGCCTTTCTGGTGCCATCACGAAGCCTGCATAAAACCTCGCTACATCGATAAAACTACACAATCGGTGCGGCTTTCTTTTCTCTGATAAATAAGCTTCTTCCGCCAGAAGAACGCAGTCAACGTACGCTGCTAACTTCTGAAAAGACTGAGATTCTTTTGTTGAAATACGTATGCTGTTTTTTTTGCCAAATTATAAATGTGCTGTTGTCGTGCTAACAATAACAAAATAATGCATTGCAAATTTGTCTTAATTGGCTCAAACCATATTGTGCATAGTTAGGTACGGCCACCACCAGGCTAATTTCACTGAATGAATGAAATTGGATAATGGTAAAATTATTAGAGACATGAAACGGTATATTGCATATGCAAGCATACTCACGGGGGCGCGTCATACTCTGTCCTAAGCAATGACCATATTCCTGTAAAAAAATTCCGCGCCAGGTTGCGCGATAGCTCCTAGAAACAACAGAGGCCTGTGTTTCTAAATCTTCGGGACTTCTCACCCCTTACAAAAAAAAAAAATGCGACAGATACAACGAGTTCGAATCTATATACAGAGAAGCTGCGTATGAGTGCATAGACAGTCGAAAGACCAGCACACGCACGCACACGCACGCACGAACGCACGCAGAGGTTACACCTAGGCTTATGTTAAAGTGTGTTGCGGACTACAAGCGAGTACGATGGACGCCTTCAAAGCATCATATTTCAGAGGCAGCATGCATGTACGTAGGTAGAGCAATTCGAATCCATTCTAGCGAGAAGCGTTTGCTTCCACATTACCCTGCAGCCGCGAAGGAAAGCGCATCCGCGGCTGCAATTCTCGTTCTTTTTCTTTTCCGTGCACGCCCCACGCCGCTGCTGCCGCGGATGGACGGATGGATGCTATGAGCGCCCTTTGAAACGGGATGGTGGGTTGCGCCACCACGCTCTTGTCCTTATTTTGCTTTATGTCCTACATATCTTTCTGAAAAAGAAAGCAACACACAATGAATTCCCAGCATCAAACTTTCCAAATGACTACTGGGAACTTTGTACACCTCCGTTGTTTGTGGCCTCCATACGTTCTTGCCATCAAACCTCGAATCGCCTCTTACTAATCTCTATTGCGGACATATTCACTTCCCTAAAGCCAAGGGCTTCAAGGACGCTAAAGGAGCCTAAACCTAAAGGTGTTAGGTAGGTTTCTTCACATTGTAATAAGATTTGTTCCATCATTTCCCTAGCTTTGCTGCAGCAAGCACACGTTTTGCCTTCTTTGGTGTACCTCGCTTTATAACTGCGCGTTCTAAGGAATCCTGATCTCGCTTCTAAAAGTAAGGCACTCCCTTTTGAATTATCATGAATTGTTTCTTTTATGATTTTGTTTTTTCCTCTTATGTAGCTACTAATAGCAAGTTCCTTTTCCATTACCGCCACCCATGAGATTTTCGCAGGCTCTTTCACTCTGCGTTTCACGTATTTTGTTGCCATGTTGCTTACCATATCTGTCGAATACTTGCGGGTAAGCTGCCTAGTTTTTTTCCCCCGCTGTAAATCAATGTTTTGCTTGCATATAAATAACTGAACACTCTCGCCACCCACTTCCTTTCTTTCACATTCCTTGGTCATTCTTTAAAATCAATTTCATTCTGAGCTTCCCTCAATTAAAAGCTTGTCAAGCCCATATCAGCCTGCACAGCTCCATTTCTAGTCTTCCTGTGAGCGCCCAATGCGAGGCGTCCTACTGATCTTTGGTTGCCATCGAGTTGCAATTCTGCCCATGACTTCAAGCAAACAAGCTCATTTTCAAATGTAAGTCCTGGAAACATTACACCTTTTCACTTACTCCAACACATACTTCACATACCTTTCCACATACCCGAGGATGTGCGGAGGCGAGCGTTATTTGGTGGCGATGCAAGGAACCCAACAGCGCACACGGTGGGCGTACTCTGCTGTGATTGGTTGGCCTATTCGGCAAGAGAACAGCCAAGCCGCAGTACCCATGGTCACGAAACCCGGCGAAGCTCGCAAAGGAAAGTTTCACTTTTAAAAGTGAGGAGAACAGCAAAATGCTTGCAGAGTAAGTGACAGCTTGAATCAGACTAGGAATAGTTGCTCTCACATCTATTGCAAAGTGAAGACGTCTTGAGGAGGTCAGCAAAGCATTGGTGCACATTCCAAACACTGTCTTCTTGAGGCCATCCCTAAACAAGAAATGAACAGAAGTGCTCGTTGGCTATCTGCCTCCAACTTCTGAAAGTTTTTGTAAACTCTATGTAGATCTGTGTAGTCCACGTAACGTAAACGTACGAATAAAAATATGTAAGAGTGGCGGCACTTCGCTTATACCCATTGTTTGGTATAACATCACCGTTTTACTTACATCGTGGTATTTCGCCCACGACTTGCTTTCCAGTAGTGCCCTGTAGAGCAGCGCTGGTGCGGGGTAGGGATTGTATATAACGAGGCACTCGCCACCAGATGTCATCAGGCGCTCGATGTTCTTCAGTGCAGCTCCCCTGTTTTGAATCCAGTGAAACGCGAGGAAGGAGTAGACCCGCTCAAAGCGACCCTCCTCGGCGATGAACCGAGTCACATCGTCGTCGACAGCGATGTCCAGCAACCGGTGATCAATCTTTGGGTGGGCGTGGACCATTCTCGCATAATCGAGCATGGCCTCCGAGTTGTCCGAAGCCACGAGTCTTTTCAGCGTCGGAGGGCACAGGGACAAGAGGTACTTCAGCGTGAAGTTTCCGGGGCCACAGCCGACGTCCAGGTACTGGTGGTCTCTCGCGTCGTTTTCACTGGAACACGGGAAAAATGACGCCTGCCAAGTCTTGAGCAGCTCGGCTGTGGCTTGTCGGTCGGGTTCTCTGACCTCATCATAAACCTTCGGTACCCCGCTTTGAGTAAACGGTGACGCTAGTGATGCAGCAGCCAGTTGTCTGTGGCTGGTCATGTCAATTCACGACCGTCCGAACCTGCGCCGCATTTTTGAAGCGCATACATGCGAGAACAAAGGATAATTTATTCTCAAGGCATGCCTAACTGACACAGGTAAACTCAGAACTGAGGCCATTGCCATATCAACCATATGTACCCGTGGTCTCCCATTTTCTACGCCATTTACAGATAGTTCTTTCTGTTTATCAATATGCGGTTTTCAAGCAATATGTTATGTGCCCCATCCTGTTCTTGTACAGTTTACATTAACCTTTTTATGTATTTGATTAAACTCGTATAAATGTGTAGGCTTATTCTGCACAGACAGACAGACAGACAGACAGACAGACAGACAGACAGACAGACAGACAGACAGACAGACAGACAGACAGACAGACAGACAGACAGACAGACAGACAGACAGACAGACAGACAGACAGACAGACAGACAGACAGACAGACAGACAGACAGACAGACAGACAGACAGACAGACAGACAGACAGACAGACAGACAGACAGACAGACAGACAGACAGACAGACAGACAGACAGACAGACAGACAGACAGACAGACAGACAGACAGACAGACAGACAGACAGACAGACAGACAGACAGACAGACAGACAGACAGACAGACAGACAGACAGACAGACAGACAGACAGACAGACAGACAGACAGACAGACAGACAGACAGACAGACAGACAGACAGACAGACAGACAGACAGACAGACAGACAGACAGACAGACAGACAGACAGACAGACAGACAGACAGACAGACAGACAGACAGACAGACAGACAGACAGACAGACAGACAGACAGACAGACAGACAGACAGACAGACAGACAGACAGACAGACAGACAGACAGACAGACAGACAGACAGACAGACAGACAGACAGACAGACAGACAGACAGACAGACAGACAGACAGACAGACAGACAGACAGACAGACAGACAGACAGACAGACAGACAGACAGACAGACAGACAGACAGACAGACAGACAGACAGACAGACAGACAGACAGACAGACAGACAGACAGACAGACAGACAGACAGACAGACAGACAGACAGACAGACAGACAGACAGACAGACAGACAGACAGACAGACAGACAGACAGACAGACAGACAGACAGACAGACAGACAGACAGACAGACAGACAGACAGACAGACAGACAGACAGACAGACAGACAGACAGACAGACAGACAGACAGACAGACAGACAGACAGACAGACAGACAGACAGACAGACAGACAGACAGACAGACAGACAGACAGACAGACAGACAGACAGACAGACAGACAGACAGACAGACAGACAGACAGACAGACAGACAGACAGACAGACAGACAGACAGACAGACAGACAGACAGACAGACAGACAGACAGACAGACAGACAGACAGACAGACAGACAGACAGACAGACAGACAGACAGACTATTTCGCATGAACGTGTATTCACATTGTAACCATATCTACTCGTGATTATTATACAGGTTTTTTAACTGCACCAAATTTAAAAAAATGCCTGGGGCAGATAGCACAATTATAATCCTTGATATAAATTACTCGATCAGGCGGCCATAACTTCTACGATAATTGAAAATACCTAAATAATTAACGTAATTACGTTAAGTAACTTTTTAAATATTAACTTTACGTCCACTATTTCAATCTATGAATGTCTTGCGCAAGCAAGAAGTGCCGGCAGTCTCGCGGTTTTGGTATCGCGTTTCAATCGCTTGGCGCTGTTCGTCGGCTGCAAACCGCCAGCATAACATTTGTTTCTTTTGCGGCACGGGGGAATCAACCGTCGATAAATTCGATGCCGATCTCGCTCGATCGCCGAAAATGCACCGCGTGACAACCCTACAAGAGTCGCGTATGCGTGTATTGCTAACCGATGGACGCATCACTGGTGGCGGCCTTGCGCGGAACACTCCGGAAAGGAGCCAGCCGCGCGCCGTAGTTTGCTGCGTGATTGATCGTGCGTCTCGGTCTTATTCACGTTTTCAGAGCAAAATATGCAACACCCTTCGCATGTGTGTAGTGGCCAAAGCTTCAAGGAATGTCTAAGAATTGTCGCACGGTGTAATGCTCAAATACAGGCGAAAACGTGTTGGCGATAGAGTTCTAATCATTCCCCGCAAAGCCTCTTCAGCGGCAGCAACAATAGCAATGGATCACCGCCGTTCGGCGGAAAATTTCTTATCATCCTTTCCATTGTCGTGTCGGTGTTTTTTCCACTCGATCATATTTAGACGGCTAAGCTACGAAGTTCGTCTGCAGTGCAGCATGCGGTTTAAAGTCGTTTCGCTAAAGTTCTGAATGAAGTTTGCCGCTTCTACTGTTTGGCGCTTCTTTACCGCGTTGCGCTAGCTAGGCCGCACAATTGCACGAGCGCATTGTGTTGTAAGTTAAAGCCATTAAAGCTACTGAAGCTTGCAAGAAATGAAATTGTTGGTTTTTTGCGACCCGGTAAATCCTCACCCTAGCGGTGGCCCACTTCATGTTTTGGCATCTATTTTAGGTGCGGCTTTGCGCTGTTGCATCATGCATACCTGTTGAGTTTTTTGAGGTCCAAAGCAATAGGTCTAAATCACGCTGTCTTATCGGAATGATACCAAGCAAGTGATTCTTTAACAGCCTTATTCTTTTCGCCCCAGGGCACCTTAGATATTGTCGTTTTTTTTTCGGAAATATGTTCAGCAAATAGATAGTTCAGGACGAGAATCGTTAATAGTTGCTGCATATGGTATTTTCGTTCCATTTTTACAGAAAAGTACGCGTCACGTTTGGGAAGTCATTAAACCTCGATGCTGCCTGAGCAGACTTACCACGCCAAGTTATTTATTTGTTTCCCAGCGTAGTCCCTTCTTGCAGATGAATTTTGTACTCAACTAAATCCTTTCTTACTTTGCTTACGCCGCAGAGGACTAAACCCGGCCTTGCCGCCAGCACTCATCGACTTTAAATATATAATGTGGCACCTCTCTCTATTAATATAAATAAAGTACTGAAAAGTTAGACAGACTTTAGCTTTGTACGTTTACAAGCAGCTCCCTTGGGGAATTTAAATTTGCAAAAACTGCAGCGGAAACGGCAGTTCATCGGCGCGTACAAAGAATTTCTTCGGTGGTACAGCCCCTACACGCTCTCCTTTTAACCCTTGTGTTTGCCGACTTCGTAGACAAGTGTACGCATTTCCATCAATAAATTCGCACTTACTCTTCTTGAGGCGGATTTGACTGCACTTATTCGGCGATGTCGCATGTGTTCATCGGCAGAAAGATCACAACGACATCTGCAGACATCGCACCGAGCGGATTTGTTTGATATATAAGTCTGCTTAAACAACGGGTGCTTATTATTGAGGTGCAGAAGCTGAATTACGGCAAGAGTAGGATTAAACTAAAACGATCGAGACATGGCATTACCTAATGAAATTGAGCAGCTACATAACACGACCTCCACTTCGTGTATATGGGGTTCATGGGGTTTGTCTGCGGGACGCACCTGGCACGTATGTCGACCGGATTGTCCAAAAAAAACGGTAACATCGTGTTTATACCCGCTCCCACAAAGGCCAGAGTCTTCCCTACAGATGTCACCGCAGAATGAGCAGTCTGGCACCCGACAAAAGTGAAATCGCAACTGCGAACTTCAGCCATCGTAGCTGCAAAGGGTTATCGTCTGCTACTCTTCCCGAGCCTACTGTTGGAAGCACCCGCTAGGTGGCTATCACTCCACTACGCGTATAGGCTAGCATTCTGAAAGAATGAAAGGGGTTACTCCAACCCCTCTGACCCCTGTCGAGCACCTCCTTCCGTCTCTCGCTAAGTCACGTGGCCTCGCTAGGTCATGTGGCCCGGAAAACGATGGCAAAGGGTCCGCATCAACAGATTCATTCTAAAAAATGCCTGCGCTGCGTCAAATGCTGCTTCCAGTCCATTATCACATTCGCACATGGCGCCCGCTTTTTTGTTGAATTTGTTTTTCCTAAAACTGTGCGCCCCTTCGGTAGTTTAACGTCTATCGCAGCCACTGACAGCTGCATTTCTGGTTAACATCATTACCTTCTCTCTTTATTTCCTCCTTCCTTGTTCTACTTCATTCCTCGCTTTTTCAATGGATGTCTGTGCGTGGAGAAGCTTTTTCTAATTCATCCACTTACATATGAGGGCACCAAAAGCACTGCGCCTTAGCCGGGACTCAAGTGCTATTTTCTTAAAACTTATTTTGCGCTTGAAAAAATACTGGAAACAATTTTAACAGGGAAGTTATCTTAGCAGAGATAAAAATAATCCAGTTTTTCTGAGCGAGTGCTACAACTTTTGTATTGAAGATATTTCGCTAGAGTTAGTATCTAAAAAAATTAATCAGGCATTCTTTGTTAATTACACGCGTTGACGGGTTGGAAAAATATACAGACGTGCTCAATATGGCTCAGAACAATACATCTATATTTGTTCGTTTTAATTCTTGGCGTAAGTTAGCTGAAGCACTTGTGTAATAGGATGTGCGATTTATTCTAATAGATAATGGCCTAATATTTATATGAAATGGGACTTATTGGAGTATGAACGGAAAATTACTCGTGCATTGAGTAAGCCAGTTGCTTCGAGTGCTTGAAGTAAGCCAGCGCTGTGGAAACTGTGGTGAACTTTCTCTCCTTCTCTTTTTAGTGCGATTAGCATTCTTTGGAAACTTCACCCACTTTATTGTATGCGTGTGCGTATGCACTAGAGTTGAGAACTGATCCAGTTGGTACGTATTCATCTTGCGGTTCGTGCCACCGCCACCGTATTGGCCATAGCGACGCCATAAGCTTTATCTGTTAACAACTGCACCGCAATAAACTCCGTTCTTCTACCCACCACCCTCTTTTCGACCGCGTCACAAGGCCAGTGTCGCTATCATCGCAATGACCGCAATGGAATGACTAATGGAAAGATTTCATTTTCAGCGTCTGTTGAACGCACGGCATAGTGAAACATTTTTTCGCTCTCGGTTTGCAGTCGGCACAGAAAAAAAGAAATGAACGGGGGGGGGGGGGTCAGAATTTATCCAATCAAATGGAGCACATTGATGCAAGTCATAACCTAGGTGGGCACGTATCTCTTGATGTGTAGAAACGTTCAGCCTACATATTATTTCATTCAATTTTTTAACGTTTTGCGCAGTAGTGTAGTACACATCTTTAGTTTACTGCAAGCGAAACAACCTCGACATGCGATACTACCGTGGGACAGGAGATCCGACCTCTCCCGGGTGATAAATGATAGCAGGACAGCCTTAGCCACGCACTCTCATTCCGATTGATCCAGAAAAAGAAAGACGCTTTGAAAGTTTCATCGGATGCTTTGCCAAGTCTATCAATGGTGACACTCTCATTCACAATGACCCACAAAATAAAGTTGGAAGACGATTCAACCGCTAGTTGACGTCGATCAAGGACGATGTCTTACAGAGGAGTTTGGTGCTGGGAATGGAGTGGGGCACTGCGCACGGCACTTTATCACTTCAACTCTCGCGTGAAGGAAATAGGTACCTGCGCATGTCTTGTGCATCTCTTCTTTTTGTACTCATTGTGAGCGCTTCATGAATCACAATATGTATGTATGCTGCCGTATCTAGCCTCTAACCCCTGTCCGCTCTTCAATGAGTGAGTGAGTGAAAACTTTATTGAAGACGGCCGGCAATGAGGGCGAGGTATGGCCGCCAAAACCGCGCATAGGTGACGACCTCTTTAATGAAAAAAAAATGTTTAAAATTTCTCAATTGCTAGGCATAATCCAACCGCGTCGTACGGGTTCCATTTTTTTCTCACTGTGCCATATTGAATAACCGTTGTGTAGATTAGCCACTCAGTAACAGGGCATATTGTGTGACATATCGGACGAGATTGACAGACTCACAAATACTGGATAAATGTAGCAGCAGGAAGCTATTGAGATGCGAAGTGTGTTGCGATGTGCTACACCATAGAATAAACAGCAGTAACAAGCACCTTGAAAATGAACCTGAACGTTCCATTGGAATGCGCCCCCGCAACACCGCTTCCTGCGCCAGTACTTAAAATAATAGTTGGGCTTTAAGTTTCATGGGCAGTTTCACTTGTCCTCTCATTCATAGTCCATTTTATTTAAAGTCAATATTGATTTGTGTTCTGCTTATCCGTTGATGCCCGCCTGACGTCCTTGCACAGCTCCACGGCTTTGCTTACTCACATTTCGCGCCTATTCTCTAGCTCTATCGTTGCACATTGCGCGAGACACCCGTTTCTTGTGACATATTCAGTTATAGGTGCGTATGCTACTTGTATTGATAGCATAACACAATCAAAAGCCCGTATTTGGCGACTCACAAAGCTGACCGCTTAATCTTCTGCTTTAGGATATGGCTCATGCAGATGCGAAGAAAGAAAAAAAGGAAAACATACATAAGGCACATAAGAAGTTTATCAAAAGGTACAGAACTTTTGATGCATTGAAGGAAAAAAAAATGGAAATCTTCTGCCACATATATACGGGTGGTTCAGCATCAATATTTCGTGCAGGGAGTATCTGCGAAACTAATGGCACATTTGACTGGTTCGTACACCGAATAGGCTTGCAACGCTGCTTCTCGATATTGCAGCCTGAGAAAGCAAGTCCAAGCCGATCTTTGAGCGTATTCTAGAGAAATCGGAGGAGCACGTGATTGGAATTCTGTCGGATCTCGGTCGCACTCCCAGCTCGCAGGCGAGGCCGCTTCAAGCGCTCTGAGCGAGACCGCGGCGCTCCCTATTTGCGAGGCAAATGTGTTTCGAGTGCTCGATTTGTCACCGGTCAAGTGCAAACTGTACTTTGAGAGTGCGCTAGAGCGCTCGAAAGCGACCAATCTAATGTAAGTATGCCAAGAGGGACAACGATCATTCGTTCTCTGCACATTCGCTATACATACATACATACATATATATATATATATATATATATATATATATATATATATATATATATATATATATATATATATATATATATATATATATATATATATATATATATATATATATATATATATATATATATGTATATATATATATATATGTATATATATGTATATATATATATATATATATATATATATATATAAACGAGAAGAAAGGGGGTTAACCGAGGGACCCGATAATTATTAGTCATATAATGAGAAGCCAACAAACACTGACACCAAGTACAACATAGTGGAAATTGCATGTGCTTAATAAATGAAAGTAAAGTAATGATCAATTAATGGAAATTAAAGTGGATGAAAAAACAACTTGCCGCAGGTGGGAACCGAACCCACAACCTTCGCATGTCGCGTGCGATGCTCTACCAATTGAGCTACCGCGGCGGCGTTTCCCCATCCACTTTCTTGGGTATTTATGTGTACTAGTAGAACCCTGGGAGTGTTAGCCAGCGCCACCACTCACAGACCTTGGCGGCGGACGTGGAACGTCTTTTTTGCCGCAGGCGTCACGAGAACGTGATCTTTTCGGGTGAAGGCAACTGGTCAATAAACCCACATATGCTACCTGAAGGCATAGTGGGTAGCATATGTGGGTTTATTGACCAGTTGCCTTCACCCGAAAAGATCACGTTCTCGTGACGCCTGCGGCAAAAAAGACGTTCCACGTCCGCCGCCAAGGTCTGTGAGTGGTGGCGCTGGCTAACACTCCCAGGGTTCTACTAGTACACATAAATACCCAAGAAAGTGGATGGGGAAACGCCGCCGCGGTAGCTCAATTGGTAGAGCATCGCACGCGACATGCGAAGGTTGTGGGTTCGGTTCCCACCTGCGGCAAGTTGTTTTTTCATCCACTTTAATTTCCATTAATTTATCATTACTTTACTTTCATTTATTAAGCACATGCAATTTCCACTATGTTGTACTTGGTGTCAGTGTTTGTTGGCTTCTCATTATATGACTATATATATATATATATATATATATATATATATATATATATATATATATATATATATATATATATATATATTTATTTATTTATTTATACATACTGCAGCCGATTAGGGCTATGGCAGGAGTGGGTTTACATGCGAAGAAAACTGATTATATGGAAAAACAAAAACATGGAAATATAAAGAGGTGAAGGAACTATACATCAGCAATAGCATTTTAAAATTGAGAAATGGGTAACAAACGAAATATAAAAATTTGAAGGAACTATGCATCAGCAATAGCATTTAAAAATTGAGAAATCGGTAACAAACGAACTTCAGCAGGTAACAAATTCCATTCTTCAGTCATGCGGGGAAAAAAAACTGTATTTGAAAGTGTTAGTGCGTGAATGGAGTGATCTGATATTAGAGGCGTGATAAGCTCTAGTTGAAGTCGGGCAAGCAGGCATTAAAAGGGAGGGATCTGATAGGTGATAAAGAGAGTTCTTATAGGAATAGAAAATCTTCAGAGATTCTATGTGCCGCCGCCTAGAAAGAAGCTGGAGGCTTAATTCCGTAAGAGCAGCTGACGGTGAAAAGGCTCGGTCGAAGCGACGGTAAACAAAACGAATAGCCTTCCTCTGGACAGACTCAATACAATTAATTTCACCTTGTTTATATGGGCTCCATACGGAGGAAGCATATTCTAAAATTGGGCGAATTAGTGTTTTATATGCTACTAATTTAGTGTCCCTCGGAGCAGGAGACAACGTCCAGCGGATGTAACCAAGTTTATATATATATATATATATATATATATATAGAGAGAGAGAGAGAGAGAGAGAGAGCAACTTTTACTAAAGTAGCGGTCTTATAGGTGAAAAACAGACATAAAATTTATGAAACAAAAAAGAAGAATGAGAAGTGGCAGAGGACGTACTCACCCACCAAAGGAAATATAGCGCTGCTCTCACAAGCCGTCGTATATTGAAATGAATTTTCCTGTGGGAATTAGACGGTTCGTTTGTACAGGTTTAGATATCTACTGCGAGAAAAGAATGTTTCTGCCCTTTCAAAGACGCACGCTGCCCGTGATTGTAGAAAGGCCACGATGCTACCGTGTCTGTCCTCGCACTGTGGCGTGGTCCGTTACGGCGCGCGCAGCCCATGCAACAGATTTAAGCCGTGCTATCTTTACACAGTGCTTTTTTTCCCAGCACACGCACCTGAGTTCAACGCTCGCATTTGCCACGCATGATTATTTAAGTGATAAGGCGCTATCACAGCGCAGACATGTCGCTGCCGCTGTTCTTGACCTTCACGCGGTCATGACCAAGGTCGTCGTACTTTTCTTAGTTAATCCTTGTGACTGGGAGTAGAGGGCCCAATAAGGTCATACACACAAAGCGCTGAGTTCTGGACGCATCGCTTCATGGACCGCTGAGACAAAGGAAGTACCTACAGTTCGCTGGTGCAGATGTGAGCGTGCGAAATTCTGTATACCAGTGTTGCCATGCAGTTCGGACATGATGAGCTTGTAGTTGGTTGAGACGACGTATGCATGTGCGTGTGGAAGTAGGTGTAGCACACGCTCGTCGCATGCAACGCGCACATAAGAAAGCTTGCAGTGCATTGCTCGAGCGTGCTTCGCCAATTACAAAAAAACATAAGAAGTACGTACAACGTACATTTAGGTTTCTTCGCGTGAAATTGACGGATAATTAATCTTTCCTTGTCGTGTTCAGATTGAATTTTAGTTTTTTTAATCAACCGCAAAGCTTATATTACACGTCTTACTCGTTTTCTTGGCGACTATGCCGCTGCGGGTATGTGCCATAACTCCACAAGGGTAGAAGAAGGATGCCTTGACGCCGCCATTGTCCTCAAATAGCAATGGTTTTGTAAGCATGAACCCGTCTAAACCCGACGATATTACAATGGAAACATGTTACACTCATCCTGCTCGCTAGGACGACTACTGAGCAGTGCGCTTCACCTGCACCCTGAAAGTACTTTCGCGCGGTGCCTATTATCTACATTTTTATTGTTATTTTATTATTTTTAATTTTTTGTTGATTTCAAGTGGTTTGCATTGTAATCTTGAGTAGACAAACGATTTACCTCTGCACCGTGCGCCACGTGTGTGGTATCGCTATCGCCAGTGGTATCGCTATATTTACGTTGTTTTTCTTGCTATTATTGGGCACAACTTTATCTGTTGTATCGCAGGTTTATAAGGAAACCCAAAGGCATGTTTAATTTGAACAAGCCTGGTCCTCCAGGCTAAACGACACTGAAATATACTGTGCTAATTCAGTGTACTTCGTACTCTGTTTTTATTCATTTTACTACCGGATTCTGCGCGATTTCCTCAGCCACAACTATTCACCCGCAATGGCCCTCGCAACCGCTACGTTAAAGCACATGAGCCTGAAGTATCCTATGACGAAGACTACCACAGTCGTCATCGGTCACTCACAGTCAAAGTATTTTTATCAGTACTTTAATCCCGGTTCACAAGGAACACCAGCTTTCGTTTCGCAAGTTGGCGTCAACATTGGAAATGTCCGTTCCTGGCTCAATTTTGTACCGGAAACGGTAAACACCCTGATGCTTCTGGTTCGCACGAATAACATAGTGTCAACTAACGGAGCAGCAGCATTCGAGAAGAACCGATCTGTGCTTTATATGATCACGAGAACCATGCCGAATATCTATAGAATGTATGCTACGCCAATCTTTCCTCGTTGTACCAATCGTCCCAGGGGTAACCGCAACGTTTCCTTCGTCCGACACTGCAACCGGTAGGCCAGCTATTTCAATGAAGTGCTACGTGAATTCGCAGTCGCTCAAGAAAAGTATACTTAGTGCTCCATGTCTTCCAATACCTGCCCCAAAGCCGAGTACTGGCTGCCGACTATCTCCATCTGAGCTTCGAAGGTGTCGCTGTCATGGCTAGCCACATTTGCGAACTTTGCTGCAAGCACCCCAACAGTGACGTGTTACTGTGGCGTGAATTCGCGTCGTGCAACCCCTTGCATGGTGCCACCCTGGCTTCTCCTAGAACGTCCGACTCTCAACTTTACTCCAGACGCCACACGCGGCTCGTTGCAACCCTCGTAAAGAAAGTACAAAGAGAACTCCGTGTGAAGGCCACCTCAATACCCGTTCCCGGTAACCCGCACTCGCACTGCCCTCGCACTCGCACAGCCGAGCATGGACACCGTAGTCACCGAACTCAAAGACAGCCTATGGAAGCTTCTGCCAGGGGGTAATCTCTTCTGCGGCCCGAGCCATTTTATCCAAGTGCAGGCATCCGAGAAGAGCCATAGCGCTCGTGTGGGTCCCGGCTCACTCGCAGGTAGCAGGCAACGCCATCGCCGACTACCGTGCCCGCGATATGTTAATCCGGGCCGAGAACGAGCCGGAAGAGCTACCGCACCCGGTTACCAGTTTTCGGGACATTACCCGTACGTACCGAGAGGAAAGGTGCAGACTGCCAGAACCGCACCCCAAGCTCACTAGGCAACAACAGACGATCCTGAGTCGAGCGCAGGCGGGATCGCTTGCGCATCCCGTACTGATGAACCGCATGTACACTGCGGAACACAATATGCTCTGTCCTTTTTCTAAAAAAGGGCACCCTGCCGCACGTCTTGGCATAGTGCACAAAACTCAAGAGCCCCCTCTTCCCCTTCCCACCAACACCCCCAATCACCAACCTCTTGAGCGATGGGAGACCTTGTTATCCAGCCCCGCCCTACCGATTCAGCTCGCACTGATGGACAGGGGCCAGGAGAGGCTGAGAAAACATGGGTCCCGTAACTGGGGAACCACCCTGGCTGGTGCATGCATGCACCACCGATTTATTTCGGGCCCAATAAATGTTGAATAATCATCATCTGTTCCACATATGCCTTCTCGAACGTTCTTAAAACTTAGAAATATTGCTGAGAAAGGGATCCGTTCTGTGTTTTATGTCACTACGTTGTCGTCCTATTTGAGCGCTTCTGTAGTTCCAAAAGGCTTACAGCTAAGACTGAAACCGGCTACCTACGAACTTTCCACTTTTAACAAAACAATGTGGCAACAGATATTAAATTATGCGTCGTTGGAGTTAGTGCGTGTAGTTGTTGATCACTACAAATCGTTCGTGTATGTTGCATCTTCATAGCGAAGAAATGCGCCTCGCTACGCAGTTGGGGACGTGTGAATCTGAATGCTTGGCAGCCTGTAAACATACTAAGAAAAATAACTTATGCGCGCTCAAACGCAATAAGTTTATTCGCGATGGATTGGCTCCTTCTGAATGTATTATCAATACAAATAATAGCCTCGTTGAACCATCACTTATAAGTAAGCCCACTGAACCGATCAACAATGCTGTAAACCTATCCACGGTTACTTTTTCCGATGCTCATATAACTGCCTTATTGAAAGGTCCTACTTACCCGCCATGGTTGACCAGTGTCTATGGTGTTAGGCTGCAGAGCACGAGGTAGCGGGATCTAATCCCGGCCCTGGCAGCCGCAATTCGATGGGGGCAAAATGCGAAAACACCCGTATACTTAGATTTAGGTGCACGCTAAAGAACCTCAGGTGATCGAAATTTCCGGAGTCCTCCACTACGGCGTGCTTCATCATCAGAAACTGGTTTTGGCACGTAAAACCCCTATTTTAATTTGAAATGTCTTACTTTTTGCCCAGCCTCAGGTGGATTCAGTGAATTTCAGCTTTTAACCCCCCACCCCGCATACCTACATAACATTCCTCGAAACATGCGCCTTAACGAGTACTTTCATAACCGTCAAAGTGCTTGCGAGACCAGCCTACTTGTGCCTACACACAAGCACTGGACACCACCGCCACAACGCGATAAATGTCTAGATATGTGCATAAGTGCTGTACAATTTGATATCCTAGCGATATACAAAACACGAGTTCCATTACCGATCGAATCTGAAGAAGGAAGAAAAAACAGCGCTAGAACAATTAGGCAATAACCATGACATTATTATTAAACCTTCATATCAGGGAGGAGCGATTGTTCTTAATAAGCAGGATTATATAGAGGAAGCTGCCAGACACCTCTCGGATGCGACTTTCATCGAAGCTTTTTCCAAGGACCCAACCGATAACTTTAAGGGCATTTTGAAGGATACGCTTATGACACTACTAAAAGAGAAAAAAGGTAGAGGAAAAAGCCGCTCGGTCACTTGTACCACTCAGTCCTGGGGCTGGTTGATTTTGCTTGCTCCTGAAAATTCACAAACAAGGTAACGCGGGCCGCCCGATTAAATCTGGCGTAAATACTACAAGTGAGAACCTATCCCGCTACATAGACTCTCTTATTAACGAGATTCCCGTAACATTTCCGTCATTTGTAAAAGATACCAACTAATTTCTTCAAGGTATATTAAATCGCGCCATTGCGCATAACGCAATCCTCGTAACGCTCAACGTCAATTCTCGTTATACTAACACATCGAATGCCGATGGAATTGCAGCAGTCCTTAAGACTTATGAAGATTCCCATTACGAGAAATCTCTTGATAAAGAAAACCTGAGATGGTTGTTAAAGCTTATTCTTGAGCTTAAGTTTGAAGTTAATCATTGTTATTACGTTTAGATTAATGGAACATCAAAGGGAACACGAATAGGCCCAAATACGCAAATATGTTCATGGGTGTTCTGGAAAATGATTTTGTATTCAGTACTAACCTGCAGCCTTTCCTTTATAAGCGCTTTATTGACGATATCTTCTTGATTTGGGCTCATGGGAGGGCTAGCCTGTTAACCTTCATAGAAGGGTTCAGTCACTTTCAACCTTGAATGAAATTTTCGCACAATTACTCGTCACATTCGGTAAACTTTCCGGATGTCACAGTTAAGCTATCCCAAGATAAATTACAGCCAAAGTTTATCGCAAACCTACTTATCGAAGCTAGCTTCTACATTTCCGGAGCAGTCACGTGCGACATTGCAAAACCGGTATCCCCTATAGTCACACTCACCGCTCCAAGCCGTTGGGTTTTGATCGCAAAGATTTCATTTCTAATTGCGAACAACTCAAAAGTGTTCTCGCTAAACGGCAGTATCCGTCAAATTTAATTGACGACGGCATATGCCGATCAGGTACATTAAACAGAGCCGTCATTCTTAGCGGAAACCAGTTACCCCAAAAACGTAACAGCACCAATCTTGTACTAACATACCAACATTATCGGCATCAGCGCCAAAAGTTTTCTATATTGAAACGCCACCGCAGTGTCCTTTCTCAAAGCAAACATATCCTCGATATCTTTCTTGAAACGCCTCGCGTCGTGTACCGACGGTGTAAGAACCTGCGCGATATGTTAACACCCTCAAAATTAAATGAGCACAAGGCGTCTGGCTGCGCCCCATGCTGAAAAACACGCTGCAAGGTGTGTGTGCATATGCAAACCACATAGAAAGTGATTAGTCTGTCCTCAGAATTTACCCTAAAACTTCCCGGACCTTTTAATTGCGATACCTCGAATGTTGTATATATGCTTGAGTGCACAGTCTCCAGAAAACAGTATATTGGCCAAACAGAAACCTTGCTTCGAATACACTTTAATAACCTCCGATCGAATGCCAATGCGCTTCGTAACCTACCGTTATCAAGAGATATTCGCTTACCAGGGCATTTTTCCGAGAACCTCAGGGCCACATACTGGAATTAGGCTTTCATTCCCATCACGATCGCGAAGTCCGCGAGTCTTACCTATTCTATAAGTTCAACACTGTGTCATCCAGCATTACCGAAAGCACAGTCACACTAACCAGCGTGCCCACTGAGCATCTTTGACATTAGCTGTGACTCCTTATGTATGCCCTGAGATGCAGCTTTTTTCAAGAACCCTCTATATACTTTCCCTCTTTTTTTCGCTGTGGCGTCAATTCTGTGTCACATTATGTCCATTGTCTGCACACGACACTGTATTCCACTGTACACATGCCAATAAAAGCCCTGATCCTGCTCGCTATGACGACTACTGAGCAGTGCGCTTCACCTGCACCCTGAATGTACTGTCGCGCGGTGCCTATGATCACGATATTTCTTTTTATTTTATTATTTTTATTCTTTGTTAATTTTAAGTGGTTACACTGAGTAAACGAACGATTCATTTCAACACTGTGCGTGTGTGGCATCCCTATCGCCAGTGGTATCGCTATATTTACGCTGTTTTTCTTGTTGTTCTTACTACGCACAACTTTATCTCATTTATCACGGGTTTATAAAGAAGCCCAAATGCATCTACACGTTATTTGACAAAGGCTGGTCCACCGGCCGAAACGTCAGTGAAATATACTGTGCTAATTCAGCGTACACTCGCGTGCAGTATGACTCGCAACACCCTTGTTCGCGATTGAAGGGGCTCCAGGGCTGCGCGGCGGCTCTGAGATGCGAAATAGCGGTTCAATAAATACCACTACTTGAAACTCTGCTTAGGCCTGGAACTTACACTGCGTCTGGACAGCCGTACAGTCTTGGAGCCCCTTCGACCACGGGCACTCCTATTGCAGGTCATATTGCACGTGACTGCACGTCGTACTCTTCTTCTACAATATATATATATATATATATATATATATATATATATATATATATATATATATATATATTTATATATATATATATATATATATATATGGGCGTGTGTGCGTGTGTGTGTGTGTTTGTGTGTGTGTGCGTACGTGACTGTGTGCATGTGCGTGAAGACATACGTAGACTGGGAATAGATCAAAAGGAGTGTACACCTTATCGACTCTCGTCTATAGGCAGTCCATAGACGAAGAATCAATAACGATAAATGGAAACTGTATCAAATTTCGTCTACAGATAAGCTATAGGGCACAAGTAGAGAAAGGGAAACAAGCATCATATGGACTTTTTTTTTAGACCGGCTATAGAATGGGAGTAGAGAAAAATAAATAGAAACCTTAGAAATTTTCGTCTATAGACAACCTATAAACAGGGAGTAGACAAAAATTATCAACACGTCACCGACTCTCGTCTATAGACAGTCCAAAGACCCAGAATGAACAATAAATAGAGGCTTTATCGACTTTTGTCTATAGGTAGCGTATAGCGCAGACGCAGGCAAAAAAAACAGCTTATCGACTTTTTTCTATAGACCATCCATAGGATGCGAGTAGACAAAAAATAGAAACTTTATTGACTCTCGCCTAGACACAGCCTATAGACAAAGAATGGCGAAAATTAAATAGAGACTGTAACGACTTTCGTCTATAGGTAGTCTATAAAGGGGTCATAAAGAAAAAGGAAGAAACAGCTTATCGACTTTTTTCTATACACCGTTTAAAGAATGCGAGTAGGCAAAAAGAAATGGAAACTGTAACTGCTCTCGTGTAGGCATTCTATAGACAAAGAATGAACAAAAATAAATAGACTAGCTATTTCCATCTTAGTTAGTCTATTGAGGGGAAGTAGACAAAAAACATGTTATCGACTTTTCCTTGAGACCATCGATAGAATGCGAGTAGACAAAAAGAAATAGAAATGTTATCGAATCTCTTCTACAGACAGTCTATAGACGAAGAATTGACAAAAATAAATAGCGACTGTGTCGACTTTCAGCTATAGGTATTCTACAGGGGATCATACCCAAAAAGAAACGAACACCTTATTGCCTTTTTTTTCTATAGACCGTCTACAGAATGCGAGTGCACAAAAAGAAATCGAAACCTTATCGACTCTCGCCTATAGACAGCCTATAGGCAGAGAATGAACATAAGTAAATAGAGACTATCTTGCATACTGAAAAGATATTGCGCCAAAAGAAAAACACACACAAGAAAGACGACGACGCCACGGGCGCTTGGTCGTGGTGTCGTCGTCTTTCTTGTTTGTGTTGTTCTTTTGGCGCAAAATCTTTTCAGTATGCAAGATCACCAACTAACCCAGCAGTTAACTCTTCTAAAGAGACTGTATCGACTTTCATCTATAGGCAGTGTATAAAGGGGACATAGACAAAAAGAAACAATTTTATCGACTTTGTTCTATAGACTTTCCATAGAATTTGAGCAGGCAAAAGGGAATAGCAACCTTTCAACTTTATCTATAGACAGTCTACAGACTTTGCATCAAAAAAAAAACCAAATCTATAGAAAGGCAGGGCCGTCTATAAAAGGTCTATAGGCTCTTCATAGACAGCCTAAACTCATTTTTGTAAGAGATAAGACTACTCGCCGAATCGGGTTTGGTTTCGGAAGCACCTACTGAATAAATATGTGGAGAAACGGTGGCACGGCCATTCAGAAGCGACACAGCATCGAGACAGAGTCGCTGAAACATTTGCCATCGCTCGTTGAGGTACACGTTCTGTAGAAATTGTTGTCGTGTTGCGACTGCTCGGTTATGTCATGCGTCATTATATTCTTGCCTCTGGCTCGCTTAGACGGATTCTTCGTCTCTTACGCCAGGGCGATAGTGCATCTTCTTTTAGTGCAGACAATCTGGAAATTGAAGCATAAGTTTGGACATCCCAACAGAACTCATTGAAATTGGTGGACCTTCATAGTGGAATGCTCCGGATTATTTTTGACCACCTTTGCTTCTTTATTGTGCGCCTAGATTATGATACATCATGGTTCACATTATTTTCCAACTTCGAAATGCGACAGCATCGCTGGGAGCCAAACCACCCTCGACTTTATGATAAGCAGCAGGACGTTACAGCCACTCAGACACCAGGTCGGCTTAGTGAATACGACGCTGGGCACCTTTATATTGCACGTCGGCTACCAGCTTATTGAAATTTGTTGCTTTTAGGATTTACTGAGCTTGCAACTTATTTGTTATTTTGATGAATGTTGAGCAATAAAAAATACTTCCAAATGAAACATGCGGGATGGCGAGGGATTGCAGATAGTAAATCTTCTCTGAAAACCGCAGGCTCTTTGTGTCACACGCTCAGGAAGTGAACAGGGAAGGAAGTTTTGAATACTTGAGGTTGAGGTCTAGAGCCTGCCCATGAGCGTTAAAATACAGAGACATGAAGTGTCGCAGCTGTACCCGTGGCACAATCCAGGAAGTAAAAAAAAAGAGATTATGAATGATCGCATAACCGAACCTAATGTAATGAAAGACAGTAAACGAAGATGCTGCTATGTTAGCTACCTGCACCGCAGGGTAGCAGACTTGTGTTTAGAAGTAATTAGAGCGTGAAATGTGACACAATTTTCTTGCGATCGGTGAAAACACAGCAACCAAGCAAAGCGAAGCTTCAATAAAATATGACGGTCATGTGAATAACACTGAAATATCAGCGGGTTGATAATGTTTATTCATTGAAAAGAAGTAGTCTAACAAGGTATGCAAAATAAAGCAAAAGCCAACTACTTACAGACACGCTGCCTTATGGCTAAGAGATTAACTTTTCCTGGAGAACGCTCGTGTTTTAAAAAAATAAGTTATGGGTTTTTAAGTGCCAAAACCCCTTTCTGATTATGAGGCATGCCGTCGTGGAGGACTCCGGAAGTTTTGACCACCTGGGGTTCTTTAACGTGCACCTAAATCTAAGTACACGGGTGTTTTCGCATTTCAGCCCCATCGAAGTACTGCCGCCGTGGCCAGGATTTGATCCCGCGACCTCGTGCTCAGCAGCCTAACGCCATAGCCACTCAGCAACCACGGCGGGTACTCGTGTTTTGCGCTTGTGCTCCTTTTAATTTGTGCGAGATTTTTGTGCGCTTCTGTACTTATAGTTATAATGAACAACGTCGCTTTTTAAAATATGACGTTGTTGATTTTCTTACTGTCTGCACGACAAAATAATTTTGACATTGTACATGTGCTACCTTATCGCTTTCTACTGGATATCTATGAGCAAATTTTTTTTGCTTATATATTTCTTCTATAAAATAACTTGCCGCGAAATATTAGAAACTGAGCAACAAGAACTGCTCTAGCTGTAGTATACACGAAGTAGTTTTGTTAATGTATTGGGTCATATAGTACATACCTAATTTCGAATTGTCCTGAAATTTCTGAATATTGGATATTGTACAAGAGAGGTTGCGTGCGAAGCTCATGCGGCCAAGTGTGTCGATATTACGTCGATATTACTTGAACATGCGCTGCAAAACGCCATACTTTCTATGCCCCCATATACTCTCACAAAGTATATTTCGCATGTGTTACGCAGCCAGTAATTCCGGTACTATTTTCGATTTACGAGCTTTTTTTAATGCGAATGTTAATGTCTCAGAGCATACAGTGGCATGGGATGCGGGCGAGGAAGGGCGACTAAATGTATGGAAAAAGATTTGTGGATCTAATATAGTCCAGGAGGGATAGATAATGTGATCCCTGCATCCAAGCAGTGTAATGGCTAGGATTATACGGCGAAGGTACCGATGCTGAGATGTGCCGGAGCCTCGTTCGTTTCAGCGCAGAGCGAACCCAGAGCAGGTGGTGGATGTCGGCTTCAGCATTGCGTGACTGGCAGACTGGACACCCCGAGTGGGAATATAACTGGCGAAAGTGCGGCCACTTCCAAGCGACGGTAGGAGTGAGGGCAACGCCGATCCAGATCCTCCGAACCACGGGATAGCTTTACCGCACACTCAGGTATGAGAGCACGTGTGCGGCACCGGAGGTGCTTTTTTCTTGTTAAAAGGAGGGTGGCATCATTTAGGTGAAATAGCTGAGGCAGTTAGGACATAGATGTCGCTAGACGGGTTTCAGAATCGGCACGACTTGGGGAAACTCAAAAGATCGTGTGGGATCCACTTGATAGATATCTGCTGCGGGGTGCGTGCCGCCTGAAGATGGTCTGATGACATAATTAAGGGCTGCGACGAACACGTGGCAGGAGTCGCATCCCCTGGAGTACGTCAGTGTGCATGACGGTGCGGGCCGTGGGGGCCATGGGAAAAGTTGAAGGAAAAAACCAGTCAAAAAATACAAAGGCCAAGAGGAGAGGTTCACACCACGACTGATTCTTGGTAAGGGCAATGGCAAAGAAGAGCGAGAAATCCTGGAAGCGTACTACATCAGTTTATCAGGTGACGACTGCATTAGTACAACCTCGGTGCGCATACATGAAAAAGAATTTGCATATGTAGGTCGGTCAGAATAGATGCGATATCTTGTCTTTTCATGCTCTGTCATTAGCGATGATGTGGTTGCACATGTTCTGCTGGCCTTGCTGGGACGACGCTATTTTCCAGTCGTTGTGGTGTGAACCTCTCCTCTTGTCCTTTGTATTTTTTGACTGGGTTTTCCCTTCAACTATGTACCAATTGGCCCGGATTTCAGCCCTTCTGCAAGGCCATGGGAAAGGCGGACACAGAGCGCAGCGCTTCTCGAAGAGCAAGTAGCTCAGTACAATAGGAGGAAGGAGGCTCTTGGATTGGAAACCGGGACATCTTACTAAGGGCAAGAGCGCAAAAGGCAGTAAAGTGCAGTGGTCGTTTCACAGTGCTGGATGCTTGCATCAACGTAAATCACGATAGAGCCAAGTAGGAGGTGGCCGTCTTGAACTATAATTTGGTCCCGAAGAGAAGCCTTCGCATGAGTTGGTGTCGGGCAAGGTATATCTGTTGGCTTGGTATCGCTGAGCTGTACAAAACTCCAGTGAGGAAGAACTGGCGATGATGGTGGTAGAAGCGAGTGCGAGAATGCATAAGCGCAGAGAGCACCCATTGCGTGCAATAGGCTGGACGTGAAAAGGGAGGCCTTTAGATTGCGAGCATCACGTCGCTGCTGCACCAGTTCATCTAGTGTGTTCAGCTGAGCTTTTTCTTGGAGAGCAACGATCCGGGTGATGCGTGGAAGGCAAATGATTGCCCTCATTGGCTCGGAATAACAGCTCAAAGGCGATCCCGTTGTGCTCTCGTCACATGCTGGAATTTGACTCAGCTTGTCTTCGAGCAGCTCACAAGTTGAGAAGGCCGACATCCGGTGCCGGTTGATCGACGCTTACCCAGCTGAAGGTAGTAGCTTCATTGAGCGCGCTTTGTATTCGGTCAACAAGTAGCGATGACGAGTCCACAGAGGTGTCTTGGAGAATGGAGCGAAATGTGTCGCATTTGACCACAGCACACTTGCGGCGCACTAGGCAGCCCTGCGTCAGATAAAGACCGATGGTGATAGATTGGTGGTCACTACGCCAGCAGTTGGGCTTCAGGTGCCAAGTGGGAGTGCCGGGACCCGAGCACCATGTAAAATCCGGTGCGTATGCTGCGCGCAGAGCTTGAGGTACAGCCAGCGTTGCTGAATCGCGATGGTTCAGTAGAGCAAACAACGCATCCGCGAAGGTGTCTCGCACACGCCTACCTTGGTGGCAAGAAGTGGGGTAGGGGCGAGGGGCGTTGAAATTACCACCAACTGAAGTAGGACACCCTGGGTATTGCCGACGGAGTTTCAATAACCAGCCCAGATTAATGCGTGGAGAGCCACCGGCTGGTCTTACGTAGTATGACACTACCACAACAGCTTTCGAAGTTGTTTTGGATTTATTGAAAAGGTGTACACACACACACACATAGATATATATATAAATAAAGAAATGCATATATATATATATATATATATATATATATATATATATACAACATATATATATATATATATATATATATATATATACAACATATATATATATATATATATATATATATATATATATATATATATTGCACATGACGAGCACGACGTACGTTCAATAAGCACAGTATGACTGCGGTCTACCAACCGAAACGTCAGTCAAATGCACTGTGCTTTTTGAACCTTCGTCCTACTCTTCTTTTTCATTTTACTACCGGGCCCAGCGTGCTATTTTAACCACATGTGAGCCACTCCCGCAAGGTAGAATATGATGGCATTTAACTTGGCCGTATCATCCCATCGATTGTGCAAGCTCACCCGTTTGTACGTAGCCAACCAGCCATTGACGTCCTGTTCATCCGTACCGCTGAAAACCGCTGGATGGCGTTGGGGGACAGCGCCAGAGCAGGCAACGGGGGGTGGCGGCGACGTCAGCTGGGAAAAGTCAGGCAAGACGGGAGGCAGAGTCCGAGATCGGACTTCCAGGGTGTGGATGTTCTTGAATACCCCGTAAGTCCACCAGTTGTAATGGGTGCAGTGAACAGTTCCGAGGGTAACGTCTCTTTACAACCGAGGAGGCAGGTGACGCAAAGCAGGAACAGCTGGTTGCCCGGACGGCTCACACTCATGCTAAGCACTGGCGATCCGGCTGGCCCACTGGTTGCACAGCAAGCGTGGAAGAGACGATTTGGCTGTCCTTGTTCTTGTGCGCTTCTTCTTCATTACAATTACCCCCGGTGAGATAGCGGAGCCATCGTGGCGACTTACGACGCGGAAACGAATGGGTCACAGAATTTTTTCAGGCGGCGAACGCGAACAACATCTTGGTCACGGCGGCGCTTGTCGGATGTCGATGTAATCGGCTCTATGACATAGTTGACCGGATAGGTGCGTTTTACGATGCGGTATGGTCCATCAAATTGCGAGAGAAGTTTTGTTGAAAATCTAGGCGTGGTAGAAGGCACGGGCAACAAGACAAGGGTGCCGGGAGCGAAGTTCGTATTGGTAGCGTCGCCATCACGATTGGCTTTTTTGTCGTTGTTGGTCAGCGGAGGTGAACATTCGGGCTAATTTACGGCATTCCTCGGCGTATCGCGCGACGGCTGAAACGCGAGCACATTCTGATGTGTCTGGTGTATAAGGCGAAACGGTATCGATGGTATTGGAAGGATCGCGACCATAGAGAATAAAGCACGGAGAAAATCCTGTGGTACTTTGTGTAGCCGTATTATACGCACACGTGACAAATGGGAGGATGATCTCCCAGTTTGTATGCTCCGATGAAACGTACATGGTGAGCATATCACCAAGGGTGCGATTGAAAGGCTCTAAAAGCCCGTTAGTTTGAGGATGGTGCGCCGTGGTTGTCCGGTGAACTATGCGGCATTGAGCAAGCAGACCTTCAACCACCTGTGACAGAAAGACACTGCCTCTATCACGCAGCAGCTCCCGAGGTGGGCCATGACGAAGAATGAAACGACGGAGCAGAAAGGAGGCAACGTCACTGGCGGTCGGTACCATTCAGCGTATTACCAAGAAAACGGAGGAGGCCATAAGACTTATAAGAAGGATCTCTAATAGGCATAGGGGTTTAGGAGAAGAAGGTGCGATGCACTTAGTTCACGCATTTATTATGTGTCATTTCTCGTATGTGGCAGCTATGCTAAATTGGAATAGGGGGGAGAAAAATAAATTGGAAGCATTAATCAGAAAAGCCATCAAGGCTGCGCCTGGTCTGCCTATGACTACGTCAAACGATATGTTGTTACGACTGGGTTTGCATAACACCTTAGATGAAATTGCTGAGGCTCAACGTACCGCACAGAGGGAGCGGTTGCTAGGTACACCACCGGGTAGCTATATATTAGAGTCAATTGAAGAATCGGTAGCTGTGTCGCACGATAGGGCGCCCCTACACGAGTTGAACGTGAACCTTAGGGCAAATATTCGTCCATTTCCGCGGAATGTGCACCCCGTGCACAATGTATGGAGGCGGGTCGCGAGAGCTAGGGCTTTGTTGCGAGAGGCAAAGGATCAGGAGGAGGAGTCTGCGTTTGTTGACGCCGCATGGATTAATGGTAAAAATGCTTATTCGGTGGTGGTAGTAGATGGCAAAGGGAGCGTTAGAAATGCTGCTTCCATTTATACCAAAGATCCTGGGGTTGCTGAACAGGTGGCTATTGCTTTAGCACTAATTGATTCTGGAAGAGTTTTGGTGTTTAGCGACTCGCGATCTGCGATTACAGCCGTCTCGAGAGGACTTGTTGCGGAACCGGCTAACAGACTGCTGCAGGGTAGGGATATCACTTCGCATACCGTTACTTGGTTCCCGGCACACATGGGGACAGTGGAGGGAGCCCCACGTAACCTCAACGAGGTGGCGCACAGGGAGGCACGAGGATTAGTGTGCCGTGTACTCCCTGAAGGGGCTGGATCTCCCGCTCCTGAGTACAGGGACCAACTGTTAACCTACAACGAAATCACCAAGCACTATTACTTAGGGCGCAGGGCACTCCCGTTGCCACATCCTAAATGAAATAGGCCGCAGGCGGTTACATTAAGGCTTCTGCAGACACGGACGTACCATAACCCTGTCATCATGAATAAAATTAATCCGGACTGCGGGGTTTCAGTCTATTGTAGTAAGTGTGGGGGTTTGCTCGATTTACAACACATGCTGTGGCGCTGCTTGGCGTTGGCCGGTGATGGTTCTCGAGGTGAACAGTGGTGGCAGCGAATGCTGCACAGTGAAGTGCTGGCGGACCAACTCAGGGCTGTCCAGAGGGGCCGTGTGATAGCAGAGGGGCTCGGCCTCTCTGTACCGACCTGGGAGTGGCCCGCATCAGTCCCAGACTGATCCCTCAGGACCTAAATAAAGTTCTTCATACCATACCATACTGGCGGTCGGTGCAGGTAGAGGAGCAGTTTTGGCATAGCGTGTAAGGTGATCAACTGCGTCAATAATCCATCGTTTTCCAGCGGGTGTGTGCGGTAGCGGCCCGTACAGGTCAATTCCCACATGGTCGAAGGCACGAGAAGGGCACGGAAGCGGCTGTAATAAACCGTGGGCCGGATGAGGCGGAGATTTGCAGCGCTGGCATTGCGGGCACGAGCGGACAAACGTTTGGACAAAAGTAAACATTCCTCGCCAGCAGGAACGTTGCCGCAGGCGCTCGTACGTCTTCAAACGCCTGCTTGTGCGCATTGTGGGTCAGTATGGAAAGACGCGCACATATCGGAACGCAAACTCCAAGGGATAATCAGGAGCCCCTTGAGACCATCGGGCTGGCAGTTGCGTCGATACAAGAGGTTATCCCAGACAGCAAAATAGACAGCCTGGCGACACAGGGAGCCGGAGATGGGAGATGCAGGCGAGCCAGAAAGGAGATCCAAAAAAGAGGCCACCCAAGGATCCTTGCGCTGTTCTGATGCGAAGGTGTTGATGTCGACCGAGGATACCGCCTTAATGGTGGAGAAGGAGGCTGTCGGCTGGCAAGGGAGAGCGGGACAGAGCGCCAGCGTCAGTGTGCTTGCGACCTGAGCGGTATATGACGTGTATGTCGCATTTTTGAATGCGCAGAGCCCAATGGGCAAGGCATCCGGACGGGTCTTTTAAAGAGGATAACCAAGAAAGGGTGTGATGGTCAGTAACCACATTGAAAGGCCTGGCATATCAATAGGGGCGAAACTTCCTGAGTGCCCAAACGATGGCCAGGCATTCTTTTTTTTGACGCTGTGATTGCGTTCCGCTGTGGTCAGCGCACGACTGGCGTAAGCAACGACGTACTCAGAGTAGCCACACTTGCGCTGCGCAAGGACAGCGCCAAGGCCAATACCACTGGCATCGGTATGCACTTCAGTTGGGGCGGTGGGTTCATAGTGTCGCAGTATAGGCGGAGACGTCAGGAGACGGCGTAAGGTCACGAACGCGGTGTTGCATGTAGGAGGCCAGGATGATAAGTCGTTGGCGCCATTCAAGAGTTGTTTAAGAGGCGAGATTATCGATACGTCTTGTGATACGACGTGACCTAGGATCATGAGCTTGCACGCGGTGAACTGGCACTTTTTCAGGTTCAGTTGCAGGCCTGCGTTGGTCAAGGACGTCAACACTTGCCTAAGGCGAAGAAGATGCGTGCTGAAATCAGGGGCGAACACAACGATGGCGTTGAGGTAGCACAAACACGTGCACCGTTTCGGGCCACGCATTTTGGGACACGCGTTTGGGCCATCATTCTTTCAAACGTAGCAGGCGCATTGCATAGGCCAAATGGCATCACATTAAATTCGTATAAATCATCTGGCGTAATGAATGCAGTTTTAGGGCGATCAACTGCTGACATCGGGACCTGCCAGTAGCCCTAGCGTAAATCTAACGAAGAGAAAAATTTAGCGCCTTGCAAGCTGTCCAGAGCTTCGCAAATACGCGGTAGAGGGTAGACGTCTTTGTGCGTTATCTTATGAAGACGGCGATAATTGACGCAGAACCGAACAGAGCCATCTTTTTTGTGACGAGAACCACCGGTGATTCCCACGGGCTATCGGAAGGTCGAATGACGCCGCGCTCAAGCATGCCGTCCACGTGCTCACTGATCACCTGACGCTCCTTGGCGGGTACGTGGTACGGGCGCTGCCGCAACGGCGCGTTTTAGCCAGTGTCGATGTGGTGGCTGACGGTTGACGAGTGACCCAGAGTAGGCTGAGCGACGCCAAAAGATGAGTGGAACTGGGTGAGCAGGTGAAGAAGCTGGGAGGACTGCTCGGAAGTAAGGTCATCGGCAATGAAAGGTGTGAATAAGTCAGGGGATGGCGGTGCAGAAGTGGAAAGTACATAGAAGTCAGTGAGCTCTGCATGCAAAGCATCCGGCACGTCGGTTTCAAACATGTCCTCAAGAGGCTGCACATGGCCAAGTGCTTCGCCGCAAAGAGCCATCAGGGCTGTAGGAAACAGATTCCAGACAACGATGGCACTGAAACCGGCTGAAATGTCAAGTGTGGTGAAAGGGAGGGAAACGTCTTTGCGGGTCATGAGTGAAGAGGACAGCGCCTTCAGAGACAGCGCCACATAAGACGGGAGCAACGGCAGACGAGTACAGTGGTATGGCGATGTCTTCTCGAAGAACTAGCTTAGCGGGAAGAGAAGTGGCGCTGACGAGAGGCACGTCACATAGAGGCGATAATTCGACTTCAGTACGTGCACAATTGATGACGGCGTTATTTCGCGAAAGAAAGTCCCACCCAAGTATCACGTCTGCAGAACCAAAGACTCCACAATATAGAGAACGCCCTGAATAACAACTGTAGCTGTGCATGCTGCTGAAGGCTGAACTGTCTGGGCACTTTCTGTGCGAAGAGAAAACCGAGAAAGTGGCATCGAACTTTTCGCAAAGCGCGAGAGAGGCGTTCGTTTAGCAGAGACAAGGCTGCTCCAGTATCAATTAGCACAATGGTAGGGACGCCGTCAACAGTAAGGTCGACAACGTTCGAAGGAGACAATAGAGGACTTGTACATATCGATGGCGACGCAGTTCTTGCCTCCTGAACTGCGTGGCTTAGTTTTCCTCTTGCGTGGGTGAAGGGCGCCGACGCATGGGGGACAACCAGTGGCGACGCGGGGAAGGTGAACGACGTGTAAGGACCGGGCGCTCGGCTGGTGGCCTGTTCGACTGTCGACTAAAATAAGTGTCGTGGAAAGGCTGCACGTAGGCGTAGGGAGGCGACTGGAAAAACTCATCAGAGTGCAGCATGCAGCGGCGGCAGAGTCGTGCAACATGGCTGGGAATACCGCAGGCATAACATATGGGCCTGTTGTCTTGCGTGCGCCAAGCATTAGTAAAGGCAGGAGCAGGTCCAATAACAGGATTATGAAAGGGTGGTAGCGGCCGAGGATGTAGCGCAACGAGTGGTTGACGAGGGGGCTGCGTGGCGACGGATGCGTTAGTAAGTGGTGCGAAGGCAGGGTACTGCTGATGCTGCATTGGTAGAGCCTCAGCAACTTGGTCTTCAATAACCCGCCGGAGCGTAGGTGCGAGCTCTGTAGGAGGTTGTTGCGGCAGCGCCTGCTGTTCCGTAGCTCAGCGAAGGGTAGCAGAGAAAGCTGGCGTGCAACTTCCTCCCGCACGAAAGCTTGGATTGCTGTGAGCAAAGGAGAGCGATCAGAGAAGGTTATCATGCAAGAGGTGGCCTCGTCAGCCACTGAGGGGCGCCTGGTCAACTCGCGCTGCCTCCTCAACTCGTCGTAGCTTTGGCACAAATTTATGAGCTCTGGTACGGTGTGCAGGCTCTTGGCAATCAACATTTGGAAAATGTCATCGGCGACGCCCTTCAAAATGTGCTTAAATTTGTCACTTTCGGGCACAGAAGCATCTACACGTTCTCATAGGTCGACAACCTTTTTGATATAACAGGTGAATGTTGCAACGGGTTGTTGCGCTCGCTCTCGTAACCGCTGCTCGGCGCACAACTTGTGGATGGCAGGGCAACCGAAAACTGCAGCGAAACTGATCTTGAACGCGGACCAGGACTGAAAGTCGGCTTCGTGATTTTTAAACCACAGGCGAGCCACTCCCGCAAGGTAGAATATGATGGCATTTAACTTGGCGGTATCATCCCATCGGTTGTGCAAGCTCACCCGTTCGTACGTAGCCAACAAGCCATTGACGTCCTGTTCATCCGTACCGCTGAAAACCGCTGGATGGCGTTGGGGGCTACAGCGCCAGAGCAGGCAACGGGGGGTGGCAGCGACGTCATCTGGGGAGAGTCAGGCTTGACGGGAGGCAGAGTTTGAGACCGGAGTTCTAGGGTGTAGATGTTCTTCAATACCCCGTAAGTCCACCAATTGTAATGGGTGCAGTGAACAGTTCCGAGGGTAACGTCTCTTTATAACCGAGGAGGCAGGTGACGCTGACCAGAAACAGCTGGTTGCCCGAACGGCTCACGCTCGCGCTAAGCACAGGCGATCCGGCTGGCCTTGTTCTTGCACTGTTCTTCTTCATTACAATATATATATATATATATATATATATATATATATATATATATATATATATATATATATATATATATATATATATATATATATATATACATATATATATATATATATATATATATATATATATATATATATATATATATATATATATACATATATATATATATATATATATATGTACTGTAATGATCAAATTTACGGATGTGCCAAGGAAGCACTCAATTTTACGTTGACCTCGTGTGCAAAAGATACTATGTATGTCATTTTTCAATAATGCTGTCAATTATGCGCTTAGCTGAATAGTAAACCTCTCTAAGAAAAGAGCCTTTACTTCTAGAGGATTTGAACACATGTTGCTATGAGCAAAACACAAAAGCGCCCATGAACTTATATTAGGCCTACGTTAAGAAAAACGGGCTGGTGTAAAATGTTGAATTCGAAAGTATACGGTACCTCATATTAAGTCTACAACGTGAGTAATAAATCATTATAATGCCATCGGATTAGTAAAAGCGCGCGACATATGCACAAGTACGCAACACAATGGTGCAGTGGCTTCTGAGTCTGTGTTCGCATTCACGTCAGCTCTTCCACTCCGCTCATGTCAATGGCACTCGCATCACTCTTGCTGCTTGAATCCGATCCGGGTGAAATTATAAGCTGGATGAAGCTTGCGTCAATGATGCCGTCATGTTGCCAGACCTCGTCTTCGATTGTCTGAACATGACCACACGCCCGAAGTCATTTCTCCGCCATTGCGTTTCGCGCGTTGTGTTTCGGTTGGTGGGAGTTGTTTGGAATTTTTTGACAGGCCGATGTGCTGTGGTATAGGGTAGCTCGCTCTGTACGGAAAGGACAATGGGGTTGATAAATTATGGAGCACATCGCATTGGGGAGCGTGAGGTGAGGATAGGTGTTGGTCACAAGTTTCATCCAGGCTGTGACTTCAGCTCTGATGAAGGATGGGAGCGGTGACGGCGCAGTTTTTCTCAGAAGGAGGCAGTGCTTAAGTATTTCATAGTACGTTTGCAGTGCTTGTACACTGTGAGATTCTGTTATCTCTTGCAGTGCCCGGCTACAGTGACCTCAGGCTATTGCGTGTGCACGATTGTTTCCGCTGAGGGTGTCGTGTCCCGGTGTCCAGGTTATGGTGTTGCGGGGTAATTGTTTGAGGCGGTTGAGGATATCGCATGCTAGTTTATTTAGATTACCGTTCGCGTAGGCTAGACACGCTGACTAACAATCTGGAAGAATATATATTCACTCATCCTGTGTCGATGCCGACATAGCGAGATGAATGGCGGCCTCTTCTGCGGCGATGACGTTCCGCGTGCGAACGGAGGCGGATGCCAGTTCCTCAGTCTGTGCCATGCTGATAACCATTCCCTCCCCACTCGGGTACAGTTAAAACACGATCTAACGAAACTCAATTTTATAAAGTTCCTGATCTAAAAAAGAAATTTCTATTCCCCGGCAGGTATTCCCCCATCGGTCTCAATGTTGTCATCCGCGCAAATTACCGAAACCAACTTAGCCGAACTAGATTTAACGAAGTTTTTTTCTTAAATAAATGAGGAAAGAAAAAGCGGTGATCTATTTGCAATTTTGACACAGGCGGATTTTTCTTCAAGGGTAGGCTCTAAAGCTAACGCGTTAAAGACACTAGGTGTCCTAGTCACTACCCTAGCTTTATTTTGACGAGGCTGCGCCCCGCGCCCATGCGTGGGACAGCGAACTCAACACTGCCTCGGAAGAGGCGATGGTGGTTGCTTTCATTATTTCATGATTTATGTGGCAGATGGCTGAATTAGCGGCAATACGATGCCGCGGTAGCTTTTGCGTGTCTCTACGTAACAAGCTTAGATTTCGAAGGACTGAAAACGTTTTCTCAATTTAGAAACTTCCCGATTTAACGAAATAACTCGAGCATGGTCATCATTTCGTTAAATCCAGTTTCAACTGTACTTGGCCGCATCTGTATAGCGAGCAGTGGAGAAAACGCCTTATCCGCCTAGTATTGCTTTGGCTTGAGCTTTCCTCCTGCCAAAGTGATATTCAGGTTGCATGTTACGGGGAATAGGGGCCACCGTTATTTTCTTATGTAAGCAATTGAGGAGTTAGTGGCGCATTGCAATTTCGGAACAGGGGCTCTGCCGCATGTAGTGAGCTTGTTCAGCGTGGGATTCGTGCATGTGGGTGTGCTTCAGTTAGTTTATTTTCGGAGTTGTGGATGCCGAGGGATGGAATGTTCCTTGTTCCCGTGCCTGGAAGAATGTTAAGGGCTTGTTTGTTTGCTTTCGGTAGTATTACATTTATTGGGACACTTTCGGTTGGTGTCAGCTTGAGATAAAGTGTCGCTTATGTCACTCTACTGAAGATAAGGGCCGGAGTCAAGCGTAAAAATGGATATTCATCCTTAATTCCATGTCTACAATGGCCTACTTCATTGATCATGCGAGCCCCGCTGTAGGTAGTTTGTCTTAGTGCATTTTAAGATCGGATATTGCGACCATTGCCTTGGCTGTAAACACCTAATACGTGGAATGTTTGGATTCAGGGCACAGGTTTTTTGTTTAGGTGCATAGAGCTGCGCTGAATTTTTGCATGAGGGTGCGTCGTTATCGTCGGTGATTTTTTTGGTTTGTGGTTATCTCGAATTTATCGAATAACATCGTAGAAATAGGTCTTCGTGGTGAGTCAACCGCAGGGAGCTACAATACTGTTGTTTACAGAAGAGAAATTGAAGCCGTGTACTCCTATTAAGCCCTAAAGCCGTCAAAAAGAACATTCGATTTGGTGTGATGACGCCGGTGTTGAATGGCTCATTGTAATGTCTCTACCCCGTTATTTTAGACAGCAATATTTCTGAGAGGCTTTTTACGTGTCGCAATGCACCTGCGCCTGACAATGGTATGGGACAGCAAAAAATAAAAAAATAATAATAAGGCGAGCGTGTCGTGAAAAGCCACTTGCAATCCTTTCTTTTTGGAGAACTCTAATTTTGTGTCAAGCAGCACACTCTACATCCGAAAGCGACCGCAACAGCTCGCCGTTCTAGGATTCGCCGTTGTCTTGCAGCTTTTGAGTAAGTGGCGAAGATGAATTTTGTCATTCACTGAAGGGGTTGGCAATAGAAAATTAGGCCATCGTCCTCACCCTGCTAGACGGTCGTAGGTCCGAGGTGTATAGCGATTACAAAACGGCAGTTAGGGTTTTACAAAATGGTTTCATCGCCAAGCAAGCTGCTCGTCTCCTTAGAGCCTCGAGTTCATATGCGCTCGCGCATCATTCGGTTCCTTGATGTTTAAGGGGCGTACGACAACGTTATGCATGAAGCCATCCTCTCTACCCTCGAAGAGCTAGGAGTGCGTGGTCGGGTGTGTCATGCGTATACAAATGATCCTTTGTTGTAAGCACCGAGCAAGACCATGCCTCTCGACATTAAAGCTACCGTGGCGCCTCGCAGGGCGGTGTACAACCTAATCCTAAATTCTCTCCTTGAGCACATAATGAGCACACTTAGGCAATCAATGTAGGCGGATGACATCTGCATTAGGCGTATGCTGTAACACGCTTACAATTGCGAACGAGAATTCAGAGCTGCCACCCAAAATGCTAACTACATCCGTAATCGAGGCCTGGAAGTTTTCTTCAATGCGCTGTAGTGCCATTTACCCACAAACCCAAGACAAACGACAACGTAATGATAAATGGCCAAAGAATATCATGTTTGATCTTACAAGCCTCTAGGTGTAATAACTGACAGACGCTTGTCATGAAGCCCTCACGTATCATACTTGAAAAAAAAAAGCGGTTGACAGGCAACTAACCACCTATGCAAGTTTTTCACTGGTAAGACTTGGGCAATGTCGACAAGTGCTATGCTACAACTTTGCGGAGTGCTTTTTCTCGGCGTTCTGCGGCGCAGCTTCCCACATACAACAAACACAGGCAAAACAAATCTACGAACAATACAAAGTGTTCAGGCTCATGCGTTCAGATCGGTCTATGCCTGCCTCAAACTGCATCAACAGTGGTGACTATAGTAATCGCTAGAGACCACATTTTTAAGATTCACATTGAAAGTGAAGCGCTGAGGACTCATATAGGGCATCTTGCCAGGGCTTCTCACCACCACCTAGTCTCTCTACCAGCAGACAGGCCATGCAACAATGGTGAACAATTTCTGTCGTGCTGCCAAAGCCACGGCGAAAGCCCGGGCGTTGCAAACACCGCGTCCCGCCCTCAGCCACTGAAAAAGGCCTAGGATGCTGCAATGGCGAACAGACGTTGGCCTTTGTGCACGCATTCTACCTACCTTCGCCAGGGCTCGCGCGGCGGCCTAATGTCTGCGTAGGCTCGCCAGTGCTCTCTTCCTTCAACGAGGAGGATGGTTGAGCTTGGTGCGTCCATTCGCTCCTTCTCCTCCTTCTCGGCAAGGGAGACTGTGTCTGTGTGTGAACATCAGTGCCTTTCCCTCTGCTGGACGTGGGGCAGTTAGAACAACATGAAGGACGGTTAAGGTTCGCTTTTCTGCAACTGGTGATGGTGAGTAACTTTTTATTCAGGAGTAAGTGAAGGAGGAGACAGAGACAGATGTGGTTACAGAGGTCAAGATGAGTGGTACCCTAAGTCCAGTGCAAACGATTGCTGGCGACACCGCCACGGTAGTGACTCCAGATGATCTCATACAGGGGTCTTCCGCTTGGGCGCTGGATAGGGCCAGTCTCCTGCAACTGGAACACATGCAACCGTAATGCTTACCGGGAAACCCTGGCCGCGAGCGCTATGTAAGAATGCCAGCTGTCTGGCAGAAGCACGGACAACTGCGTTGCCCGTGATGCGGCGTCCAATGCAAAAGGCCACGCAAGAGGCAGCGGGAAGGATGGGTCGGCTTCGTGCGCATGTTCGTGCCTCGTTTCGCTCCTTCTCCTCCTCCTCGGATAGCAAGATAGTGGCGGTGTATATGTGTGCGCGTCAGTGCCTTTTCCTCTGCTGGACGGGGTCCTCCTATAAAGGACTTGAGCCTGCAGCAGACTTGCGCAATCTAGATTGCGCGTCGCTCTCCGCCAAGAAGCTTGTAGAGCAGACCGCTCCGTAACGGTGTAATCAAATGCCTGTTTCACATGATGCGATTTTCGTCGCACCGGAAGTGCGATTTCCGTCGTTTGCGATGAAAATCGCAGTCGCAGTGCCGACCCCCCGATTTTCGGCTGCGACCAACCGGTTGGTCGCACAGTCGCACCGTCGCACCGATCGCTGCGATTTTCCGTCGAAATTGCGCGGAGAGCTGTCAACGGAGCTATTTCGCCGGTTTGTTTTGATGGCGTCTCGCACGACAAGTGCAATCGCGGAGACGTGGATCGTCGAATTAGGTACGTGCGCGAATTAAGGGAGAATAAAAAACGTGTACAGATTGCATTCTCCTATTGCTATGCGTTTGTTGACACGCTACACAGCAAATGAAGTGCATTTTCACGTTTGCTTCGTGCGCCTTTGCGAGTTGTCAGTCCTAGGAGATGTTCGGTCCCCAGCAGACGACGAGGTCGTCACAATTTTCTTTTGTTGAGTAGCATGCAAAAATTGCGCTTACGGAGCAGCTTGAATTATTTCAACCTCGGCAAGGGGAAAATGACAAGACAGCAAAGTACCCGAAGTTTCTACGTTGCGCTGAACGCGGTACCGTTCAGTTGCATTTTCTTGTCGGTTTTCAAGCATGAATTTCCCGATGCATCTTGAAAGCTTATCTTGCCTCTTATTAAATTCGACAGAGCAAAAGTGTAGGCTATCGTAATGAATTTGCTACGGTAGCATTAAATCCGTGGCTTGAATAAAATATTACATGCACGTTAAGTTGCACCTCTTCTCTGGAGATTTTTTTTTCTTGCACAGAAACCAGTAAACATAGACTATGTTGCGGACTTTGTATCCTTACTGCATCTGTATGAACACTTGCTCTGCAAGGTAATTAACTGTACAGCTAGCAGATTAATTAAACTGCTTGCTATATTGGCAAAGTGACAACGTACCCTCCAGCACAATTATGTAGAACTCGTGCAACAATGCGAAAAGCAGGCAAACGGCCTGTTCTTGTGGGGATAAAACAGTATAAAACGACACGCTGAAGAAAAGTAAATCAAAACTGTGCAGTGAAGTCAGCCAGTACAAGCAGTTCTTGCACATTCACAGCGGATCAAGTGTGCAGAAACATTCATGCCTTACATGTTTCTAGTTAGTTTCTAATAAGTTTGTGATCACATATATTAGTGTGTAAATCCATATAACGATATCCGCTACGATTATTATCTTTATAAGTAATGAAATACCATGCTACTTGCAAGAACATATATCACCCGAGGATTTCAGAACAAATTTCTGCATTTCAACTATACACAATATGTGGCTTATTCAATAAAAGACCATAAACTGGGCTTTTTTGCAATGACAAACTTATACCAAACTTTACTTACATACAGGCAAGAAAAAAATTATAGACAGATATATTGTTCTTCAATTTGTTCACCTGCCACTGTGGCTATAGCATTCTGCTGCTGACACAAGGCGAGGGGTTGATTTGCCAGCCATGGAAGTCGCATTTCGATGGGAGTCGTAGGTGAGAAAAAAAGCTCTTGCACTTAGATTTAGTTCATCACCTTTTATTGAACCCTTACACTTCAAAAATACTATTGCATAGGGGGGCATGCTTATGCAAAATCTAATACCAATAGAAAGCAAAGAGCGGAATTGTAAAACAACCATCTTTCGTGATAATTCGAGTGTGTAAATATTCATTGCATCGATATGTATTGTTCAACAGCACTGCACAAATAAGCATGATCAGGTATAGCAAGTACTCTGTCAGGAAGCTGGTTCTACAGATGTACAAAAGGCATGAATGCTTATACTACGTCGCACACATAGCACAAAGAAAACCTTTTTCAAGAGTTGTCCCTTCTGGCAGATATGAGTGGGCCATAAGCAGCAGAAACTTTATTGCAGGACATTGTGTAATACCGCTTATGAAAGAATGAAGAGAGTGAAAAAGCTTTTAACAGCAGTACCTCATGCTGCTCTAATAAGAGGAACGATGAGCAAAAGCATTTCTGGTAGAGCACTTAAACAGTAACTTTCTGAAAGACAGAAAATTCCAGGTGAGAGTTGGAGGTACATTTGACCCACACGCACCAACAACACAGGCATACTACAAGAAACACTACAGCCTATGGTGCATTACAGTCCATGGGAAGGCTATCTTATACAGAAATCAAGAATGATGCAACAAGCCCTCGACAACACTGCAGACTTTCTTGGCCAGTCTGGCCTCTCGCTTTCTGATAAGTCAGCTCATTTCGACGTCGGAAAAAAAAGAAAGACTAGAATCAAGAACTACCCAAGATTGCACATTGTGATCCACATAGCTGGACAAATATGCCCGCAAGTCAACATCCACAAATCCTCAGCTAGTGTAAGCCCATGACGGCAGAGCCAGCACGTGGGTGAAACAATTATGCAATGCCTGGACGCAACTTCCACACCTGGTGAAAAGAATAATCTCGAAATAATGGGGGTGGACGAGTGCATACTATAGAAAATCGCAGATGCTGTGCTTGTGTCCAAGGTATGGTACGGTATGAATTACCAGCAGCACACAAAAAAGACAACTCATCGAATACAGGCATCGGGTAGTAATAACAGGTCTTTCCAACTGTACCATGCTTGAAGACCTCTATGAAAAAGAGCTAACGAACAAGCACCTACACAGAGTAGAGTTGCAGCCTGCAGCACAAATTTTTTGTCTCAAGAGCTCAGAACCTCGTCCCAAGATACTATGCCAGCTAGCATATGAGATTCAAAGACGACTGCCCCCCCCCCCCCCCCTTCAGAAACACAACCTCGGGAGTACCTGAACTCGAAACACAACAGGCCCATACCGTGGAATATGGGGGCAAACAATTAGGGCAGGAGACTATATGCAACTGCCAAACACACAGAGGAGGTTGCTAATCATGAAGATGCAAGCAAACATAAGGCACATATAGTACACTGATCTGGCAATAGCAGTGTAACAGGAGTATGACACTACATAAAACTAAACCTCATATAAGTGAGTACCATTCCAGGTCATCCTACACCTAGAAAAGCTGAACTGAAGGCAATCAAAGCAGCACTTGTAGTGCAGATTACACCCTGCACAACACCCTGCATGGATTCACTAGAAACTGTCTGGGCCTGCACATCACACAAGATTGTCAGGAAAATCAGGAGATTGATACGCGACTTGCAAGCACATGGCCAGAAATTAAATTACAGGATACATAGCCATGCAGATATTCCAGGACACAAGCGGGCTTATAAGCCCGACATAATAACTGAAAACTAGATGCGTTTGTGTATATTCATTATTAACTAAAGTGCAACAGATAGACAACAGACAAGAACGAAGTACTCGGTGTGTTCACTTCGTTCCTGTCCATCGAATTTCTGTTGCACTATAGTTAATGAATTCATAAGGCTGCACAGGATAAGAATGGTACCTCTGCCCAAGGGCCCAATCTCACATCCAAATCCACGCGTGTGCACACACACACAAATGTTGCAAGAGTGCATAGCATGAAGCAGTATCAACAGGATGACACTAGATATGGATGAGGACTAACTTTCAACTGAGGTTCATTTGTAAAAATGTGGCGAGTTATACAAATTACCAGAAAAAGAAAGGACGACGAGCAAAACGAGAACAAGGTGAAAGCAGGAGCCAACGTCTCGACTAGTGGACTTGTCTTCTTCAAGGTCCACGTTTGGAAACGTTGGCTCCTACTTTCACCTTGTTCTCATGTTGCTCATCGTCTTGAATTTCCATCTCCTGCCTTCCCCAAGTTTTCCCCAGAATAAGAAAGACATCATTGAAAGATATATAAAAATTGGTGCTTGATGCAGCCAAACATAAATAAAAATGCTACAGAAAGAAAACAGAGAAAAATTCCAAGTGCAGGAAAAAATCATTACAATTGCCAATCCTGCATGCCAGCACCTTTCAAGAAACACTGTTGTTATTCCAATAGACAGACTGACAGCTTGCTTATGCAAGCACATTCTTCCAGTTCCATGCCATTGGGAAAAAAATGAGTTTCCTGGAAGGTAGCCACATGCACACTTGGTGATCACAATGTTTTTTTTTTCCTGGACTTGTATATCTATATGTATTTTCTCCCTTTCCTGCTTTTATGTTTGGTTTCATCAAGCACTAGTCTTTATCAGGTTTTATTGTTGTACTACTTTGTGGTAACCTTTATAGATCATTGCATTTTCACAATAAACCTTTTAATTAGAAGTTAGCATAACCTGTTCTTACTGCTTCACACTGTACGTTCTTGCTACATTGGCCAAATAAAAGATTTTATAAGGTCTCATGAGGGCCATTAAAGTGACTTCTTGCAGTCTAAAAAAAAAACGAATAGCCTGGCTGCAAATGGTACCAGAGAACACATAGGACAAACAAGAAAACCGAGATGATCTAACAATCAAAAGTTTAATGTACACACAGAGTTAATGCTCGCTGATAAGCAATAGACTGAACATACACAAAAAGGAGAAGCAAAAATTCATGTGCGTTTCCTGGCAGGAAATGCATCCATTCTAACGGAGGCCGTGATGACAAGATTAACACAGCATTTTTAGAACTACAGCTTCCGTAATTTCTCTAGGCAGAATGCTAGCTTCTTCCTCTACAATGCACGCTCAGATGTGGAGAGTGCATTGTAGAGGAAGAAGCTAGCATTCTGTGGAGATCGGCTGCCTAGAGAAATTATGGATGCTGTAGATGCAAATACACTGGGAGAATCTTGTGTTAGCATGATCGCTGTTATACTTTCAGAGATGGATGCGTTTCTTGTTGGGATCTGTATGGACACACATCAGATCTTGCTTTTGCTTTTTGTGTAAATATAATTTATTGCTTGTCGAACAGCATTTACTCGGCATGTTCAATAAACTTTCATTTGTTAATACACCTCATGATTATCTTGGTCTCTAGTAGAAAGGTGTTCATTCTTTTTACAGTGAAGCTGTGTATGCCTAGGCGAAACACTCATGGTCCGATCCCAAAACCCCTAGTGTAGGGGTATGAGCCATTGTTTAGGGGGTTGTGAGCCATTGTTCGTCTTACATGAGGGACGGAGACATTTCTTGTTGGGTATACATAGAAATGCTTCTGCATGTAACACATAAACATTTATCAACGCGTTATTGCAAGGAAGGGACACAGAGTGGGACGGGGTTAAGACAAGATCATGATGTCATAATTATCTTGCAGCAAAGGTGTGGCGGGCTATTGGCTACACCGATAGTGACGTCGTTTCTCTCTCGCAGCAGAGTGCGCGTGCAGCAGTCTCTCTCCGACTTCCCAAGAGGTTCGAAAATGTGTCCCTGTATTTAATTAAATGAAATGTGCAGCCCCGGTGTGTCACTTCGTAACTACAGTGCATAACTGAGTCATAAACATTATGATTAACGCATTACAAAACACAAGTGCGTAACATAATCCAGAAAGACTTTGATGGACCCGCTGGATTAACACAATGAACCACTCATTGCACTTTCCACGATGGTGATCTTGCAAAGTGCAATGTGTGGCATTCCAAACAAACAATGTGATAAACCCAAGCCAAACATGTGCATAACCTCATTAAGAAACACAGACATAACCAATAATATAGAAAGACTTGAATAAACCATTGGAATTAACTCAGTGATAAACACCGGGGCCGCACATTTCAGCTTCGCAGGTTTACCGTCTGTACAGGGTGCATGGGCAGTAACTTTTTCTGTTATTGTTTGTTAAGTATTGTATAATGTTGTGCCAGTAAAACATGTTGGGCTAGTTGGTGCAATGTATTGGTACTGCTTTTTTTCTTAATGTTGTGCCCTTCTTCCTTTTGTAACAACTTTTTTTATTCCTCCTTGCATAATACTTCAACCTTGCAGCCTGCGAGGTATATAAATAAGTAAGTACATAAGCACGTCATTCATTCATCTGCATACACCTCGCACCATTTCTTGCTCAACAAATGTCACTGTGTTGATGTCTTGCAGCATGCATCTACATTAACTGTCATTTGCGTTTCGGTATGGTTTGTGAACAGTGTAATGCATAAAGATTACATGACATTAAGGTTGTGGCCTATGCGGCGTATAAGCAAACCTTGCAAAAGATGACATGTTGGATTGTTGAAAATAAGACAAATTGTATATATCGCAGTTACTTTAACCGCATTTAATTGACCACTTGACAAAAACTTAACTTCGCATAGATTCCAACACGTACACTGAATCTGCAGGTTTTTTTTTGCTTATTAATGTAGTTGTTACTGCATGGCCACATTGTAGATTTGAAAAGAAAGTTAAATAAATTTGTTTGTTGCAACATAACAATATGTGTAGATCACTGCGATTGTAACACCAGAACTTGATACAAACATGCACACTATAGGATGCAAGCAAATGCTCAGGACAAACTCCAGAATGTTTGCATCCTGATACTTATGAAAGTGAACGGTTTCATTCCATGGCTGTCAAAAGAGGGAGAGAGAAAACTTAATTGTGTTCGTGGAACAAAAACGCGTTGATAAGCTTAGACATATAGTCATTGCTTAAAACTTTCGAAATGAATAATTATAGCTTGATATCGACATTGAAGCAGCCTTTCGACAGCAAGAAAAGGAATCAGTTTTTCCAGCTCTGAACATTGAATTGCAGGAAATGCAAGCAGGCATAAAATTCTGCCAATATAATCTGTTTAGGAATACCAAATTCGAATAAACATTGAGACTTGCATTTGTACTTTCTCTGGCTGAGCAATCTAGTTTGAAATGACTCCCATAAGCATGTCGTAACAATGTTTATCTAATACAGGTTAAATGCATGCCTAGCTTAAGAAATCTGGATGATTGCTATAAATTACAGTGAAGAAACTATAATATCTAATAACATTAATAATATAAGAATAATATTTATTTCCACAAAACAGGCTAACCGTGAGAGAAGTGCGAGGCTGAGCAGAAAGCTGAAAAATTCTACGGCAAGTGCGAATGCCGCAGGCCTACGATCCTGCTTTATGAATGGCGCGTATTGATATGGTCTCCTTGTTAGAAGTTCCGAGTATACTGCCAGCGCGAGACACAGAACAACAAAGTGGACGAGAAGCGTGTCCTTTAGAATGATATGTTACAACGTACAGGTTTCTACAAAAGTGACGGTAACTGCTCGAAACATTTGATGCGTCGGCTTTTGCGCCTTTAGAAATATTTAGAGAGGGCTCCCATATGTATATTCGCAGCGCAAGCACGGCGATGGACGAACCAGGATAGCGCTGAGGTTGAATTTCACAACACAATTTTCATTCCACGTCGTAATCACACAGATCATTTGAGGCTTCGTTCAGTGGCACATGCGTGCTTTCGGGTTGGTGCTTCTTGTTGCGTTCGGCGTAAGAATATGGCTAATAGCAGGCACCACATATGCGCAATCACGGGCAATATACACGCATCATTTCTTCAGAAGCTGGCGCTGAGCACAGGTAGCGCGAGGATCTTGTTGGGCTGACACGACGACTTCGTGGCAGCCGAATTCCGAATACTGCATATGCAGTGAGGGTAGCAATATGAACTGGTCGATAGCTCATCTTGGAGATTGTTGTAGCGCACGCAGAACGAAACGGTCATAGAAGGCAGATGAGACACACGGCGCAGAACCACGTGCGAACAGCTGTTTACGTGCGCCATGTCGCACTGAACTACCGAAACCGCCGTCGCGCACTCCAAGACAAATCTTAACTAACGTTTTAAATTAGTAAACTTACATATTATTTGCTTCTAATCAAGAAAAGTCAAGAATATTATACTGCAAACGTTTTATTCATTACAATAAAAGAATTATGCAGCGTGTGCCACGAAACCTGGCAGTAAGCAACCCTGGGCGTCGCACCAGTCGCATTGTTGAAATCGCAATCATGTGAAATGAGCCCTCGAAAAATCGCATTGCGACGCGTGCGACAGCACCGATTTTCGTCGTTGCAGTCGCAGCATGTGAAACAGCCTAAAGGCTTGTTGTTCATCGCTACGTTGCTGCCTTGACCTCTGTCTGGCCCCGTCAGGACTTGTAAGCAACAGCAAAGTGCAGTCAGCGACACGATCCTGAGCACAGGGGTGCACTGTTTGCAAGAACGTGCACAAGAACGTGGGAGCGGCCCGCTTCGTGAAGACTCACGATCTGCAGGACTTTTTTAAAGTTTCACCATACCATACCATCAATCACGGAAGCTCTATTTTGAGCATGAAATTTTAGGTACCGTTGTCGGTGGCCTTTAAGTGGCCTTGACCCAAAAGGCAGAGTGGTTATCCTGGCAATCAGAGAACACCCGGGCAAGTTTGGAAGTTTAGAAACAGTTTATTTCAACAAAAGACCACACGAACGCTAAATGACAATCACGGCGCTTTTCCACCGGGACGATAACATATGCAAAATAGGGAGCATTGCACACACGGCGTGTTTTCAAAGTAGTGTCCGAGTCGTCACTCACTAACCCATAGCTACATAGAAGCACGGAAGCACATAGCTACGCATAAGCTAATTGTCACATATATAAAATGATGTTCAATATATAAAAGGGCATTTCTACCCGCCGCGGTGGCTTAGCGGTTATGGTATTGCGCTGCTAAACACGATGTCGCGGGTTCAAATCCCGGTCTGCCCCGACTGCATTTTGATGAAGGCGACATGCAAAAAACGCTCGTGTTCCTTGCATTAGGGCGAGGTTAGAGATTCCCTGGTGAACAAAATTAATCCACGGTCCCCCAATACGGCGTGCCTCAAAATCAAATCGTAGTTTTGGCATGTAAAACCCCACAATTTAATTCATTATTCTTCTAGGTGGCAGTGCGCTGTGCCTCCCTGGCGCATTTCGCTGCCTGTCGTGCAGCCTTCAACCAGTTTTCCTCTTCTAGCTGGACAGCGTCCATATTGACCAGTGCGCAGTATGGCGTGGTGCGGTGTAATGTGGTGGGGTGTGCCATTGAAAACATGCGCCACACGAATTTTAAGATTGTGGCTAGTACCATCTCCAACCAATATCCTTGCCGGTTGTAATTTCATGCTTACCCTCACCACATGTAATGACACTCTTTGGCCGTACTTGGCACTTGCATGAATAAAAACTACATATTGTTCTTGCCATTTCATGCTTACATCTACTCTCTATTACCGGAGAGTCGGCAATGTTTTATTTATATCCTGTTGGTTGGTTTGTTTCAAGAGGAATGGAAAAGCCCACTACGGCAGATGGGCCAAGAATCATGTTACAGTAGGGAATATATGCGAAATCGAAAATGGAAAACGTAGTAAAGGAATATGCCAGTAAATCAATACGCCTTATTAACAAACATAAGGAGGAACAGGCGCTTTGAGTATGGCAGCGTGAAATTGAAATGAACTACTGAAGTGAATAATACTGCGTCCTGCTAGTGACATGGATAAAAGGCTATAACAATAATAAACTTGAATAAGCCTGATATTCTCTTTGTCTGACGATGAAAATCAACTGAGGCGCCAGATGTGTTCCTATGGCAGTAACTAAGTTTCGTAGCCTCAACAGATAGAACCAGCAGGCGCGAAAATAGCAGGTTAGGGCTACAAAAGGTTCCTTTAAGAGAGTGCTTCATAAATTGAAGATATCATCATCAGCAACAGCAGCAGCCTGGTTACGCCCACTGCAGGGCAAAGGTCTCTCCCACACTCCTCCAACTACCCTGGTCATGTAATAATTGTGGCCATGTTGTCCCTGCAAACTTCTTAATATCACCCACCCACCTAACTTTCTGCCACCCCCTGCTACGCTTCCCTTCCCTTGGAATCCAGTCCGTAACCCTTAATGACCATCGGGTATCTTCCCTCCTCATTACATGTCCTGCCCGAGCCCATTTCTTTTTCTTGAGTTCTACTAAGATGTCAATAAATCGCGTTCGTTCCCTCACCCAATGTTCTCCTTTCTGATCACTTAACGGTACAGCCATAATTCCTCCCACACTCCTCCAACTACCCTGGTCATGTAATAATTGTGGCCATGTTGTCCCTGCAAACTTCTTAATATCACCCACCCACCTAACTTTCTGCCGCCCCCTGCTACGCTTCCCTTCCCTTGGAATCCAGTCCGTAACCCTTAATGACCATCGGGTATCTTCCCTCCTCATTACATGTCCTGCCCGAGCCCATTTCTTTTAACGCGAGAGCGTTAAGGAGCTCGTGTCGCAGAAAAGCCGGTGTCGTCGGCGTCGGTGTCGGCGTCGGCGGCGTTGACCGTGAGCGATAAATCACGGCAGGCGCTTCATAAATAAAAAGCAACTTCCAAGATTGGCCCGGTGGGAATCGAACCCAGGTCTCCGGAGTGTGAGACGGAGACGCTACCACTCAGCCACGAGTTCGTTGCTTCCAAGCGGTGCAAACGCGCCTCTAGTGAATGCGGTGTTGCCTTCGAAACGAGCCGTAGAAAGTTATACTGCGGTGTATATCGGTAATTATGAACATGTAACGTACAGAAGTCACAATTACACGAGTTGCGAAGTGCGTTTCCGCTGCATTTCTTCTGCGCTTTCCGCACACGCAGAGCCATCTTGCGGCAAACACAGAAGACCCCCTCCTCTCAATGTACGGCGCTGCCCCGACAGGAGGCGCGCCGCGCGCGCATTGGGACCGCTGCCAGGCGCGTCGCGGGACTCCCTCTCCCCTGACGACGCTTCGCCGTGCTTCCGGTTTAGATTACTATCTATCTCTCTGCCCGTGCCGATCACGACGTTTGGCTGGCGTAGATCGTTTCCCCTCCGAGACACCGAGTTCTTTGGTTCGTTTCGTTCGCTCAGGCGCACGTTTCGTTGCCGCGCCCAACGCTGCGTTGCTCGACGCTCACCGCGTGATAGGTGGGCGCTAAGTCCGATGCGGGGCGCATCGTAAGTGATTGCTGTGCCGTAGCGCATTGTCATATACCCCTTGGCGGGTCGACGGGAACGCTGTCGCGTCCCACTCTTGAAGGCGAAGCTTAAGCGTCCTCCAATTTTTTTCTTGAGTTCTACTAAGATGTCAATAAATCGCGTTCGTTCCCTCACCCAATGTTCTCCTTTCTGATCTCTTAACGGTACAGCCATAATTCCTCTTTCCATAGCTGTTTACGTCGTCCACGATTTCAGTAGAGCCCTTCACGTTAGCTTCCAGGTGTCTGCCCCGTACGTGAGTACTTGTAAGACACAGCTGTTATACACTTTTCTAGTGAGGGATAATGACAACCTGCTGTTCATGACCTGAGATTCCCTGCCAAACGCACCCCAGCCCATTCTTATTGTTCTGACTATTTCGCGGTCACTACCTGCCCTAAGTACAATTCTTTCCTTGCTACTTCCAGTGCCTCGGTACCTATTGGAAACTGCTGTTCTCTTCCGAGACTGTTAAACATTACTTGAGTTTTCTGCAGATTAATTTTTAGACCCACTCTTCTGCTTTGCCTCTCCAGGTCAGTGAGCATGTATTGCAATCGCTCCCCTGAGTTACAAAGCAAGGCAATATTGACACGTGTACTTGTCTTTATCGGGCGACAAGTATTGTCGCCTAACAAATGTTATCGCACAGCGCGGGACGCGCCTGCATGTGTCCGAAGTTTCTGGAAAGTTATCGATGCTTCTATCCGCTGTCTGTTGTCGCCGAACGTTGTGTTATCTGATTTCATCGCTTGACACGAATGGTGTAGAACATTTTAGAAGGCATGCGGGTCCCAACGTTTAATCTGGAACATTCGATGATTGCTGTATAAAAGCCGACGCGCTTGACCCGCTGATCAGATTTTCGACGATCGCCGAGCGTGTTCGCCGCTATCGTTGCGCTATAAAGGGCCGTTTATAGTCCGACGTAACACGCGCGTGCGCGCGCGCTCGCGCACGATACGTTACGTTGGCGAAAACAACTCCTTCTATAGTCCGACGCACTGCAGCGCCGACGTAACCGGCGGCTGCCAGCGCGCCCCGACGTGCCCAGCGCAGATTTGGCTCCTGCTCCATTCGCACGACGGCGCCGCCGACTGCGTCGACCCACAATGCATTGCGCGCGAAGAAAAAGGCGCCAACACAACTCCGCAGACGGCTTTTGCGGACGGCGCGCGACTTGGCGAACCTTCTGCGCATGCTCCGAAGATAGCAGCCTACGGCGCGCGCGTTGAAGTATAGAGGGGATGGCATCTCGGCTGGCGTGGCGCAACCGACGTAGCGTGACTGACCGCGAACGACGCTCGCCCGCGCGCCAATAACGCCGGACTATAAACGGGCCTTAAGTGTAGCCTGTTTTGTGGGCACAGGTTCGCCCAATAAAAGTTAGTTTTGTCGTTCACAGTACTGCTACTGTGTTATTCAACGTCACGACCACGTGACATCTGGTGGAGGTGCTTGTGCGTTCATGTACCGAACGCCCCCGCAAAGCCGCGATCCAAGCCCGAAGCCTGAGGACAAAACCAACGTCGCCCAAGACCAGCGAGCTAGCCGCCGGCTGCAAGGACTGCCCCCAGAGCACGGACTCCTACCTGAGACGTGCAGGAAGATCGCCACCAAGCCCACCCCAATGGCAGCCCCAGCATCCCCCGTCGTGCTGCAGCAGCCCAGGGAGCCTCCGACGTTCCGCGGTTCAACGTTCGAGGACGCAGAAAGCTGGCTTGAGACATACGAGAGGGTCGCTGCTTTTAACAACTGGAACAGCGAAGACAAATTGCGACATGTCTTCTTCGCATTGGAAGACGCTGCCAGGACGTGGTTCGAGAACCGAGAAGCCACCTTGACTACCTGGGTGCTGTTCCGAAGCAGCTTCCTGAAGACATTCACAAGCGTCGTACGCCGAGAACGAGCCCAAGCACTACTGGAAACCCGAGTGCAGCTGCCCAACGAGACCACCGCGATTTTTACAGAAGAAATGAGCCGCCTATTCCGCCACGCCGACCCGGAAATGTCCGAGGAAAAGAATGTCCGGCTACTAATGCGTGGTGTTAAGGAGGAACTTTTCGCCGGTATGGTACGAAACCCACCGAAGACTGTCGACGAGTTTCTTCGCGAGGCCACTAGCATCGAGAAGACACTCGAGATGCGAAACCGGCAATTCGACCGCCGCACCAACGCTACAAACTATGCCGGAGTTCAATCACTGGCCTCCGAAGACCTGCGCGAGGCTATCAGGGCAGTCGTACGAGAGGAGCTTCAGAAGATCTTCCCGTCGTCGCAGCCTCAAGTGGCCTCGATCGCTGACATCGTCAAAGATGAGGTTCAGCGGTCGCTTGGAGTCCCGGAGGTGCAACCTCAATTACCGCAACCCCGACCCGAAGCGATGACCTACGCCGTCGTCGTACGCCGTCAAGGCCCTCCTCAGCGACCACGCCAGGGCCCTGTAACGCCGCAATTTCGTCGTCCGCCGCCGCCGCCGCCAGCACGACCACCCGTCGCCCAGCGCACCTACGCGAGGAAGACGGACATTTGGCGTGCTCCTGACCACCGCCCGCTCTGCTACCACTGCGGAGAAGCGGGTCACGTCTACCGACGATGTCCGTACCGGGAGATGGGACTGCGAGGTTTCGCCGTCAACGCGCCGCGTCCACAGCTTGGAGAGCGCCCACGTGACATCGCCGATTACCTCGCCGCTACTCAGTGGAGCCCTCGACGGCCACCCCGTTCGCCGTCACCAGAACGCTACCTGTCGCCGCAGCGCCGACCATACACTGGCCCAGCCCGGGGCCGGTCAGCGAGCCCATATCCGGAAAACTAAAAGCAGCAACCGATGGAGGTGCGGTTGCTGTTCGTCGAACTGACGAAGATCCTCCGCCGCCGACGAAGACGACGACGAAACGATCTCGACGACATAACAACGACACGCCGCCGTCCCGACGAAGTCAGGAAGGCAAGACTACACCGACGAACGACGACTTGACGACGCGACGTTCCAACTTCAGTTCAACACGACGCAGCCGTGATCCGACGCCACGACCTAACTGCAACGCCAGACAAAGAACCACCGCCCTCGACGTGCTTCTCGATGGCCACGCAGTCACCGCCTTAGTCGACACAGGGGCTGATTACTCCGTCATGAGTGGACACATCGCCGCCCAGTTGAAGAAAGTTAAGACTACGTGGGAAGGCCCTCAAATTCGAACCGCTGGAGGACACCTCATCACGCCGTCTGTAGTCTGCACGGCAAGAATTACCGTTCGTGACCGGACTTACCATGCCACCTTCGTTATCCTCCAACAGTGTTCACGAGACGTCATTCTCGGTATGGACTTCCTGAACCAACACGGCGCAGTCATCGACCTGAAGTCGAAGTCAATAACGCTGTCGGAAGGTAAAGCGATACCGCCGGAGAGCCCTCGTAGTCACCACGCCTTGAGTGTGCTCGAAGACCAAGTGAGCATCCCGCCCCGCTCCAGCATTGTTATTTCGGTCGGCACCGAAGTACCCGCTGACGTAGAAGGTGTCATCGAAGGCGACCAACGTCTCCTGCTAGACCGTGAAATTTGCGTCGCAAGAGGGATCGCTCGACTGCTTGGAGGGAAAACTGCAGTGTTGTTGACAAACTTCAGCCAGGAGTTCAAGCACATCAACAAGGGCACGACGATCGCGTACATCGAGGAAATTGTGGAAACCGGTAATGCGTTTGTCCTCTCGGATTCCGCCGCATCTACCCCGACGACCATGGTTCCTGAACCAGACTACGACATTAATCCAAGTCTCCCAGTGATTAAGCAACAGCAGCTCAGAAGTCTGCTCCGACGATACAAAGGCTGCTTTTCGACGACATCGAGGATTCGACAAACACCAGTCGCCAAGCATCGCATAATCACCGAGGAGTACGCTCGACCACTCCGCCAAAGCCCTTACCGAGTTTCGCTGCGAGAACGCGAAGCTATAAGAGAACAAGTCGACGAAATGCTGCGCGACGACATCATCCAGCCATCGAAAAGCCCGTGGGCATCCCCTGTTGTCCTGGTGAAGAAAAAGGACGGAACCCTACGTTTCTGCGTCGATTATCGTCGTCTGAACAAGATCACGAAGAAGGACGTATACCCCCTTCCACGGATAGACGACGCATTGGATCGGCTCTGCAACGCTAAGTACTTCTCGTCGATGGATCTCAAGTCTGGCTACTGGCAAATAGAAGTCGACGAGAGAGATCGCGAAAAGACCGCCTTCATCACGCCAGACAGGCTCTACGAGTTCAAGGTCATGCCATTCGGACTCTGCTCGGCACCTGCAACTTTCCAGCGCGTCATGGACACGGTGTTAGCAGGATTGAAGTGGCAGACCTGCCTTGTTTACTTGGATGACGTCGTCGTCTTCGCCGAAAATTTCGACGATCACCTTAGGCGGCTTACGACAGTACTAGAGGCCATCAAGTCATCAGGGCTCACTCTGAAGCCAGAAAAATGCCGCTTCGCTTACGACGAGCTTCTGTTCCTAGGCCACGTCATCAGTAAATCCGGAGTACGCCCCGACCCCCAGAAAACAGCTGCCATCGCAAAGTTCCCGCAGCCAACCGACAAGAAGGCAGTGCGTAGATTCCTTGGCATGTGTGCCTACTACAGGCGCTTTGTCAAGGACTTTTCACGCATCGCCGAGCCGTTGACACGTCTAACTAAATGTGATGTTGAGTTCAAGTGGGAAACGCCGCAGGCCGACGCATTTGAAGAACTCAAACGACGCATGCAGTCGCCGCCTGTACTTGCGCACTTCGACGAGTACGCCGATACAGAAATCCATACTGACGCCAGTAGCCTAGGCCTCGGTGCCGTTCTAGTCCAGAGGAGAAACGGAGTCGAACAGGTGATAGCTTACGCTAGCCGGTCGCTGTCAAAAGCGGAAGGCAACTATTCTACGACCGAAAAGGAATGCCTCGCCATCGTTTGGGCTACAGCTAAATTTCGCCCTTATCTTTATGGCAGGCCATTCAAAGTCGTCAGTGACTATCACGCGTTGTGTTGGCTAGCGAGTATAAACGATCCTTCAGGACGACTGGCGCGGTGGAGCCTCAGACTACAAGAATACGACATCACTGTAACCTACAAGTCCAGACGAAAACACTCCGATGCCGACTGCCTATCACGCGCCCCCATTGACCCGCCGCCGCAAGATGACGAAGATGACGACGCCTTCCTTGGCATGATAAGCGCGGAACACTTCGCTGAACAGCAACGGGCAGACCCGGAGCTAAAAGGCCTGGTGGAATATTTGGAAGGGCACACCGACGTTGTCCCCAGGGCATTTAAGCGCGGATTATCTTCCTTCACGCTTCAAAACAATCTCCTCGTGAAGAAGAACTTTTCACCAGTCCGCGCCAACTACCTTCTTGTTGTCCCGTCATGACTTCGTCCAGAAGTATTGCACGCCCTACATGACGATCCGACCGCTGGACACCTCGGTTTTTCCCGGACACTATCGAGGATGCAAGAAAAGTATTATTGGCCGCGCCTGACCGCCGACGTCGCCCGTTATGTCAGAACATGCCGAGACTGTCAGCGACGCAAGACACCGCCAACAAGGCCAGCCGGATTACTACAGCCAATCGAGCCTCCTTGCCGGCCATTCCAGCAGATCGGGATGGACTTGCTGGGACCCTTTACGACGTCAACAACCGGAAATAAATGGATCGTCATGGCGACAGACTACCTTACCCGCTGCGCTGAAACTAAAGCACTGCCGAAAGGTAGCGCAGCCGAAGTGGCAAAATTCTTTGTCGAAAACAACCTGCTTCGACACGGCGCCCTAGAAGTCCTCATCACCGACAGAGGAACGGCCTTTACAGCAGAGCTCACCCAAGCCATTCTGAAATACCGTCAGACAAGGCACAGGAGGACCACGGCCTACCACCCGCAGACGAATGGTCTTACGGAGCGGCTGAATAAGACCCTCGCCGACATGCTAGGGATGTACGTCGACGTCGAACACAAGACCTGGGATGCCGTCCTGCCGTACGTAACATTCGCTTACAACACGGCGGTGCAAGAAACAGCACAGATCACGCCGTTTAAGCTGGTTTACGGCAGGAACCCGACGACGACGCTCGACGCCATGCTGCCCGACGTCACTGACGAAGAGAATGTTGACGTCGCTAGCTATCTCCAGCGCGCCGAAGAAGCCCGACAGCTCGCCCACCTACGGATCAAGAACCAACAGAGGACCGACAGCCGACACTACAACCTCCGAGGACGCTTTGTTGAGTACCAGCCCGGCGACCGTGTTTGGGTTTGGACACCGATACGCCGACGAGGACTCAGTGAGAAACTACTCCGACGCTATTTCGGACCCTACAAGGTCATCCGACGTATTGGCGCTCTGGACTATGAGGTCGTGCCAGACGGCATTTCGCATTCACAGCGACGTCGCGCACGGCCTGAAGTGGTCCACGTGGTGCGTCTTAAACCATTTTACGGACGCTAACGAACTTTCCTTATTTTGCTTTTTTTTCCTTTCCTATGAGTGCTTACTTATTACTTTCGTTTGTTTGCAGCATCGGGTCGATGCTTTTTAAGAGGGGGGTATTGACACGTGTACTTGTGTTTATCGGGCGACAAGTATTGTCGCCTAACAAATGTTATCGCACAGCGCGGGACGCGCCTGCCTGTGTCCGAAGTTTCTGGAAAGTTATCGATGCTTCTATCCGCTGTCTGTTGTCGCCGAACGTTGTGTTATCTGATTTCATCGCTTGACACGAATGGTGTAGAACATTTTAGAAGGCATGCGGGTCCCGACGTTTAATCTGGAACATTCGATGATTGCTGTATAAAAGCCGACGCGCTTGACCCGCTGATCAGATTTTCGACGATCGCCGAGCGTGTTCGCCACTATCGTTGCGCTATAAGTGTAGCCTGTTTTGTGGGCACAGGTTCGCCCAATAAATGTTAGTTTTGTCGTTCACAGTACTGCTACTGTGTTATTCAACGTCACGACCACGTGACAATATCATCAGCGAATCGCAAGTTACTGAGGTATTCTCCATTAACTCTTATCCCCGATTCTCCCCAATCCAGGTCTCTGAATACCTCCTGTAAACGCGCTGTGAATAGCATGGGAGTGATCGTATCTTCCTGCCTCACGCCTGTCTTTATTGGGATTTTGTTGCTTTCTTTATGGAGGACTACGGTGGCTGTAGAGCCACTATAGATATATTTCAGTATCTTTACATACGCCTTGTGTGCACCCTAATTCCTTAATGCCTTCATGACTGCTGAGGTTTCGATTGAATCAAACGCTTTCTCGTAATCAATGAAAGCTATATATAAGGGTTGGTTATATTCCGCACATTTCTCTATCACCTCATTGATGGTGTGAATATGGTCTATGACCTAGTCCTTTGGTTGACAGAAGTCTAAGGTGTTCCTAATCCTATTTGCGATTACATTAGTAAATCCTTTGCAGGCGAAGGACAGTAAGCTCATCGGTCTATGAATTTGCAAGCCTATGGCATCCCCTTTCTTATGGATTAGGATTATGTTAGTGTTCTTCGAAAATTCCGGTACGTCTCGAAGTCATGAGACATTGCGTATACAGGGTGGCCAGTTTTTCTAGAACCATCTGCCCACCATCCTTCAGCAAATCTGCTGTTACCTGACCCTCCCCAGCTGCCTTCCCCCTTTGCATAGCTCCTAAGGCTTTCTTTTGGCTTGTTCCGGCGGTACTCATGGGGTTTCAAATTCCTCGAGACTATTGTCGCTTCCGTTATCGTCATGAGTGACACTGGTACTGTATAAATCTCTACAGAACTCTTCAGCCACTTGAACTATCTCATCCATATTAGCAATAATATTTCCAGCTTTGTCTCCTAACGCATACATCTGATTCTTGCCTATTCCTAGTTTCTTCTTCACTGCTTTTAGGCTTCCTCCATTCCTGAGAGCATGTTCAATTCTATCCATAGTATAGTTCCTTATGTCAGCTGTCTTACGCTTGTTGATTAACTAAAGTTCTGCCAGTTCTATTCTAGCTGTAGCCTTTTAGCGTTGGTGTGGTTTTCCCTTTTTCCTGTAGTGCTATGATATCTGGTGGTGTTGCCCTTGTTTTTTGCGATAGCCCCTACAATTCCATTGCCAAATTTCTATTATTTCGTATCTGGCCATGATCTGGCCATGTGCTATGAAAAAGAACGCACAGCAATACTAATCAGTAAATCCCTCACCGCCATAGCACACGACAGCATAGCCGACACAGACATAGACCACGGTATTGTCGAAATCATTCCAAAAAAGAAAAGAAAAGACAGCAGTGTCTTTGTCATAAATCTCTATAGTCCTCCGAGTCAAAAAGAAGCCGACTTCCGCAAACTTTTTGCAGGAGCGAGCAAATTAGCCAAAACAAACGCCCTAGTGATTGTAGGAGATTTGAACGTCAAAGATCTGACCTGGGGTTACAAAAAACGAGACAAGAAAGGCATGAAAGTTAAGGAATCAGCAGATATGTACGGCTGCACCCTCATAACAGACGACAGCACGCCAACCAGACTTCGTAACAGCGTAAGCTCCAGCACATGCCCCGACCTGACATACATCCGGGGAACAGACAAGGCGGTATGGGAAAACCTGCGGGAGAATCTGGGCAGCGATCACTACATCCTAAAAACGCTATTGGCAACCGGAAGAATAAAACGCAAAATTGGCACCACCAAGGTGACAGATTGGAATGCCTTCAGGAAGGAATGCAAAACTATAGAGGGAAACATCGAGTCCCTAGAAGGCTGGGGAAACAAGCTCAGGGAGGTGCTCGACAAGTACACCAAAGAAATAGAAAGAACAGAGGAAATACCTGAGGTGGACTCGCGACTGCTGAAGCTATGGGGGGCAAGACGCGGGCTCACTAAAAGATGGAAAAAACAAAGGCTAAACAGGAAGCTCAAAAAGAAAATCGCAGAGATAACCAAGGTGGCGGAGGAGTATGCGGCTCAGCTGACTAGGCAAAACTGGCAACAGTTTAGCGAGTCCCTAAACGGAACACTTAGCACGGCAAAAACATGGCACATACTCAAGGCGCTCCTGGAGCGAACAAAAACAAAATCTGAAAACAATAAGGCCATACACCGCCTGGTACACCAATTCGAGGGACCGGACTCTGAACTGGTAAAGCAGGTCAGAGTCAAATGTTTCGGACATGACCACCCGGCGGCCTACACACAACAATACAAAGGGAAAGAAAACGAGCTGCTGGACAGGCCAATCACAAAAGAAGAGGTGTACGCGGCCATAAGAAGCGTAAGAAAGAATACAGCAGCGGGCGCGGACAAAATAAGAAATTCACTTATTCGAAACCTAGGGGACGAACAGGTGGAACAACTCAACGCCTTCCTCAACAAACACTGGGCTGCAGAAACGGTACCAGAGGAATGGAAACACGCCGAGATTGTAATGATTCCCAAACCAGGTAAAAAGCTACAGGTAACAAACTTACGACCAATCTCCCTCACATCGTGCTTAGGCAAATTATATGAGAGGATAGTAACAAAAAGACTACAACATTGCATGGAGGAAAACGAGCTGTACCCCCATAGTATGTTCGGTTTCCGATCCAGGCTTTCGACACAGGATGTCCTTCTCCAAATTAAACATGAGGTTCTCAGCAACATACCATACAACGGAGAACACATTTTAATGGCACTAGACATAAAAGGAGCTTTTGATAATGTAAGCCACGCGGCAATCCTGGAAGGCCTTAACAGCGTAGACTGCGGGAAGAAAGTACACGGATACGTCAAAGCCTTCCTCTCCAATAGAACAGCAACAATAGGTTTGGGAGAGATTCGATCGCAAAAATTCGCCGCACCAAACAAGGGGACACCCCAAGGTTCAGTAATCTCCCCGATACTCTTTAACATCGCATTGATTGGCCTAGGGCATAAACTAAGCAAAAACGAAGGCATAAAACACGCCATTTATGCAGATGACATCACCATCTGGGCCACTAAAGGCTCGCTGTGCCAAAAAGAAAGCTATCTGCAAGAAGCAGCCACTTGCGTGGAAGAATACGTCGGGGAAAGAGGCCTTGAGTGCTCCACGGAGAAATCCGAGCTTCTGAGAATTACACGGGGCAAGAAAAGCAAAGAAAGCGTTAACATATGGCTAAAGCGGCGGCCGATACCGGAAAGCCAAAAAATCAGGATCCTTGGAATGTGGGTGCAATCTAACCAGCGCTGCACCCACACGCTGAAAACACTCAAGCAGTCAACAACCCAAATAGCACGCATGATCACGCGGGTGTCACAAAAGAGATATGGGATGAAAGAAGGAGACACACTTAAGCTGGTTGGCAACCTGGTGGTCAGCAGGGTCGCATACTCACTCCCGTACTTCAACTGCACCAAACAGGAAATACAAGAAACGGACACAATTTTACGCAAAGCGTACAAAACAGCACTTCACCTGCCGAACAGTACATCGACAGAGAAACTAATGGCACTTGGTTTAAGCAACACCTTCGAAGAACTAAAAGAAGCCCAAAATATCGCACAGCTCATGAGACTCCAGCAGACCAAAACGGGAAGGGAACTGCTAATAAGGCTAGGCTTCGCAGAATCAATCAAAGAAACCCGAGGAACGGAGGGGATTCCTGATGAATATCGGAAAACATTCACTGTTAGCCCCCTACCCAAAAACATGGACCCAAACCTCCACACAGCGCGAAGGGACGCAAGGGCGAAATATGTCGAAAAGTACCTGGCCACAAAAAACACAACAGTATACACAGATGCTGCAGTATACGCCAAGCAAAGAGGCACAAACATAGTAAAGACAGCTGCGATAGTAATAAGCCAGGACTACAAAGAGATCAACAGCGCGTCAATGAAGGACTGCTCGGTAACGGAAGCTGAGGAAATAGCCCTAGCTCTAGCGGCAGTGGAGGGCTACCGATCCGAAAGTCTTTAACGATACTCACCCGCTCGCAAACTACATGTCGGAATTACATGAACGGCAGAATAGGACGCAGAGCGCTTCACATCCTCCGCTCCTGCAGAGCTAACAACAAAGTCAGGCATACAATTTTCTGGGTACCGGGACACGCTGGAATAGAAGGGAACCTAAGGGTGGACAAGGCAGCTCGAGAGCACACAAACCGAGCAGCCACAAGCACCGACCCTGAGGAGGCGATACCAGTCAACCCAAGCTACTCAGACATATTGAATTACTATAAGGGGGTCCGAATCAAATACCCTCCACCCCACAACAGCCTAAATCAGCATGAAGCAACTTCTTGGAGAAGGCTGCAAACAGGAATGTATCCAAACCTAAACTCACTAAGCAAGATGTTTCCCACCCAGTATAGAGACATTTGCCCCTGGTGCGGCGCCAAGCCCGCCTTATATCACATTACATGGGAATGCGTTCAGAATCAACAATTCCTTCAAATAAAAGACCCGAGTGCGGAGCAGTGGGAGAGGGTGCTCTCGAGCAGCGACCCGAAAGTTCAGCATGGACTAGTAAGGCACGCTCGCCGAGTAGCCACCCTCAGTGGTGCCCTGGAATAGGAGCGTCGACCCTGCGCAGATGGGGAAGAAGACAGTGAAGATGGCCGACCACATCTGCCACCGCTAACTTCTACCCAATTAGAGCAAATAAAATTTTTCCTCCTCCTCCTCTATTCTAGCTGTAGGGCTAGAGGCTTTTATACATTGGCGTTTCTTGATCATATCTTTCGTCTCCTGCGATAGCTTACTGGTTTCCTGTCTAACGGCGTTACCGCCGACTTCTATTGCGCACTCCTTAATGATGCCCATGAGATTGTCGTTCATTGCTTCAACACTAAGGTCCTCTTCCTGAGTTAAAGCCGAATACCTGTTCTGTAGCTTGATCCGGAATTCCTCTTGTTTCCCTCATACCACTAACTCATTGATTGGCTTCTTGTGTACCAGTTTCTTCCGTTCCCTCCTCAAGTCTAGGCTAACTCGAGTTCTTACCATCCTATGATCACTGCAGCGCACCTTGCCAAGCATGTCCACATCTTGTATGATGCCAGGGTTTGCAGAGAGTATACGGTCTATTTCATTTCTAGTCTTGCTACTCGGGCTCCTGCACGTCCACTTTCGGCTCTCCCGCTTGCGGAAGAAGGTATTCATTTTCCGCATAATATTCTGTTCTGTAAACTCTACTAATAACTCTCCCCTGCTATTCTTAGTGCCTATGCCATATTCTCCCACTGCCTTGTCTCCAGCCTGCTTCTTGCCTACCTCGGCATTGAAGTCGCCCATCAGCACAGTGTATATTGTTTTGACCTTACTAATCGCCGATTCCACGTTTTCATAGAAGCTTTCGACTTCCTGTTCATCTTGACTGAATGTAGGGGTGTAGACCTGTACGACGTTCAATTTGTACCTCTTTTTAATATGACTGCGAGTCGGCCTAGTTGGAACAGATTCATCATTAAAAAACTTTTTGTGCGCAAACAGACAGGGACAAATAAGAGGAGCCACACAAGGACGAACGCAACACAAGGCAGGCGCTCGTCGTTGTGTTGCTCCTCTACTTTGTCCCTGTCTGTTTGCACACAAAAAGTTTAAATGAGGCCTCTTTTTAAGCTTCACAACAAGACCTGCCACACTCTCGTTAATGCCATAGAATTCCCGTATGTTACCAGCTATATCCTTACTAATCAGGAATCCGACTCCTAGTTCTCCTCTCTCCGCTAAGCCCCGGTAGCACAAGACGTGTCCGTTTTTTAGCACTGTATGTGCTTCTTTTGTCCTCTTAGCTTCACTGAGCCCTATTATATCCCATTTACTGCCCTTTTTTGCTCCAATAGCACTGCTAGAGTGGCCTCTCTGGGTGTGGTTCTAGAGGTAAACGTTGTCAGGTTCTGAAATTGAAGATATACATAGGTTTATAGGTTGATTTATAGTAATCTTTATTGAAAATAGTGATAGTTTAAGCGCGAAGAGAAACTCATTTGTGCAAATGTAAATTCAGTGAAGATAGATATTTGGGAACACATTCTCATAAACGAAACTTCGAGCATTCGTGTGAGACGCCTCCTGAACCCCAAGAGATGGCAGTGTGCTTGAAATAAGAGCTGAAGAAAGCTGGCGCTTTAGAATGGTCTTCGGCTATACCAAACTTTCTTAATTGCACAGCGGAAACATACGGTGCTCTCCAGTTTACGCTTTACTTCTTAACATAACTACGGAACATGAATGCAACAGTACACGTTCCAGACATAGAGCAACACGAATTTCATCTCCAGCCTTCCCCATCTTTTCCCCAGTACACGTTTCAGTACTTTGCCGTTCGACTGACACCAGCACGCGCTACTAAGTTTTATGTAAGGGAAACAATATAAGCATAGCTAGGGTATATTTTGATTATCGTTATGCGCAGCCATGCTCTGTGCTTTGCTATTTTATGCATTTAGTATTTATGAAAAATTGTAGGCGAGGGGAATAAATTTGCCGTATTTGCTGAAGATGTTGCACCAAAGAAAACAATGACGGCTTTAGAAATAGTGAGAAAGAGAGAAAGATGGTGAGAGTGCCCGATCGCTTTTAGTAATGTTTATGATATCTGCTTATGATTTAGGACGGTGGTGCTCTCCAACCTTTTATCTGTTTCACCGGTACCGGTTCTCAATAGGATAGTCAGCATCGTGGAAGAAATATCGGCTGGAGCGTGGCGGGCCTCAGCTTGGTGGTCCTGTGCTTGGTTTCAAGCGGAAGTGGTGTCAAGACTACTAAGCGGTGTAAACAACTCAAATGTGAGACGCTTGCACAAGGAATGTGGAAATGGCAAAGACACGCAACCTATGAATAGTGGCCTTGTGAAACCTGTTAAATCTACAGCTCATTTGTGAAAGCTTCAGAAGAAATTCACGGTCCTCTCTGAAAGTAAAGCCTTTGGCAAAAAATCTTGGTCAGAAGTAGAAATCAATTTGTTATGCAGGTGCTACAGGGAATAACAATTTCTAATTCGCTTAAGCAACGAGGCTTCCTTAAAAACAGCCGGTGCGTTTTATGGGTAGGTTTCCGACGTGGTTGTTGCTGCCCTCGGGAAGACCGTTTGCCGCTAACGCGTAATTCACGCTTAGCATTGAATGCATCTCGACTTTGCGCAAGATTCGCACATTCACATGTTGGAGCAAATTCTTCTGCGGTGCCATGAACTCCTTTTTTATTATCTTTAATACTATTTATATGTACTTCAAGCATTGTCCAAGCGAGAGGGTCTTCTAGGAGAAACAAAGAAAGCACGATTTGGAAATATAAATAAATCAGCATTTATTGAAGTATCAAATGCGACATAGGCATAAAATGGAGAAAAAGCAAATTTTAGCAGGGCTAACATTTACTACGATTTAAATATCACAACAATGTTTCTGAACAAAACGCATCGCCTTGTAGAAATGTTTCAGGGCGAGCCGCTTTATTGTCAAAAAGAATAAAGATTTTTAGGAAGCAGATGTGTATTTATATGTAGTTACATTGTGCTAAAATAACGAGTTTGCGGCTTCGCTGCCAAGTGCAATAATAAAGAAAGCTTGATTGAGATCACACAGGAACCAAAGGAAGCTTGTTTTTATTTAGAATATATGAAAAAAATCCACTTGCCAGTATTTATTCTTCGTGTACATCGCAGGCAATATGCGGCCCCGGCATTGTGCCGACCTTCTGGGTGCCGGACAGACGACAAGTGGCCTGTATGACATATTTATTGGGAAAGATGACGTCAAAGGGAAAGTCGTCTACTGCGACATGAAGACCGACGGGGGAGGCTGGACGGTACGTGCTGCCATTTTTCATGCTTTGCAAGGCTTAGGCCGCCTCCGGTTTAGGTGACATCGTCGATGGCAAGTTCTCTACTGAATTTGCCTGTGTATGCATTCGCAGAATTTTACGGAAAGAACCAGATGCGATAGCCCTGAACAATAAGAATTTTGGAGAAGTTAAGCTGGAGTTGTCAAAGTATGCGTAAGCATTGTGCCACTTCCTCATCTTCACCCAGCCCGGTTTCATTATCAATCTTACCAAACCTGATGCGACCAGTGTAAACCCATATGAACTCCTAGCGGTCGTTATCAACCCTATTGAAGTTTATGCAATTCTAATCATCCCTTGACTATCCTTATCAACTTTATCAGACATATTCCAGCCCTTATCAACCTTGTCGGACATAATCCAGCCCTTATAAACTATATCGGACTTGATGCGACCCTTATCAACCCTTATCAGTTATTTCAACCCTATCAGAATTGCTCCCATCATTAAAAGCCCTTATCGCTCTTTGGCACCTTATCCGTCAAAGTCGAACGATTATCAACTGTGGTGAGACCCACATAACCCCATACCACTCCTTATAACCCTTATCAATTGACTGACATGTTTTCTCATTGTGGTGCCACGCGAAGGGCATGCGTGCATTAGGGGCACGTGAAAGATCCCGTGGTGGTCGAAATTAATCGCTTGTCCTCCCCCTCCGCCCCTACGGTATGCAGCATAATCGAATCATGGTTTTGGCAGTGGGTGAACACTGAGGTTTGATTGTTGTATTCATATGTTGTGTTCAACGAGAAGACAGCAGATTGGGTGAGGGAAGAAACGCGAGTTAATGATACTTTAGTTGGAATAACGAAAAATAAATGGGCATGGGCAGGGCATGTAATGGGGAGTGCAGATAAGCGGTGGTGATTGAGGGTTATAGTCTGGATTCCAAGAGAAGGGAAGCGTAGCAGGGGGCGTCAGAAAGTTATGTGAACGGATGAGATTAATAAGTTTGCAGGGACAGCATGGCCACAATTAGCACATGACTGATGTATAGGGAGGCTGATGATGATGATTATGATCATGATGAACACTTGGGCTAGTTTCGGTTTTGAGACGCGCCGTAGCAGACGCCACGGTTGTCTCCACTCAGTATGGAGCGGCATGCGAGGTGGATGTCGAGGCACCGTAGCAGCCACCGGAAAAAAACGCCCCTCCTACCTCACCTCACCCCTCTCCTCGCGAGCCACAGGGGGAGGGCACGCATCCGGGCCGCGTTCCTCAATCGTGCACGCGACATTGAGCCGCGTTAGCCGGCTCACCTTCACAAGCTTCCACTCATACGGGACCTCATGACGAAGCGGACGCCAACGGCCACGGCAGAAATGCACCTGGAGTTTCCATGTAGTTCCTATGGCAATATTAAAGCTTCGCCATGAACTGGTCGCCCAAGAAAAATTCCACAAATTTTATATATGTGACTCTATCTTTCATTATATTGGAGGAAGATCTTGAAAACCATTGAAAAGAGAAATGTTGTGTGCAGGTTACCCTGATGCATTGAATGAAGCCGATTTAAACTGCCTTAACCCCCGCATTCAGAAATGCCACTTAACGTGAAGTTCATGCTTGACTTGATATAAATGACGCCTGGTGCGAACGCGCTCAAGACACTCACTGCGTTTCTTTTGGTGCGTTCACGACAGGCGTCATGTAAATCAAGTCAAGGAAGTGCTTCAAATTCAGATGCATTTCTGAATACGGGGGCAAGAGTGTTTGTGCATGTCGCAAAGCTACGCTGTATATAATACTTTCGTGCATCACTCTGTCCTTGCCGAACCTCAATTGACGAGCCACCGCGGATTGACACACGCGTCTCCTGCATTTACTGTTTCTCGACAAAGGAACTCGGCGCAATTTTTACTACTTTCTTGAGAATATGCCGTGATTGCCAAAATAATGATTGAACAAACTAAATGCACTACATATTTTAAGAAACATATCTAATACGCTCGTGAGGAATTTCATAATCATGCACCTTTTTCGCCAGGGTGAAGATCTGAACGAAGCTCTAGTGGTCTTACAAGTTCGATCGCGAAACAAAACCCAATAAGAAAAAAAGGCTATAGACATTTTTCAGTATCATTCCCTAAATATTCATCAGCACAAGGAGAGCTATGCAGGAAATTTAACAGGTACACAATGTTTTTTTTTTTTTGAACTAGCAAGAACACCCGTTTATGGCAGAAAAAAGGAAGTTGATTTTACTGGTAAGCGAAAAATGTGGACCTGGTGCTCTTCATAATATTTCTATTATTCACAAATAACTGTTGCGACAGAAATTTAGTAGAGAGAGTTATGTTGAACACAGGAAGCAAACGTGGCCTCTGGAACACTTTTCAGTCGCTGAGAAATTATAGGAACCTGTCTTATGTATGTATGATTGTAGTTCGGAAGGCGCATATTAGCATAAAAATGAGAAACTGAGCACTACATTAGTGTGTTGTGTATTGAATGCATTGCCGTGCGAATGAAGCTAATAAAAACAGAGAATAAACCACATTTATCTGCCTACGTACGTTCTGACGAAACAATATAGCCACGTGCTAAGGCCTGCTGGCTCGGACACATTGAACAAATAAACATAAGTTTCCACATAGACTTCTTGCACACACGTGAGTAATACGTGAAAATTAGAAGGCGAATGGTACTGAAAATATCATAAAGAAGAAAGTAATCTGGAAAAAATAAATAAATGCAAGCGGTGTCGGTTTTCGTGGGCGCCCGCAGAGAAAGTCGTGTGCTCATCGAGCGCATAGCAGACGACAAGCGGTATGGCGTTTCCCTCTCACGCATCAATGAAACCACTGCCATGGCAGCATGCTTGATTTCTTTATCTCCCTTAGTTTGGCCTGCCAAGCACCTGGGGAGAAATTTGTGCTTGACGCAATTCCCCTTTACTTGGGCAGTATACCAGCTGACTTAGCCGTGGTTTTGGCACGCAAAACCAACGAATTAAATTCTGCTCAAGCGCATGAGCCCTGAAGATCAGTAGCTTTTCGTCCCTTGAAGGAGCGCTGGAATGGACCACAGAAATCCATTAGAGATGTGGTGTGTTTGCCAATAAATTTTCACGAAATCAGTATCTTCCTAAGGTCAACACTGCGCCAAGTCGGCTCTACATGTGGTTGTAGAGATGGCTTTTATTCCGCCATCACCGCATATGTGAACAACGCCTGCATAGAAACTGTCGTCTTGGACGTGTGTGTGTACCGCCACTACAACACATTCATTTGGTTCAGACATACTCACCTTCTGCGAGCGCGGGTTTTTAGCCATATATTTGTGTCTACGAATCTACAAAGCCGCATAAAAGATGTTTGCTCAGCCGCGAGCTGAGTGTGTCTTTTACTCGAGAAATGTGTGCAATTGTGTGGGGCGACTACAACAGTGTCTTTGATCAAGAAGAGCGTTCAGCCACTGCAAGTATGAATGATGAAAGAGGTGCGTTTTTCAAAGAATGCATGAGCAAATGTTCTTCAAGCGATGTGGCACAGTTCTCAAGGGGCGGCCGTCATGAACGCTTCGCGCACATTGAAGGAATCAATCATGCATGACTACATCGGGTGTAGGCATTTTCAGAAGCTGCGCCTCTGTGTCATAACTTGGATGTTGATGCGGTTTCCTTTAGTAATAATTGTTTAGTGGTGTTTGAGATCAGCCAAAAGCATGAAAGAACACTTCAAATTGGACAGTTGGAAATAGAAGACTCAGCTAGCCAAAGGCGAAGTGTTAATAGATGAAACAGAAAGAAATCGGGCAGTTCTTATAGTGACACAATAAGCAGTGCCACCGGAAAATCGGAGTTTTTAAACAAAAGGTGAAGATTGAACGCTATGGAGAGAGGTGGACACATCAAGCAGCAAGCTAGAAAGCACGAACAGGACCTGCCGCAGGAGATGGAAGACTTGGTGCGAATCAATACAGTTATTCCGGGTTTTGTGTCGCAAGAACTGCAGTAGTTCAAGAAAAACTGAAAAGCCTATAGGAAGAAAAATACAGAGGTGCGAATAAACGGCAAGAGCTAAAAAATACCTCGCAGCTGAAGCACCAATAAGCCGAGCTTTGTCAGATGCAAAGGCAAGAGAAAATGAAATATTGGAAGCAGAATATAGTCGTCAGATGTCGCGGGAATATAAAGTTATCAGGACAATATTTGAAATTTATTATCGATAGTTGTTTGATTGTCGCGAGGCAAAGCTGCCAGACTACGTGGATGAGTTCTTGGCAGAGACGCCGATGGCTAGATGGAGAGAAAACAAATTTACCCCAGCGGGATATTAGCAGGGGAGAAATTGAGAGCGCTCTTTAGGAACTCAACGCGGGGTACTCTTAGCGCCTGCAGGGAATTACCGCGGCATCTTACAATGCGTTCAAAACGAATACGGCAGCAGCATTGCGTGAGGTATTTTCCGGGGCATTCGAGCGAGAGACTTTACCGCCATCGTTCAATCGTGCACCCGCAGCACTAATCCCAAAATGAAAAGATAGCAATATATCACGTAATTTAATGGAACACATGCCAATTATGCTGACAAATGCTCATTACGAGGTTTTATTAAAATGTTTTACGCCAAGGCTGCAATAAAACGGAAGTTAGCTCGGCTGCGTCAGGCATCGGGCATTAGAGGTAGGATAATATTTGAAATATTCATCTAGCCAGAAGCATTTTAGATCATTGCGATAACGCTTTCCTCAAAGCAGTAATGCCGCAAATAGATACAGCTAAGACTTTTGAAAAAGTACCACATAGTGGTCTGTTTTTGTTACTCATGTAGTACTTGGTTCCGTCACATCTAACGAATCAAAATGGCCTATCAAAGGTGAAGTACCAATGTAATCGTAAATGGGGAACTCTGAGAACGCACACAACTGTTTTCTTCCGTTCGACAGGGTTGCACGTTAAGTCTTTTATTTATTGCTGTTTATTCGAGCTGCGCTATAAAATAATATTTATTTGCAGAACTCGGAGGTTTTAAGATATAATCATTCGAAGTGCGTGTTTTAACTTATGCTGATGACGTTGCCATATTTCCTCTGGATAGGAGGGGTATAAGCTCATTATTAGAAATTATTGAAAAGTTTGGCCAGAAAATTGGCAGTCTAATTAATAAGCAAAAGAGGAATTGTATTGGGAATTGTATATTGGTCTCTGGCATGGCCATGGTGATGCCACGCCCGTTGTTTTTTGTGTATATGCAGCGGCTGACAGCACCTAGTACTTATCTGGGGGCACCAGTTATTTGATATGGTGAGAACGAGTCAGTCTGGCCCGAAACAAGAAAATAATAAAATGCGGACGATGGGCGAAGCACGTGGTGGCAGTAAAATGTCGATATTTGAAAGTGCCGCTATTTTCAACGTTTTCTAATGCTGCGAAAATTATGTATGCTCTACAGCCACTGTATTGTACACGTAAGCTTATTCTATCATTTCACTGCACATCTCCCACGTTTAGCTGGTGTTTGTGAGGGAACGAACACCATAGACAAATTTGTTTATTCCAGTAAAGAAGGGTGGTTTTTCATTGTGTCACTTGCTTCTTCAGCAAGTTGTATGACGGTTCATATTGTTGGGAGAGGAAAGAGAGGCTTTTCTTTGCTGTGTTTACAAACCACGTGTACAGTTGCTATTGACTTTTTTTTATTTCTTCAGCCATGGCGTTCGTTGCACAATGGCACGGTTCTTGCGCGAAGTTCTGGCGTTAGAGCAGTTCCTCAGGGCAAGATTTTCACTTGAGTACACTTGTAACGTAAAAATAAAGCGTCTATTTTCCCTGTGCCAATCTGTCGGTTACTGTTCCAAGATGGCGTGGGCAAGGAGTACTCACAAGGATTAAATATATCTAGACACCGGTGAACTTTAAACATATATGTTGAAGCTTCGCGCGGGAACCTTACCTGTTAAAGGGTGGTTAAAACAAAGAGTGGTTTACGTACCGTCGGGAAGAAGATGCTCTCTGTCCAACAAAGCTGGCACTATTGAACAAGTTTTCATTTATTGTAACTGTGCGATATTATATTGGGATATTTTACAGAGAACTTTAAAGATAAATTTTCCACTCAATGTACTAGACATTGCTTCCTTTGCCGGCTGAAACGGATCTTCAACAGATGGATGTTATCTTTCTAGACCGGCTGCATGCATTCCGCTGTGGTCTCTTGGCACATAGACTCTGTGATGTTAAAGGCCAATCTGTGCATAAATAGTTTGTGGAAGTGGTTGTGAAAGTACATGTTGTGTATGCGACGATTGAATGCGATCAAGATGTGATGTCAATGTTCGATGTTGCAACGCATATAAAACGAGTGTTATCTGGGATCACAAGCATCTATCTATGCTCGTTGTCAAGCGAGAAATAAAGAAAAAAAACTGAAAAAAGAAAGTATGTGTTAACCCACTGGGTAAGACACTTTGCTTCTGAGCGTGGGGTGGTAGATTCGAAACTCACTGGTTCCAGTGTTTTTCCTTGCAAACTTATTCATCTGTTTACTAAATTAATTGCTTTGTACCGATTCACTGTACGTGACAAACAGACCGACGGGTTTCGTCGTTGGGTAGGCCTAGACATGCTAATGCATTTAAAGAAGGCGATCTTTGGAGGCCATATCTAACGACTTTATCTGTCCAATAAAAGTATCTTCTACGAGCGATACCAAAATACACTATTATGTAAATCAGTTGAGCACAAACCTGCGAAGTAGCAAATGGTTCGCTTTCGGAATAATAAATTATCAAGTCTGGATGCCAGTTTCAAAGTTGAAGAAAATTATCCGTGGCACATGATAACTGCGAATCAATAGCGTTCCGCGCATAACGTGCCCACGTTAGTTTATCTATGTTGTCAAATTGCAGGGCTATATAATTTGTTAAGCAACTAACTTTCGCTATTTCACGCGTTTTTGTCGTGATCTGTCATAAACTGTCGGGCACACGGATCACTACATAGTGCATGCTTTCTTGTTCTGCTCGTGCTTCGTGCAGGTCATTCAGAGACGAGGGCAGTTCGGTAACAGGGTGTACTACTTCTACCGTAACTGGAAAGCGTATGCCACCGGCTTTGGTGATCCGGCCAAAGAGTACTGGTTTGGTAAGTTGGGTTGGCTCGGAGCTCACGTGTGTGGCACGGTTGTGTCGTTTGGTGCAAAGACAACACAAGTGAGACACAAGTCGTTTGGTCTAAACACTACCTGATGATTTGCGTGTCCCCTTATCTTGTTCATTCACCTTCCTGCACAACTTTAGCGATTGGGACATGAAATCCTCACAGGTAAGTTTAGGAAAACAAAAAGACTGCTAATGGGCAGAAAGGTACAAACGAAACATACCGATTGGCCTTCGTGATGCCTAAATTATGGGGTTTCACGACAGGCTTTCTATTTAGCACAGCGACCAGGAATAGCCGCAGTGAAAGTCGCCTGGATTGACCAATACTGTGCTTCAGTGACGCACTCGACACGTCCATTTTGCGGCATTGTTTTTAGTTTCGCTCGCTAAGTTATTTCGTAGGATGAAATCATGCAGTAAAGGTAAAATCTTTCCTGCAGCATGAAGCGTGTAAGAAAAAAAAAAGGCTCACTTGATCCTGTGTAGAAGGACTGCCCCGGCGGAGCGGATGCCTCATTGAACTGCTAGATGGCCTGTGGGCTTCCGAGCGGTGTCTGCAGATGTCGGTCACTGTCAACGAATCTCAGTGCGCATCGAAGACAATAGAGCACTTTCGATTAGAGTGCCCAAGGTTTGGGAGACTAAAGCCACTGGTCGTGTAAGAGAACGCACAGTGAGTACAAAAGAGTGCGAAGGACCCGCAATGGAGTCGAGTCCCGAAACACTGGGGTGTGGCTTAGGTTGCCTATTCTAAAACTCTCTGAATTCCTTTCTCAAGGTGTAATTTAAGCATAAAGTTTTCGCATTGTTCCACTGTGGTGCAGGATTCCTAATGTGAGCATAGCACTGCTCACAAGTAGGACAGAAATACTTTGTGAACACCAAATATGCCGTTAATTAATACATTTATTCAAAGCCACCACGACGTGGATGATGTTTGATTTTCTCTGTAACCTCATGGTATTCACCCACGGATGTCAATTTGCCATTCAAGAAAAGATTTCCAAATTCCTGTAGAATGGTTGTGGATAGAACAGTAGTCATGATTATGAAACTACAAGAAGGTGGTAAAATTTGTGGCTTGTTCAAGGAAATGAACGGGCGCTGAAGCTGCTGCCAAAATTGCTGCACAACCAGAAAGCGCTGGTCTAAGCCTAACTTTCAGTATGGCACCCATAGTGCGTCTCACTCTTGAAGTGTCTCGTACCCTGCAGATGTGCATATGCGTCACCATAGTTACTATAACCACAAAGCTTTCAACCGATGCTCCCCGCCCTCCGCCCAAATTAGGCCCACATGCAATTCGATGCTCAATAAGCTTGCTTTTGCTTTTTTTTATTTGGAAGGTTGCCCTACGGCACAAAGCGTGTGATGCATGGAAGATATATGTGCACGTTGTGTTCAAGGAAGTCCAACAGTCATCTATGGTGAGCACCACAGATCCACAGGTGATGACAGGTAGTGGAGTCTTGATGAGCGCAGTCCGGCACAATTTCACCACAGGTGCGGTAGACCCTCGAGAGCAGCTGGGTGAGGGCACAAGGGGCAGGTAGAGCCGAAGGTTCGTCGATAGTCTGTAGCTCATAAACAGGTTGCAGCTGGCAACAATGTAGCACCCACGCACATCCTTCTTAACCGAACCTCCTCGCGGCGTGAGAGACCTGGTGGCCGGGCTTGTCGAGGCGGAGTTACCAATGGGTGGATGGGCGAAGTACTTGCTTTTTCGATAGCCGTACGACCACAATGTGTTGTTGGGAGGACGGGAGTGGGTATGCAGCTGGAAGTTGCTGACTTGCTGCGTCTGCCTGAGTGCATTCTGAGACGTCGAGCCTAATCACCACCTTTTCTTGAAACTGATTTTGCTGTACTTGCTGAGCGGGTGAGGACACGGGCAGCAACACACCCCTTCCGGGCTTCTTTAGCAAAATTGAAAATAGTCGCTGTGATAATGTCGCACCTCTGCGAGGGGTTTCTCAGAGACTTTCTCCTTATATACTGAACTTAAAGAACGCGTACTCGCACTGGAATTCTAAAGGATAGCATCACCTCTACGAGTGACCGCATCAGCAAATATGCATGGGCGTGTGTTAAAGCTTTTTTCCTAGGTTAAGGTGAATTAGATGAGTGGTTCTGGCCTCGCGCTATGCGCATTCCGCAGAAAGCCTGCAACTTCAGCGTGGTGCATTTTCTCCTGGCACCACTGTGGCACACACTTCGTAGCAGATACTGAAGGTGAATCTAGATCAGGGGAGATATTGTTACATAAACGAAACACAATGTCCAGGGTATACTGACGCTGCGATGCATGTCTGTCGCCCAAACTGTAGATAGCTGGCGTGCAGAACAACAACGTCATCTTCCTCTTCTTTGCACATCGATGGCTGCTTTGTATTGCTTTCAGTAGTCGCGTAGTTTTAACCTAGTAAAAATACGCGTAGTAAAAAACACCGTCTAGGGGCAACACAGGGCTGCCAAGCCTAGGGAATTTTACCAAAATCTAGCAATTGCAGGCGTTGTTCAGGGAAAAAGGGACATTTGCCCAAATCTGAGGAAATATATTACTAGCACTCTAGAGAGCTGCATACACATTTGTGTATGCCAACATAGTGAACAGCCATACGATCGCGTTCGCGAAATCGTTCGCGAAAATAAGGATTTCTAAAATGTGTTCAATGCACCTATGATTTGAATAGCGCTGCTAATTTGAATAACGTGTTCAATGTGTTTTTTTAAATTAACGGGAAGTGACGCGGGTGTGACGCGAGTGCGAGTATGCGGCTGTAAGTATCGGGTTCTCTGCTTTCACCGTGTTTCGCAATGTGTTGCACCAGGGATAACCGTCAAGTGACCGGGATTGTGCTTTTCAAGCGTGCTTGACATGAAAGAGTTGGTACCTCCATATCTAATCTTCGTCTAGTGAGTTTTTACAAGGAGCGCACATTATGTCCACTTGACCAAATTCCCTCAATAGAAAATTCGTAGTGTATTTGACAGCTGTACGTCTTTGGTTCCTCCTAAAATGCAAGAAATGCGGTGAAAATAAGTTTTCAATCAAAGGAATTATATGGACCCTGAAAGGGCTTAGAAGAAGCACTGCTCCGACCCCAAAGCAACCTATGTCTGGAACCTATGTCTAAAAGCGTGTTTTGCTTTCAGTAACCGCACATAGCGATCACGTTTACATGCGAATCATGACTTATAATCGCACTGCAGCTTAGTGAAGGCGTCATGCCAAGCAAACTACAGGGCGTGCATGCCTAGGGCTGGTTCATCATCATCATCATCAGCCTGGTTAAGCCCACTGTAGGGCAAAGGCCTCTCCCATACTTCTCTAACTACCCCGATCATGTAATAATTCTGGCCATGTTGTCCCCGCAAACCTCTTAATCTCATCCACCCACCTAACTTTCTGCCGCCCTGTGCTACGCTTCCCTTCCCTTGGAATCCATTCCGTAACCCTTGATGACCATCGGTTATCTTCCCTGCTCATTACATGTGCTGCCCATGCCGATTTATTTTTCTTGATTTCAACTAAGATGTCATTAACTCGCGTTTGTTCCCTCAGCCACAGACACAGCTGTTATACACTTTTCTCCTGAAGGATAATCACACTCTGCTGTTCATGATCTGAGAATTCCTGCCAAACGCACCCCAGCCCATTCTTATTTTTGTGATTATTTCAGTCTCATGATCCGGATTCGGCGTCACTACCTGCCCCAAGTAGATGTATGCCCTTACCACTTCCAATGCCTCGCTACCTATCGTAAACTGCTGTTCTCTTCTGAGACTGCTAAACATTAATTTAGTTTTCTGCAGATTATTATTTAGACCCACCCTTCTGCTTTCCCTCTCCAGGTCAGTGAGCATGCATTTCAATTGGTCCCCTGAGTTACTAAGCAAGGCAATATCATCAGCGAATCGCAGGTTACTAAGGTATTCCCCATTAACTCATATCCTCAGTTCTTCCCAATCCAGGTCTCTGAATACCTCCTGTAAACACGCTGTGAATAGCATTCGAGAGATCGTATCTCCCTGCCTGACGCCTTTCTTTATGGGGATTTCGTTGCTTTATTTATGGAGGACTACGATGGCTGTGGAGCCACTATAGATGTATTTGAGTACTTTTGCATACGGCTCGTCTACACTTTGATTCTGTATGCCTCCATGACTGCTGCGATTTTGACTGAATCAAATGCGTTCTCGCAATCCCAGGGCTGGTTACCGTATCATTAATATTGCACTGCTGCTGTTGCACTGGGGATGTTCGTGCACTTTGAAGGAAATTTTGAGTTTTCACCTGCGAAAGAAGCGCATACCGCAACACTGAACGATGCAGTAAGGCAAATCTCAGCGTAGGCTGACAGATACGCACTTTACCGCCGAGCACGACAAGGTGGTCTTGGCGTTGAGCAGCAGACTGGTGCATGGGAAACAAGGAAGATTCATTTCGCGTCTTTTACGTTGGTGTCTTGAAGTGGCATACTGCATTGACACTGTCACATCCTCATATCCCACATCTGCCACCTGACGGACGACACAGTAGTGACCAACGTACCGTGACAGCAGCTTCTCCCACAAGCTTACACGATGGAACAGGTGCCACTGGATAACTAAAGAACCTATTGAGAAGCGGTTATTTTGGCGCCGGTTATCATACAGGCTCTCGTGGTTGGCGTGTGAGCCAGACAAGCGAGAGCCGGAATCTGCTGGGCGCGGTCGGCACATCAAGTGCGTTCTCCCTGGGTGGGGCTTTAGCTGCAGGAACTAGGGTGTTCAGAAGTGACGATGGTTCACGGTCAGAATGCACGTACAGAGAATCCGGTGGTGTCGTGGCATGATGAATTCTAGGAAAACGTTAAGTAGAGGTAGCGCAAGGTGCTAGTCACGGCGGTCTGATGAAGCACGTACAGAGAACATTTATGGCAGGCCGCGAATAAAGGGTCGGTACGACCGTTTATTTGAAGATGGTAGGGAGCGGTCAGCTTGTGCTCCGTTCGGCAGGAGCGCAAGTTCTCGTCGTTGACTGTGACCATAATGGTGCGGCCGCGGCCCGTGAGTTACGGTAGGGGGACCTAAGGGAGTAAAATGATGTTGTACCGGAGGAAATTGGCGACGTCAAAGCATAGCTGGTGGGGGAGCACTCGAGTGATCTCGTATGTAGTTGCAATATGGAGGATATTCTGCGAACTAGATTTTGACGAAACAAGTTGACTATAGTCGGAGTCTCGTTACGTTTTCAGTGTGGATGACGTATGTGGTTTGGAACTTTACAATCGTACGGTATCCATGCGACTGCTCATGCTTGAACTACAGTTGAAACCAGGTGCAGCACACTGAAAGGGAAATTTTTCTTTGTTATTTTTTTCTCAGTTGTTCGTTCGGAAGCAATTTTTTTTCATGGCCACCATCGAATGGAATAGTGTAAATTAGCAATTTACTAGGTTATTGGCTAAGTTGCACAAAACGAGAACCGAATTTTTTTTACACGTAGCCGTCTTGTTTGACGTTCTGACTCCTATGTACTCTTTCAACAACAATGTGGCGGGACCGATTCCTTGACGAAGCGGCCGCAATATGAACGGGACCAACAGCAAGAATGTTTGTGCGCTGTGCTTTGGATGCACGTTAAATAACCAGAAGTGGCCGAAATTATTCTGACGCTTCTTACTACGCAGGCAGACATAATTCGTGAGTTGCAAAGGGACGTTCAACCCCACAAATGAACTCTCTAAAGCAATGGTGGCAGCTACTTTGCAAGCTGTCATTGTTTTCTGCATTTTTGGCATTGTTTCATATTTGCATAGTCCTAGAAGTGCCACAGCCAATGTAATGTTTCTTGTACGTTCGCAATCTTCGTTTTTCTACGCTGAATTTATTGTTATTGCTCCCGGTATTTTCTCTGACACCTTTTCCTTTAATTTTGTCTTAAACAGGTAACAGAGCGCTACATGCTCTTACGTCGAATGGAGAATGCATGAAGCTGAAGATTGTCTTGAAGAACCACACAGGTGAAAGCGTCTCTGTGGACTACGAGAGTATCAAAGTCGGGCCGGAGAAAGGTCATTTTAGGCTTTCCCTAGGACGATTTCTGGGTCCGAAGGGTAAGAAACAAAAATATATTTCAGTGAAAGAAAGCATGTGGAAATATTCGCTGCTTCATTTACAATTCCTTTACCTATACGGTTTTGCATTATTACGAGCAGCAGTGTTGAGAGTAAGTTACTATTATGTGGAACCAGCGCATTGAGGGCGAAAAGTGTACGAGATGAAGACCTTTACACGGAGCTTCGTCAAAGCATTACTGTTGTGAACACTATTGGTGTGTCACTGCATGAAATGTTTACCAGCACTTTGGGAATTCAGAAAAAGCTGGTAATAATGATACATTAGCCATGCGGCTTATATTATTGAGCCATATTGGATTGCTGTGTTACGAATGAAGCATGAAAAGCATAAAGAAAAAAAATAAATCACGCGTGGTAGCTGAGCGGAGTATTCACCAAATAAAAAAACAAAAGATACATCTTTCATTATATCCTACAAATTTCTTAGATGTAAGGCTGAACAGTGCGAAAAAAGCAAGGACGCGAAGTCACAAACTGCACTGGCAAGCGCCAACTGCCGACTGGAATTTTACTTGAAGTTCACCAGCCACTCTATACCTGTCCCGGTATTAGTCATACCTGCACCTGTCAGATATACTTTAGCAAAATCAGCAGAATCTGAATCTTTCTGGCGAAAGAGAAAGCTATTTCCTTTTCCGAGAAAGCGAAAGAGGGAGCGCTTCAATATTCACCTCCTTCCTTTCCGACATGATGTGTTCTCTTATTTCCCTTTCCCTCTTATTTTTCATTTTCCTGTGAATTCTTTTTTCTCAAACATGTGAGTAGATGCGCATTTGTTACGACGTGCCGCTAAATGACTTGCATAACCGTTCTTTACGTTACTACAGTGCAAATGAACTCTGGCTTTGAAACACTGTCCCGTTTGTCCAATTTATTATGTCTCACCACGGAGCAGTGGCATCTAACAGGTAATGATGCGAGTGCACTCAGTGAAGCGAGTTTACTGGATGATTGCTGGAGCACTTTAACAAGTTTGAAAACAGCACACAAAGAAAAGAATGATAACAAAAGCGCAGTGCACCTGGTGCCGAACTTGCACAAGTTTCTGCACAGGCTCAAGAATGTTTCTGATAGGCGTACTGCTAATTTACTTTTCAGTGCCCCGTGCAAGCTTTCCTGAGCGTGCAAGCGCAAGCGTTCGAAAGGCCCCTGTGAGCCACCCATCATTAAACTCCCTTCACTCACTCGCAACGTTATCTACCAGATACCGCTGATCTGTGGTAAAACATATATCAGAGAAACGGGACAGAGTTTCCAAAGTGCTTGTCAGCACTGCAGTAGCGTAAAGAATAATTAAAATCATTTAATGGGAATTTGAAACAAGTACGCATGTACTCCTATGTTTGAAATGACAAAATTCACAAGGAAAGCAAAAGGCAAGAGGGAAAGGGTAATAATAGAGGCATATCATATTCGAAAGGAAAGATATAAATGGGTAATGCTTCCTCTCTTGCCTTATCGGAAAAAAATAAAACCACTTTCGCGTTAAAGATTATGATTTTGCTGTTTTTTTCTCATGTATATGTGACTGGTGAACGCATGCCTGCGTTCGGAAAGGCACAGAATGGCTGGTAAATTTCAACCACACTTCAATTTTGCGGTCAACGCTTGTCTGTCGTATTTGTTTCTTCGTGTCGTTATTTTTTTCGCGCCGGTAAATCTGTGTATACATATGATTCAACCAGCCTCATCAAGATGTTATTAAAAATATGCGTCAAGATACTGCCATACTGGCACGTGACAGTATTAGTGAAATCTTCACTTGTTTCCGGTAAACTTCTTCGCGGTTCTGTCTCTACACAATCATGTAATTTTTAATAAAGAATAGGTGGACATTTTCTTATGAACCTTAAGTTATATTGGCCCATGCCTAAAAAGGCGTGTAACATTTGAATGTTAGCTGCAGTGCCCCGACACACCTCGGAGGATGACGATGTAACCGCGGTCGTTGTAGCATCGATACAATTCAGAACCTCTCACAAGTGGGCAGAAGTTGATGGGATATCTAAAGGGCCACTAAAGAGAAACACTAAATCAGTTGATAGTGGTAACGTATCCTATAAAAAAGTCCATTTTTCCTAATTTTGTGATACATAGTGGGCTTCTGAGCAATAGAAAATTAAGACATAACTTGGCCATGTTATTTTATTTTCTTGCTCGAAATCTAGCGTTGGTCCATCAGTCTACCACAATAGTGTTTTTTCGTCTCGCATTTGGGTTGTTGTGGCGAAATAAAGGTAACCGAAACTTGCCAAGTTCAGTATTCCATCCTCAAATGCAACGTAGTCCAACTATAGCGATAAAAAATTAACTAGGCATCAGCAGGTGCTGTGAAAATTCATGGCGCCATCCTCACCATTTTTGTTGTTTTGTTTTTGCGGTAATGCTGGGAAATCAACGATTCGCTAAGAGTAAGAGTAGTAGTAGTGAGATCAAAGCCACGTCTATGATTGCACTTTGGATTATCTTGCAATAACCAGCCGATCAACCTGCATGTTTCAACTCCCGATATCCGAGCTGATCGCCCGCCCGCATGACCTCAGAGGTTTGCGTGCACTAGTGGGTTTTCTTCTAGCACTCCTATCCACACGCAAAGAGCTTAAATTCAGTGGAGGGTATGGCTGGCTGCTTCTCTGTACCGCGGCGCTATCACCTAAGGACTTTTCAGGCGTCGAGGAGGCTTTTGCGCACTCCAGTACTGTTGCTGCTGCATTGATGAGGCGAGCAAAACTTTATTTTTCAGTGATGCATGAATCCTTACTCATTAGAAAATGACAGGAGAAGGTGTACGCGGGGCAAAAAGTGTGTTGGCGGCTATTCACAAATGCGCTTATTTTTTTCCGAACGCATACTCCCAATACACTCAGCTAGACATGTAGAAGCGGTATATCTCTGCAAGCGTTCGTCACGTTCTAGGTAGAAAGTATGAACAGTCACCAACTAGTCCCTTTCATCGCTTTTCTGAACTACGTATGTGTTGGCTTTGTTAGCGACCGAACAACCATAACTCTCCGTAATCAGCATGCCACTCCAAAGGCAAATATTCAATGTGGAACGTCACTGAAAGTGCGAACACACAAAGAATGCTTCACCTAAGACGCAGCGAACATTAAGAAAAGTTTCATTTGAGATTATAGGAAATCTGTGTGTTTTGCTGCGTGAGTTTGTGTGTGACTGCCCGCTGCGTGCCGCAGTTTCGAGGCTTGTTACGGTTGGCGTGTAAAGCCCCAGGCAAAAAAGATGCTCGAAAGGCCCTGCTCAACCAAACGGAGGATGTATTCCTAATTTGTTATGGTTGTCTCGAATGGTTGCCGGTCTAGCGGACGCCATTCAGTGTGTACAGGCCCCTTTGTGTGTGTGCGTGAAAACGCTTTCCGCCAACTGTCCGACTTTAGGGGAGACCCTTTCCGCGAACCAACGTCACCTAGAAGAAAGGATCAGCGGCCCATCCCAGACCCGCGGGTTGCCGCCAGTGGAGGTAAGGAAGTGCAACGTCGCGTAGGAAAGTGGGAGCAGCCGCAAAGCACCAACGGGGACGCGAACGTTGCCTAGCAAAGGGTGAGCAGCCGCAAGGGACAAACGGGGACGTCCAACCTCGCCCAGGAAAGTGGGAGCAGCCGAAAAGCACCGAGGGCGACTCAGTGCATGTCACGTGACTTTGACGTGAGCAAGATCCCACCTGCAATTTTAGTGGGCCTATTTAGGGGTTGCGCAATGTCTCTTTAAAAGCATTCATTCTTTTCTATATCCTTCACCAACCATTGTATGAACAATGCAAGTTTCGCACTAGAAATAGTCTCATTCCTACATGGTCGCCATGGTCTACCGCACACCTGATCCTGCCGACAACGCGACGCTACTAAATCGTAACGCCGGTCGAGCTTCGAGAAACAGGCAATGCAACACGATGGACGCAGCGATAAGTTGTGCGCAAAAATAGTGAATCCTATGTTATGCCATTAGGTATTCGTTTATTAGGATACTATAGTCACCACCACCGAAGGCACTATGATAATTATGAATGCTATGATTCAAATGTTCTTTACACAGAAGAAATACTAGTCACTCTTCCGTTCGTCGGCATAGTGAATTTTACTTTATTTAAGAGAAATATCTATTGATGAATGCCTTAGAAGCCTTCAGGAAGGCATTAGGTAAGGGGGACACTCCGGTTACATCAACATAAAATAAGTGTTATACGGCAAGGCCAGCAAACATCATCAACGCTGCAAAAGCGTTATTCGTACAACAGTATACCAAAGAAAATCAATCAGTCGAGAAGAAAACTACCTCTGAAATGAAATTTAAAGACGGGGAAAGCTACGTGCAGCAAATATAACACAAGGTGAATGCCACTGCAGAGTAGGCGCACAAACGCGACAGTAGCGATATCAATTCATGAACGACCGCAATTGAAAGTGACAAAAAAGAAAGTAAAAAACGAAAAAAATAAACTTTGCTATCTACGATGAACTACAAGACGAGATACAATAAATGGTGTGTGAAACTAAACATGATTCCTTTAGAAATACAAATTATAAAGTAATAAAAGTCTAGTATTAAATATTAAAAATTTAAAATAAAAATATACTTCTGAACTCTGAGCATCGCAGGCGGCATCGGAGCTGCGAGCCAGCCGTAAGGAGTCGGTTAGGACATGCACGCGCAACTGACGCTGGCGTCGGTATAGCCGGCGCAGTAGCAATCGGATCGCTCACTCTTTTGTACTACATGCGGGTGGTTGCAATTTCCAGATGGTTTCCTTCCCGTGGTAGTCTGCTGGAGTCTGAGTATCTGCGACACTAATTGTGCTTCTTTGAGCTCCTCGAACATGTTATGGAATCCGAAGGCTACCAGCTTTTCTGTCGAAGTGTTGGCCGGCAGATGAAGAGCTGTTTTGTAGGCCTTCCTTATGATGGCGTCGGCCTGGTCCCTCTCGCCTTTGTTTGTGTTGTAATGGGGAGGGAGTACGTGATTCGGCTGATTATGAGGCTCCTAACCAGCGTAACCGTGTCTCCCTCCCTCATGCCGCTTCTTTTTTTGTGATACACCGGTGATCAGGCGCGCTACCTGTGCTCACACTTGCTTGAGTAGGCTTATAATGTGTGTGCAGCGTTGGTTACTTTGCACCCAGATTCCCAGAATTCTGACTTCGTTTTATGGTAATTTCTGTCCTTTTAGGGTGACGTTGAATTCCTCTTTCGAGTGCTTTCCTGGTCTGACTCTCAGGAGCTCGGACTTCTCCTTCGAGCAGGCGAGGCTTCTAAAAAGGCTTAGAGCTCAAGAAAGAGAAAGGGAAGAACAGAGACGGCAAACCTACCAGATGAGTACCGCAGCACCATCAGGGTAGGGTCCTTGCCAAGGAACATGGACCCAAACCTACACGTAGCCAGGCGGAATGCTAGGGCAAAATATGTAGAGAAATATCTAGCAACCATGGCGAACATCGTATACACGGACGACGCGGTGTATCCTTGGAAACGAGGCACAACAGAGCGAAAAGTCGTCGCGACAGTAATTAGCTCGGACTATAAGGAGATCACTTGCGCTTCGGCACGGGACTGTACGGTAAGTGAGCGCGAAGAAATGGCTCTTGCTCTAGCGGCCGAAGAGCGTTACCGCGCTAAAAAATCGCTTACAATATTAACGCATTCTATGGAAGCATGCCGTAACTACATCAATGGCGAAATTGGCCAAAAGGCGCTCCAGATATTCCACCGCGCTGGCCAACACGAAAGACCAGTTAGACACAACATTTTCTGGATACCGGAACACACTGAAATTCAAGGCAACCCGAGGGCCAATAGGACCGCTCGCGAGCTTACTAACCGAGCTGACCTAAGTGGAGACCCCGAGGACTTCATAACGGTGATGCCGACGTACTCCGAAATACTAAATTATCATAGAGAAACGAGGGTCAAATATTCCCCATACGCCCCATAACATGCTTAATCAACAAGAGGCAGTTTGCTGGCGGAAGCTGCAAACAGGAACCTATCCAAATCTACATATACTAAGCAAAATTTTCCCAAACCAATACACGGATATGTGCCCATGGTGTGCCACAAAACCCACCCTGCATCATATTACGTGTGAATGCAGCAAAAACAAAACATTCCGCAGTATAGAATATCCGAGTGCCGAGCAGTGGGAGAATGTGCTCTCCAGCGGCAACCCATGCCTGCAACGGGGGCTGGTACACCATGCCCGACGAGCAGCCATGGTCAGTGGTGCCCTGGAATAGGGGCGCCAACCCTGCAAGACGGGAGTCACCATCGACAAGAAAAAGATGGAAGGACTCGGTCTGACCGCTGAATGACTCTGTAAATTGGAGCAATAAAGTGTATCCTGTCTTATCCTATCCAGGTGGGTTCGCTTGGTTTCCGCGCAGACGATGGAAACACTTTCTTTTTGTGCTTATATAGTCTTCTATCGGTAAAGTTGGTCAACAGCCTCTCAGTGGAAGTTGATTGGCGGGACAGAAAACGGCGAACACTCACCAGAAGACACTGGCATGATTTTTAGCTTGCTGAATCTGCGAAATGTGCGACGGCCTCGGGTGTCCGGGAACTCGAAAGAGCAAACTAAAATACAACAAGATATCAATTGCTGACTGGTGAATGTTGTGCGTGATTTCAAGCTAGGTGCTGTAAAAAAACGGTGTAATGATAAATGCGGGTGCCAGCAGAAGACGAAGAGGAAGAAGACGGTTGTTGTTGCTGGTTCTCGAGCTCGGGCCGCTCGGCCGTTGTCTATTTCTGGGCATTGATATGAAAAGCTGAGTGTATCTAACCTTAAACGCGTGCTATCAATTCGTGGAGCGCGATGGCTCCATTTTTCACTGGGGAACTCCGTACTCAGACTCCACCCCCCGTCTTTTCATTGCCTGCCGACGTGCCACAGCAAAGTGCTACCGCATCACCGGTGGTCGCCTGCTCCGGAGTACCAAGACAGCAAGACCCCGTCATTTTCAACGGACCGGCGAACACGACGTCGAGAACTGGCTCACTTCGTATGAGCGGGTGAGTGCCCACAATAAATGGGACGACGGCGACAAACTCAGCAACGTCAACTTTTACCTGGCGGGCGTGGCGCAGCTGTGGTTCCACAACCACGAAGTTGATATTGCCAACTGGGCGTCCTTAAAAACGAGCTTCGCGGAAGTCTTCGGCCGACCCACTTTTCACAAGATCCGCGCAAAACAGCGCTCACGCTGTCGCGCCCAGCAATCTGGCGAGAACATCACGTCCTACATTGAGGACATTGTCGACCACTGCCGTCGCATCAATCCTGCTATGTCTGAGGCTAATAAAATCAGACACATCATGAAGGGAATCGAGGACGACGCCTTCCAAATGACCCTTTCCCAAGATCCCCAAACTGTCATGGACGTGGTCCAGTACTACCAGAGCTACGACGAGTTGCGGAAACAGCGCATTTCTACACGCCACCCGTGCTCTGGCGCGGCCAACATGTCAGCAATAACTCTGGGCACGTTTCTACTGACAACACATTGTTAATGCAGCAAATCCAGCCGTTTGTCGGAGAAGAAATGGCCCGACAGTTTTTTTCCTTGTTCCCTGTGTACCGGACGTCGCGCAGCCGCTTGCTCCCCCGCTACGACAAACCATAGAGGAGGAAATTTCTGAGGCGCGACCAACTTCCTACCAACATCCGCCTGTTTCCGCTCCTCTGACCTATGCTGAAGCCATACGCAGGCAGTCGCCAGCAATTCAACTCGGCGCGGATCCTGGTCGACCTGCAAATGACTTTTACGCTGTACGTGCGCTTATCCGCCCGAACCCGCCATGTTTTCGCCGTTCCGCACCACCGTCCACTAATCCTAGGCGCACCCCGCAGAACAGGCCTATCTGTTACTTCTGCTGCCTACCTGACCATGTCGCAGGTTTCTGTCGTCGTATTGACTTCCGGACTAGTGGGGCTGATGAAAATCAAGGCTACTTACGACCTGAGCCACCACACCCCATCTCCTCCCACACAACGAAGGACGCCTGCTCACCGAATCAACGTGGCTACGGCACACGTCGGTCACCCTCACTACGTCTGCGTTCACTTTCCCCTATGATTCGTCGCCACCTTTACGCCCCCCCTCCCCCCCCGTTCAAGCGGAAAACTAGCCATCACACTTCCGGAGGAAAGAACTGCGCTCGTGTTTGACAAATTCAACGCCTCGATTTCTACCTGCGAACAAAATAACTCTGAATATCGAAGGTGTTTGCTTGCAAGCACTCGTTGATACTGGAGCCGTTTTGCTTGTTCTTAGTGGAGAACTGTGCCGCAAGTTAAGAAAGGTAACGATTCCGCTTTCCGACGTCTCCCTGCGTATCGCAACCACGCTCCGTATTTAACTTTTAGCGGCACAACCAGCTCATATAGTAATTGAGCACATTTCGTACGCAGTCAAATTTTTCATTTTTTTCACCACGTTCGCACGAGGTTATATTGGGTTGCGACTTTCTTGAAACCGTGCCGTTGTTGACTGTGTGCGCGCCAAGCTTGAGTTGTCGCCGATGTGTGATCTGACAAGCCACCTTCTTCTGGAGGGGTCGTCGCCACGGATACTGACATACATACTTTCACTTAGGCTTTTGTACCACTTTCTTGCGGCTATGCTCCCTCTTCTTCCGCCCTGTTTGCGCCTTCAAAAGCATTCAACTCTCGCAAAAACTTCCTCCTCCCTTTTGCAGTTCTCGCAGTCGAAAACCTTTACAGCGCCATTTATGTCAGGAATCGGTTTTCAGCAGCCACCTTATTCCGTGGCCAATGTATAGGTCGGCTTGATGGCATTGCTTCCGTCTACTCTACAGAGCGGCCTGACGACACGTTGTCTTCCCGTCGACAGCCTTGCTCCTCTTACCACCACTGATTCGCCCTGCTTAGAGGCCTTCCTTCCGTCAATTGACACCGAACTCCCTCCTGCCCAGCGTACCTAACTGTTGGAGCTGCTCGACCGCTTTCGCATGTCATTCGATCATAAACAACTTTCCTTTTGCCGCGCATCTGCTATCGTTCACCACATTGACCCCATGCGCCCCTACGGCAGCATCCATACCGAGTTTTTTACACTGAACGCAGTGTTACTGATCAACAAGTCAACGACATGCTTGATCGTGTCGTTATTCAGCGCTCACACAGCGCTTGGGCCTACACAGTTGTGCTGGTCAAGAAAAGGACGGTAGCATCAGATTTGGCGCTGATTACAGGTGCCTTAACAAGATCACGCGAAAAGATGTTTATCCGCTGCCCGGAATCGACGACGCTCTCGACTGCTTAGAAGGAGCAGAGTTATTTTCCTGTTTGTACTCTCGACCTGGGTACTGGCAGATCCCTATGAATGAAACTGACCGTCCAAAGACTGCGTTTTAACCGCATACGATCTATATGAGTTTAGCCTAATGCCGTTCGGCCTTTGTAATGCGCCTACCACCTTTGAACGTCTCATAGACAACATTCTTAGAGGATTCAAATGGCAGACGTGTCTTTGCAACCTGGGCGACGTTGTGGACTTTTCGAAGTACTTTGGCTCCCATCTGACCCGTCCTGACTTGCCTTTCACACGCTGAACTGCAGCTTAATTTGAAGAAGTGCCATTTGCCGCCCGCCGGCTTACAATCTTAGGCCATGTCAGCAAGGACAGTGTCCTTCCCGACACTGCAAAGCTTCGCACCGTCACCGAGTTTCCCAGGCCGTCTACGCTGAAAGGAAAGAAATCCGTAGCTTTATAGGCTTGTGTTCGTACTTTCGCCGATTCGTGCGTAATTTCATGTCCATAATCGCCCCTTTAACGCAGCTGCTTGCGAACAGCCAATGCATCTTGGCATGGTGTACCGCTTGTGAAGAAGCTTTCGCTACATTTCGCCATTCTTGGATATCCCCACCTATACTACGCCACTCTGACCCGTACGCTCTTACCGATATCCACACGAACGCTCGCGAAATAGGCCTCGGTGCTATTCTTGCCCAGCGTAAGTCTCACTTCGAAGAGTACGTCGGTTCTTACGCCAGCCGCACTCTGCCCAAAACGGAAACGAACTATTCGGTCACTGAAAAAGAATGTCTTGCAAACGTGTGAGCAATCACCAAATTTCGCCCTCCATTTGACGTCGTGACGGATCACCTCACCATGTGCTGGTTGCTGTCATTAAAGACCCATCTGGTCGCCTAGCTCGTTGGGTACTTTGTCTACAGGACTATGACACCCGTGTCGTCTACCGGTGAGGCCGTGAGCACTCGAATGGCGACGCTATTTCGTGCTCACCACTGCCCGATGAGTGTGGTGCTCCGTCTGTCTCCTGCTACGATTTTTCGTCTCTTACATTCGCCGACATGCCAGGAGAACAACCCCGGGATCCTTGGATAGGCTCTATTCTAGGGTATCTTTCTCAACCCTCAACACACACCACCGTCCGCTAGCTTCCGCGCACTGCCCGCCACTTTGCAAATCGCGAAGGGCTCCTGTACCGCCGCATGTACCTACCTGATGGCCATAAATGGTTACTCGTGATTCTTCGCCATCTACATTCCGGCGTCTGCGCCTCTTTTCATGCGGATCCGCGATGCGACCATGGTGGTGTACTAAATACGTATGCACGTTTGCACGTAACAACCATTTTTTTTATTGACGATAACTCGTAGTCCACAGGGTCGAATATAGGAACTTGATAAATAGCAATAAGTTTTCATGTTGAAGTTTTAGTATCATTGAACACTTTCATGGTGGGCATGTGCATTTAGCCAATACGGGCGATAGAAAAAAATTAGGTGTTCCCTTTCATGTTGATGAAGACTGTACATCTACGCTGACCACACTAATTGGGACTGCATCCTTCCCTTCTTTATGTATGCTTACAATAACGCCACTCCGTCTATCATGGGATTCTCTTCATTCTTTCTTCTTTATGGTCGCTTATATTCCTCATTTATGGACACAATTCTTTTGTATCGCCCCGACGCGTCCGGATCTACGGCTCTGTCCGAAGCCGCCACTTATGCCGAAGAATGTCGTTAGATCGCGCGCTCACTTACCACGTAATACCAGGATAGCCAGAAACATGGCCGTGACGCAAGCTTGCTTTTCCATCATATTCACCTGGAACGCTGGTATGGCTCCGGCTTCCTTCCTCTACTCCTTGCCTTTCTATAACGTTCAGCTCGAACTACAACAGACGTCCCCGGTCAACTAGTTATTAAGCCTATTCAGTCATCTACAGACCAACGGCATCGCGAACGCGAAAGTGTTCATGTCGATCGATTGAAGCAGCATTAAGACCAACCAGTGCCGCCTGTTCCATAGGTCGCCAGGTTGGCTCCTTTTTCGGCGGGGAGTGATTGTAGTGAGAAATACGGGTGCCAGAAAAAGACGAAGAGGAAGAGGACGGTTGTTGTTGCTGGTCGCGCTGGCACTGCTCGGCCGTTGTCTCTTTTTAGGCATTCATATAAAACACCGAGCGTATGTAACCTGAAACGCGTACTATCAAAAGTATTATTTTCTCTTTCCCACGTAAGAAAACGTGAGCAAAACTGCTGAAATACTTCCAGTAACGGAGAAACAGGCGCACTTAGTTTTCGTAGACTTGGCTTCATAGCCAAGAAAAGTTACCGCAAGTACTGAGAGCTCTCTTTTTGCCTTAAACGTTATACGTTACAGAGATGCGCCACATGTTAGCAACTTGGCGGATACCCATCGCACACCGGGAAAAACTTTGTCGGTGGGCAGATGACGTGGCGCGACTTGACACATCTTGAGGGTTATACGACGTTCCTGTGGGCTAAGTCCGGAAACTTCCACATTGCTGCAAATGAATTTTGAGATGGTGTATAGTTATCTTATTTTTTCTGGTGACACGACTTTGTGCCGATAACTAAATGAATCTGGCGACCATCCTGCATCACCGTTGGGATTGCGTAAACGCTTCGACGAAAGGTACCTAATATTTCAGAGAGTTGAAGGAAGAGCAGATGGCGATTTGAACGAAATTGTTTGGCTTCCTGCTGCCTGTACTGGAACAATATCGATTCAGTTCATGTAATATTCGATTAACCACGACCTTCATTGTTGAGCTGCTTTAAATAAAGATGACCTACATTGAATAACGCTTAAATGTTCTGTGCAATGAAATACGCAGGCTGGGATTCGCTCAAACGCAGCAACAACACCAAATTTTCCACTTTCGACCAGGACCGCGACAACACGACAAACAACTGTGCCGAGAAGTACCGCAGCGGGTGGTGGCACAACCGTTGTTTCTTGGCTAACCCGAACGGCCTCAACTTGAATGGCGCGCACGACAGCTTAGGCGACGGCATTGAGTGGAGCGACCGGAATGGTTCAACGGACCTTTACCACTACTCTTATCCCAATGTGATGATCATGACGCGTCCCGTGACAATGGATAAAAAACGCGAAATCAAATGCCTGCATTGTTAAGCAATCAATAGCCCTTTCAAGATTGTATATTGTGCTGTCGTTCAAGTAGCGTACTGCTTCCCGATCTTCTTTTGTGTCGCGTATGCCAGTATTTGTGCGCTTGTTCAGCACTATTCATTAACTATATGAAATCGCATTGCTTATCATTGTATGATGCCGTCACGCAACAAGAAACCTTACACATGCGGACCACTTTAGGGGCGCATAATTTGTGCATTAGGCCAGCTGCAATGCTAATAGAATACACGTGCTAAAGCAGGGACCATATACGCTGTATCTAATTAGAAAATAAAGTCAATTTAGTTATCTGTGCAACTCCACTGCTGGTTGTGAAAGAGCTACGCCATGTTTCGCAGTGTGAACGTGCCTCTTTGAACTTTATCCCCAGCCGTGAACTGCAACGGTTAAGGAGGCGCTGTGCTCTGATAGCGTCTTGCGCACTCCACCATATCGTACCTTAGAAGGCAATATTTCTGCTTTTGATCGAAAGAGTGAGGGCGCCGAATGTAGGCAATGTTTCTGAATTGGGGTTTCGCATTGTACGTGACGGCGTTTTTTGGAGAACTACCAAGTTACAATTGCTGTTTTACGCGAAACACCGATTCGGAAATGTCTCAAAAATGAAGTTTACCTGTGCACTGACGTTACGTATGTATTTGTTCGGTACAAAAGGACAAGCGCCTAAGTCAGGAATCCGCTTCCGAAGTTATTTCAATTTGGCCTCTTCGGGAAACTAGTACTGACACACGCTTTTCAAGTTGAACAAGCACTACCGGTATACGCATTTCGCCCATACAAGTGTAATACCTGGCGGATATGCAGCCTGGCAAACATATAAAAAGGATTTTCATTTGTCAAAAAAAAAGCCTCGGAATCCTGGACTTGACGTCATTATTATTATAGCGACGTTGGGCAAAATAAAAATAAAATGGCAGATGTTACCTTACCATGAGTTTCGATGGCAGTGGGTTAGAATGGAATCAATTCAGCCGCACAATGTATTGCCTCTGTCGAAACAATTTATTCATTATTATGTATTTATTTCCAAATACTGTTGGCCATCTTGGCCGTAACAGGGTGGCTAGAGCAGGTTTGCACATAACGTAAAAAAATGTAAACACTTTACAAACGTAAACAGGACATGAAGCAATGAATGTTGGAAATACATTGCAAAACAAATCACGAAATACAAATACAATAGTTTGGCTAAGCAATACATGTTTCTAGCATTGTGACAGTGATATTGGAAGCAGCATAAAAGAAAGACTATTGTATGTATTTCTAGCATAGTGTGACAATGTTTGCACGGCACCACTAAGATTCAATTTCATAAAAGGTTTTTTACCGCGTTCCTCAAAGATTTTAATGCTACTCGGCTGTAAGGTGTGTAAGGTGTGTACTGCAACAGGACTCCCTTTCTTGGCTTCCCGAACAACACTCGGGGCCATCTCGCGCCACCTACGCGAATCCGGGGCCGGCCTCCGAATATCGATGTCGCACCTGTACATTCGAACGCTGGGAAACTCTTCACGCGACCACCGGGATCCTTTCGCGCGCTTCTTTCTTCGCAAGCTGTGACATCTAGTGGCACTGCCGCAGCGTCTGAGGGTGGCCTCCGAGACGGGAACCTTGGCGCGTTGGTGCTTGCGAACACTGATTGTAGCTTCCTCGCGTGCTGCATACTCAGTGGGTCATACTCATCGATCCAAGTTGGCGAGAAATTCGTTGAACAGCGGCACATTCACAATGCATTCATGGTGCAGCTTCCGGAAGCGTTGACGTCAAAGTCGTTCATTGAAGAAGAGCACATACCCAGTGCGTTTGAGGCGCAGCCTCACAATGCGTCGAGTTGCGGTCTTCGAGGAACTCTTGTGAAGTGGGCCCCCTCGATTGTGCTTAGAATCCAATAAATTTGAGGGACATTTTTCCATTGCAGGGCAGCACGTTTGCAGTTGCACATATCTAGCTAACCAAGCTGGCGTTAAAGAAGTTCGTTAAGGAGGGGCACACACCTTTTGGCACATACCCAGAGACCCAAGTTGCCATCAAAGAGGTCCATTGAAGACCGGCACGCACCGAATTCCAGATACTCATGGCTTCCAGTTGGTGTCAAAGAGTTTCTTCCAACCGCGGCGCCTACCAAGTCCCCACCTAGCAAACCCCTACGGTGACCCATGTCGGCGTGAAAGAGTTTCACTGAAGAGGAACAGGTATGCACGGTAAGATCTTGATGAGGGCTAGTTGGTTCATACTTAGAACTGAGGTGAAACAGCGCGAAAAAGACGAGGACACAAGGAACCAAATACCACAGACAAGCGCTGTCTGTGGTATTTGTTTCCTTGTGTCCTCCTCTTTTTCGCGCTGTTTCACCTCAGTTCTAGGTATGCACGCATCGGCACATACTCGGTGAACGAAGGTGATCCGATGGTTGTTTTCCCGCCTGTTACCTCAAGAAGTGTGTAGGATCGGGCTTGTTGGTGAAACATGCTTTGACGTTTGAATAAAAGCGCAATGATAGCACAGGGGACAAAAGACAGAACAAAGCGCTAATTTCCAGCATTTTTGTCTGATGTCCTAGCGCTCTTATTGAAATTTTAAAGCTGTTATCTCAGCATAGCAGCCCGATGCGCTAGCCGTTCTACCACGCCTTATTAAAATGGAAATCCTAGCAGAAATTCCGTTGACGTCTTGTTGCTCAATCAACAAAACTTTTGTTGAAATATCACGGACCTACTATTGTAGACTCATTGATCCTTAGTCAGAAGTGGCCACCGCGAAACCACAGTAATTTAATTTAGCACTGTTGCGTTGATTTTATAAGGGATTCTTATGGAATAAATGTGGTTCTTGCTGAAATGGAAAGTCGAATGCAACATAAGATTTATAGGTTTTAAAGTGGACAACAATGCTAAATTAATGTAATTTTATATGTTCCCTGTAAGCACAGGTTTGCGTTGGACACTTTCAAGCTATTTTTTGCAGTGTTTTATTTCAAAACCTAGTTTCCTTGTAATGTTATCGGAAGTAAACATTGAATTTGACAACAAAGAAAAAGCATTGAATACATTTCGATGAAGCTCCTAATAATTGTATTTCTCCTATATTTGATCTGCCAGCATCGAAATCAGGCTACTTATACGGATACGCTGGACGATGGGTACTTGGTGTACGTGTACTCTGGAAAGAAATTCACCATACGATTAGTCAAGCATACATACTTTCTGAATACTAAATTGTTCAGGATACGCACTGATTTAAATCGCAGTGAACTCCTCTGCTTGATTTGCTTGTACCTGTTGATTGGAGTGCATTGAACTTGTGGACCAGATATGAATGTGGGCATATTTTATCACATTGTCCTGCGAAATGACAGTAGATATAAATGTACTGAAAATTATTATGTGCATAAAAAAAGAGGACTCCGTGGTTTTATATGCAGGACCACGAGAGTCTACTTATTGCCGCGCAGTAATGAGAGGTTCCGCAATAATTAGAACCCGCTGTGGTTTCTTAACCGGTATCTAAATGCACGACACCTGAGCGTTTTTGTATGCCACGTTCATTGGAGTGTGACCGCCGCCGCCGGGATCGAAACCGCGACGTCGAGCTCAGCAGCGTAACGACATAACCACTGGTCTACCGCGGCCGGGCAGGGTTCAAATACTGCTTTGCCTGCTCTGTCATTTATAGCACAAAAAGTTTGCTGCCACAAATATTATAATGGTAGACCAACAAAGACAATGTCACTTGAATGTTAAATAACATGGAAAGCGTATGAGCTCAGCCAAGAATGTTATGAATGTTGTCACTGAGCGTTGTAAACTACTAGCTCGCAATTCCGCAGACATTAAAAATATTATAAAAACGTTTTTGTCAGCAGAAGTATATGATATAAAATCGCAGGTACGTTATCTACAACATTAGTTCACTGTAATCAACAGCTACATAATGTTTAGGATGGAGCTCTTGAGATACACTTGGTAAACGATTGGCAAAAATAAACCTTTTAAATTAGCGTTCTTTTGTAATTAGTGAAGAGGTAATCGTATGACCCGTCTAGATACATTATTTTTTTCCATACTCCGCAACATTTGAGTAATACGTTGGCCTTTAAATTATTAAATGCACACGCAAAATTACAACGAAATATTTTTGCGCCTGGATAAATGTTCAGCGTTAGCTAAGAAACTGGTGGCGTCGATCGCATTCGCTATAAGCACTTATTTTTTGCAACTGTAGAACAGAAGAGACATCACCGTTGCAGTTGATTCACCACATACGAGCCGACCTGCTTTTTTTCGATGGTCGCGCTTGCAATACCAGTATCATAGATTCATTTTTAATTGGGAACGCATATCTAGACTGCGAGTGGCGCAATTGCACGGCTTGGGCTAATGAGCGAATTGCGATAGAGAAATTCGGTCCCGACCCCAATGGCAGTTTGACACACGTATCATACATGGCTCGTCACTATTTCCGACACTTGCTTCATCACTATTTTATGACCATACAACCAAAAAGCGGACAGGGACAGTCATACTGAGACATTACAAGTACAAAGCCCTCAATTGAAACATTTATTCTTGCAGTATTACGTGCCATACGATCTGATTCTGAAGCACGCTGCAGTGGCAGACTCCCAGAATAATTCTGACCCCTTGGGTTGATTAGCGGGCTCAGAAATATTAGTACACAAGTGCTATTTGCACTTTGCCCCATCAAATGTGGCTGGGATGGCCGGGATGGAACCCCCGACATCGAGCTCGACAGCGCAACGCCATAGCCATTAAGCCACCGCGGCAGGTATACGGACGAGCATGAGAATACAGGAACCGGCATCCCTGTGATAAGTGGTTTGTTGCACTGACATTCAAGTGGTTTGACCTTGACCAGCCAGCCCAATTTTTAATCCTGATAAATAGGCCCGGGTGCAAATTGTTCAGCTTAAACCGGTGACATGTCGCACACCTTAGCGCTCGACTTGAAGGCGTGTGCGACAACTTAAGCAGGCATCGCGGACTCCACGCCTGCTCTGCACCGGCACCGCACAAGCTGTTTTGACACCGGTGCCGTCCACCACACGTGAAATCAAACATTCAGCTGGCAGAGTCGTTTGTACACGCAAGAGGAGGAAAGTGCTCACGGAAGACAAGTACTACCGTCGGGGTAGCAGGCGTACCGCTCTTTCCTTCGCGCATGTTCCGACTCAGCAGTCCATGACAAACGTCAGCGTCACACAAGTGCTTTGTTATCCGGAATAATTGTGGCGCGGACGGGATATAAGCGCATAGCACTCTTCGTCTTCTAACATCTTAACAAAAATGGGTCTAATTAGAGCGCTACTGCAAACACACTCGTGCTAAGTGCAGACCCCACGGACAACGCGCAGCAGGAGACCACAAAAATATGCAAAATGCGGACCAAGGAAACGTACGAAAAAAAAACAATGTTGGCTGTTTCATTTTTAGAAATATACGGTGTAACACTTTCTAAAGTAACTTCCCTGATTGAAATCCAGCTACCTGTTGCAAAGCTGTAAGCTTTGCACAAAGGTTGAAACAATAAAATACGTTGCTGCGCGAATGAATGCTGGATGCCATGACACAGTGCTTAAATATCCAGGGGAATGTAGAGGCTTGGCCTCGCAGATTGCTACAGGTTGTCGGCGTGCCATTTTAATTTCAGAGGCCACAACTATAGCATGGTGAATGACGAGCATGCGGGCGCTCACATCGGTGACACCGCATGGTACTATAAAGAAAGAAGACGAAAATATAAAAAAAAACACGCAAATCTCTGACGCTTTTTCCCCACTTTATTTCTTTTCTTCTCTTTCCCCTTTTTTACGTTCTTTCTTGTCGGGTCTTTTCTTGATTGCTTTGGCCTCTATTTTCGTCTCATGAACTATGAACCACCTGGCTCAGCAGCAAGATGTAACGCATTTATAAATTTCCTGAACTGCTAATTGGTCGTCCTTGTCTTCCTCTTACTATATCATATTATAAAAAGCCAACAAACACTGACACCAAGGACAACATAGGGGAAATTACTTGTGCTTAATAAACTAAACAAAGAAACGACAAATTAATGGAAATTAGAGTGGATGAAAAAACAAATTGCTGTAGGTGGGAACCGAACCCACACCCTTCGATGCTCTACCAATTGAGCTACCGCGGCGCTGTTTCCCCATCCACTTTCTTGGGTATTTATGTGTCCTAGTAGAACCCTGGGAGTGTTAGCCAGCGCCACCACTCACAGACCTTGGCGGCGGACGAACGTCCTTTTTGCCGCAGGCGTCACGAGAACGTGATCTTTTTGGGTGAAGGGAACTGGTCAATAAACCCACATGTGCTACCTGAAGGCGTCAAGGTAGCCGGATTCGATACCCTCGTTATGTAATGAATGAGAAGAAAGGGGGTTAACCGAGGGTCCCGGTTTTTATTAGTCATAACATAAGAAGCCAACGAACACTGACACCAAGGACAACATAGGGGAAATTACTTGGGCTTAATAAATGAAATAAAGAAACGATAAATTAATGGAAATTAAAGTGGATGAAAAAACAACTTGCCTTTTCATTTTCATTTCATTTATTAAGCACAAGTAATTTCCCCTATGTTGTTCTTGGTGTCAGTGTTTGTTGGCTTCTTATGATATGACTAATAAAAATCGGGCCCCTCGGTTAACCCCCTTTCTTATCGTTCTTACTAATCAGTCACTGCCCGATGACGCCACATCCAGCACCATGTAGAGAAACAACTGGGCAGGCCCGTATTTTATTTAGGTCGCCCCATTATCCCTAGAACGGTACTTCCTTACTAGCCTGCTGCATCTATTCTGCTGCAACATTTTACACAGACTGTCTTGATGCACTGAAGAAACTGAAAGCCACCAAGACATTTAAAAACTGCGAGAAATGGGCAGACTAAAATAGGTCGTCACACTTCAGCGTTACATTGTATTGAGTTCAGGGACACAGTCCAAGTCCGTTAATCATCTTGACCGACGAAATGGCTTACTAGTCTCTCTTCCTTATGACCGCCGAGATCTCCTCGAAGCCCATAAGTACGGCATCCAATAGTGAACTTGTGAAGGTATGTTACCGTGCGCCTGGTTCCATCGCCTCAAAAATTAAGTTTGTCTTTGTACGCTCCCGGCTGGCGTGGCCCGGACAAAAGCTGTCATCTGGGCATGCTGACTTGTGACAACCCTTGAACGTAACGGAATCCAAGGGTACGGCTGCTGTTTCTTCGACGGCCATCCATCACCTGTTGTTTTGCACTGGTACTGAGAATATAGGACGCAAGATCCTCATGGAGGCGAAACTAATGCCTAATGCCACGGGTGACCCTAGCCGATCGATAACGGACAAAAACTGCGCTAACTCATTGTTGTATTGCGTCACACAGGGCTGCACGCATTTGTGCGATAATCCTTTTTATTCATTTTTCACTACGCATGCCTGGTTGCTAACAACCCTCCCACGCCGCCCCTCCCACTCAAAAAAAAATAAAATAAAGAAACAGCCTTTTCCTAAGCATCTCAATTCGAACGTCCAACTCAACGGCTCCAGTAGAATATGCGCAACACTACAGAGGCCAGGCTGCATTCTCACGGTGATGACTCATAAATAAGAGTCTGAAAAAACAGCAACTAAATTTTCATTCTGTCTCTCCCCTATTGCAAAACTGCCCACGATCATCGCAGAAGCTCCGAATATAAGGCGAACTAAGGACTGCGCAAAGGTTGCAGGGAATTATTAAGTACAGGTCGAAGTTTGGTGCCTATGCAGGATGTTTTAAATTTTGTGTTACAAATATGCTATGAGTGCAGCGAAAATGGTGCTTTTGCAGCGGATGAGTGCCTAGATGAAGTGGAGATATCTTGCGTTTAATCACGTGAATTCCTGGATACCTACAACAATAACTCGTAAACGTTAATTCAGAGCATTGTGAGTAGTGGCCTATATATATATATATATATATATATATATATATATATATATATATATATATATATATATGTGTATATATATATATATATATATATATATATAGACCATATATTGGCCAGAATGATACAGTACGCGAATGTCATACTCCTGCAGTCGTAGGGCCCATCGAGCAAGACGACCGGACGGTTCTTTTAAGCATGACAGACAGCACAGCGAATGCTGATCAGTTATGACGTCAAACGGGCGGCCATAAAGATACGGACGGAATTTGGTTATGGCCCAAATTATAGCGAGGCATTCCTTTTCTGTGACAGAATAGTTCGATTCAGGTTTAGTGAGTGCACGACTGGCGAAGGCAACGACGTACTCATCGAAGCCAGCCTTTCTCTGAGCGAGAACGGCCCCAAGGCCAACGCCACTGGCATCCGTGTGTATTTCAGTTGGAGCACTGGGGTCGAAATGGCGCAGGATTGGTGGTGACGTCAAGAGACGACGCAGCTGTGTGAAGGCGGCATCGCAAGCCGGTGACCAGGTTGAAAGGTTGTGGCCACCATGAAGAAGCTGCGTTAAAGGTGCTATAATAGTGGCAAGATTGCGGATGAAACGACGAAAGTATGACGCTAATCCTATGAAGCTGCGCAGTTCTTTCAAAGTCGTTGTTCGGGGAAACTGGGCAACAGCTTGTAGTTTCGCCGGATCAGGAAGTACACCTTCTTTCGACACGACATGGCCGAGGATGATCAGCTGCCGGGCAGCGAAGTGACACTTCTTCAAGTTAAGCTGGAGTCCAGCATCGGCGATGCACTTTAGGACGCGTTCAAGTCGAAGTAAGTGGGAAGGAAAGTCCGGTGAAAAGATAACGATGTCGTCCAGATAACACGCGCATATCTGCCATTTGAGGCCGCGCAAGATGTTGTCCATCATTCTTTCAAATGTGGCAGGCGCATTATACAGGCCAAATGGCATCACGGTGAATTCAAATAAACCGTCAGCTGTGATGAAGGCCGTTTTCGGATGGTCTGACTCAGCCACTGGCACTTGCCAGTACCAGGATCGTAAGTCTAAGGATGAGTAGAATTCAGTGCCTTGGAGGCAGTCTAGCGCGTCGTCAATACGGGGTAGCGGATAAACGTGCTTGCGTGTGATCTTATTAAGTCGCCGGTAGTCCACGCAAAAGCGACTTGTGCCATCTTTCTTTTTTATCAGCACTACAGGAGAAGCCCAGGGACTGTGCGAAGGTTGTATGACATCGCGTTGGAGCATGTCTGCAACTTGCTCGGCGATCACGCTACGCACCGTGGCGGATACGCGATACGGCCTGTGGCGTAAAGGCGCATGGTTGCCGGTGTCGATGTGATGGACCACGGTGGAAGTACGGCCTAAGCGAGATTGGTGTAGGTCGAATGACGTGCGAAAGCGGTCTAGAAGATGGACGATCTGGGCGTGCTGCGCTGGAGTGAGGTTGGGATCAATACTCTGTTAAAACGTTGTGTCACACGGCGGCATGGGAGGAAAAACTTGAAGGGCCAGAGCGTCAACCGAAGGGGAAGCCGGATCGTCAGGCACATTGTAAAGGAAGCTTGGTTCGATGCCGTCGGCATAACCAAGACACTCATTGTGGAGCAGCCTGGCAGGGCAAGGAAACAGGTTCGATACATAAAGTGCGCTCGAAACTTGTCGAAGGCAAGAAGGGCAAAAGGAAGCAAGAAAGGATGGCGGCGAGCAACAAGCTTAGACGGCGTGAAAGGAACTGTGGAGTCGGAAAGCCCAACGCAGAAAACGGGTAGAAGTGCGGCAGAGTATGGAGGAATCTCGGTGTCGGCGGTGACAAACACACGACTGGAAGTGTCATCAGTATCTTCAAAAACGTTGGTGCCGAATGGCGACAGCGCGAGTTCAGCACGGGCGCAATCTAGAACGGCATGATGAGAGGACAGAAAGTCCCATCCTAAAATCATGGCATGGGAGCAGCGAGGCAGAACAACGAACTCAATATGGTATAAAGCGCCGCTTATAACAACACGCACGGTAGACTTCCCTAAGGGTTCAATCGGCGCAGCGCTTGCTGTACGTAATGAAATGGCTGAATAAGTTGTCGCGACTTTTCGAAGGGTAAGAAGAAGCTGGTCCGAAATCACTGATATTGCTGCTCCCGTGTCTACAAGCGCATGAACGGCAATGTCTTCTGCATAAACTTCAAGGACGTTCGCAGGAAATAAATGAGGTCTTGAGGAGTTCGCTGAGATCGCAGTTCTTGCCTCCGGAACTGCGGCCCTTAGTTTTCCTCTCGGATAGCTTCAGGACGACGGATAAGCGGCGACAGAGAACGCCGACGGGGAGACGGAGACCGACGGCTATTGAAGGGTCGGAAAAGAGGAGACGAGGCTTCGAAGGGCTGAGCGGCAGTAGCAGAACGGGACGGAGAGTCGAAACCATTACTTTGTGCCCTCGGAGAATCCAAAGGATACCATCCACGCCGGCGGCAAAGCCATGCTACATGCCCAGGTAGGCCACACGAATAACAGATAGGCCAATTGTCATGGGTGCGCCATGGATTGAGAACAGCGGGCAAGGACTGTTGGAAATATTGGCGAGGTGGGCGCATGGGCTGCTGTGGCCGCCAGTAGCTGCTTGGGGGGGCAGGAGAATATGTTGCAGCTGCTTGCGGAGGTGAGGGAAAGGCGCTGGTAAGTCTGGATTGATTACCTGCGGAAGGAGGCCTTGGATTAGCGACAACGGCAGCGTACGTAAGTGGCACAGGCGTAGGAGGCGGTTGATGAGCAAGTGGTACTGCGTTAGCGACTTGTTCTTGTATCAGGTGACGGAGATCTGGAGACAAGCGCGGCTCTGAGGCTGGAGCGACGGGCAGAAGAGAGAGTTGGCGCGCCACTTCTTCTCGTACAAATTGCTTGATTCGGTCGAAAAGTTCTGAACTGCAAGGAGTAGAAGCGACACCATCACTCTGAGCTGAAAGCGCGACATCCGGAGCGAGAGCTCGGCGCGTAGAAAGCCGCTGTTTGCGCAGCTCCTCATAGCTCTGGCAAAGCGTTATGATGCCGTTGACCGTCTGAGGATTCCTGGCGAAGAGCCTCTGGAAGGCGGCGTCGTCTATGCCTTTCAAGATGTTCTTGACCTTGCCATCTTCGGTCATATCAGGGTCTATACGCCGGCAGATGTCAACTACATCTTCAATGTAGCTCATAAATGTTTCGCCCTTTTGTTGGGCACGACAGCGAAGCTGTTGTTCGGCCCGAAGTTTGCGCACAGCAGGGCGACCGAATACTTCTTGAAGTGCCGTTCGGAATGCTGACCAGGTGGAAAAGTCAGCCTCATGGTTGCGGAACCAAAGATGGGCGATCCCGCAAAGGTAGAAAGGGACGTAGCCAAGCTTGTCAGCATCAGACCATTTGTTGTGGGCACTCACTCGGTTATATGATGACAGCCAGTCCTCTACGTCATGATCGTCAGTTCCATTGAATATGGGAGGATCCCGTTGGCATGGCGCACCAGGACAGACGACTGGAGGCGGTGCCACGGGTGGCGCGGTAGGGCTAGTCTCCTCAGGCATGAGAGATGTGACAGGGATCGTCCGGCTTCGGAGTTCCAGGTTGGCAATAAGTCCAGCACCTTCCACCAAATGTCGCGAAGCACTTTGAGCTGTAAGCGTTCGCGACTAGAAAGTTGGAGCAGCGAGAGGTAGTAGCCGACCGAGCACCGAAACAAGGTAGGTCTTTCTCGTCGTCGTTGTGTCTCTCCTAGCCACAGCGCCACTGCTCCCTATTTTACAGTACAATATATTTATATATATATATATATATATATATATATATATATATATATATATATATATATATATATATGTGTGTGTGTGTGTGTGTGTGTGTGTGTGTGTGTGTGTGTGTGTGTGTGTGTGTGTGTGTGTGTGTGCGTACGTAACTGTGTGCATGTGCGTGAAGACATACGTAGACTGGGAATAGATCAAAAGGAATGTACACCTTATCGACTCTCGTCTATAGGCAGTCCATAGACAAGAATCAATAACGATAAATGGAAACTGTATCAAATTTTGTCTACAGATAAGCTATAGGGCACAAGTAGAGAAAGAGAAACAAGCATCATATGGACTATTTCTTTAGACCGGCTATAGAATGGGAGTAGAGAAAAATAAATAGAAGCCTTAAAAATTTTCGTCTATAGACAACCTATAACCAGGGAGTAGACAAAAAGAATGAACAATAAATAGAGACTTTATCGGCTTTTGTCTATAGGTAGCGTATAGAGCAGAAGCAGACAAAAAAACAGCTTATCGACTTTTTTCTGTAGACCATCCATAGGATGCGAGTAGACAAAAAATAGAAACTTTATTGACTCTCGCCTAGACACAGCCTATAGACAAAGAATAGAGAAAATTAAATAGAGACTGTAACGACTTTCGTCTATAGGTAGTCTATAAAGGGGTCATAGAGAAAAAGGAAGAAACAGCTTATCGACTTTTTTCTATAGACCGTTTAAAGAATGCGAGTAGGCAAAAAGAAATAGAAACTCTATCGGCTCTCGTGTAGGCCGTCTATAGACAAAGAATGAACAAAAATAAATAGACTATCTATTTCCGTTTATAGTTAGTCTATTGAGGAAAGTAGACAAAAAATATGTTATCGACTTTTATTAGAGACCATCGATAGAATGCGAGTAGACAAAAACAAATAGAAATGTTATCGAATCTCTTCTACAGACAGTCTATAGACAAAGAATGGACAAAAATAAATAGCGACTGTGTCGACTTTCACCCATAGGTTGTCTACAGGGGATCATACTCAAAAAGAAACGAACACCATATTGCCTTTTTTTCTATAGACCGTCTACAGAATGCGAGTGCACAAAAAGAAATCGAAACCTTATCGACTCTCGCCTATAGACAGCCTATAGGCAGAGAATGGACAAAAGTAAATAGAGACTGTATCGACTTTCATCTACAGGCAGTCTATAAAGGGGACATAGACAAGAAGAAACAATTTTATCAACTTTGTTCTATAGACTGCAAAAGGGAATAGCAACCTTTCAACTTTATCTTTAGAGAGTCTACAGACTTTGCATCAACAAAAACCAAATCTATAGAAAGGCAGGGCTGTCTATAAAAGGTCAATAGGCTCTTCATAGACAGCCTAACCTCATTTTTGTAAGAGATAAGACCACTCGCCGAATCGGGCTTGGTTTCGGAAGCACCTACTGAATAAATATGTGGAGAAACGGTGGCACGGCCATTCAGAAGCGATACAGCATCGAGACAGAGTAGCTGAAACATTTGCCACTGCTCGTTCAGGTACACGTTCTGTAGAAATTGTTGTCGTGTTGCGACTGCTCGGTTATGTCATGCGTCATTATAGTCTTGCCTCTGGCTCCCTTAGACGGATTCTTCGTCTCTTATGCCAGGGTGATAGTGCCACTTCTTTTAGTGCAGACAATCTGGAAATTGAAGCATAAGTTTGGACATCCCAACACAACTCATTGAGATTGGTGGCCCTTCATAGTGGAATGCTCCGGATTATTTTTGACCACCTTTGCTTCTTTACTGTGCACCTAGATCATGATACAATATTGTTCACATTCTTTTCCAACTTCGAAATGCGACAGCATCGCTGGGAGCCAAACCACCCTCGACTTTATGTTAAGCAGCAGGACGTTACAGCCACTCAGACACCAGGTCGGCTTAGTGAATACGACGCTGGGCACCTTTATATTGCACGTCGGCTACCAGCTTATGGAAACTTGCTGCTTTTAGGGTTTACTGAGCTTGCAACTCATTTGTTATTTTGATGAATGTTGAGCAATAAAAAAGACTTCCAAATGAAACATGCGGGATGGCGAGGGATTGCAGATAATAAATCTTCTCTGAAAACCGCAGGCTCTTTGAGTCACACGCTCAGGATGTGAACAGGGAAGAAAGTTTTGAATACTTGAGATTGAGGTCTAGAGCCTGCCCGGGAGCGTTAAAAGTACAGAGACATGAAGTGTCGAAGCTGTACCCGTGGCCCAATCCAGGAAGTAAAAAAAAAAAAGATTATGAATGATCGCATAACCGAACCTAATGTATTAAAAGACGCTAAACGAAGATGCTGCTATGTTGGCTACCTGCACCGGAAGGCAGCAGACTTGTGTATAGAAGTAAGTAGAGCGTGAAATGTGACACAATTTTTCTTGCGATTGGTGAAAATACAGTAACCAAGCAAAGCGAAGCTTCAATAAAATATGACGGTCATGTGATTAACACTGAAATATCAGCGGGTTGATAATGTTTATTCACTGAAAAGAACTGGTCTAACAAGGTACGCAAAATAAAGCAAAAGCCAACTACTTATATACACGCTGCCTAATGGCTAAGAGATTAATTTTTCCTGGAGAACGCACGGGTTTAAAAAAATTACCACTTTCTTATTATGAGGCATGCCGTCGTGGAGGACTCCGGAAGTTTTGACTACCTGGGGTTCTTCACGTGCACCTAAATCTAAGTACAGGGGTGTTTTCGCATTTCGGCCCCATCGAAATACTGCCGCCGTGGCCAGGATTCGATCCCACGACCTCGTGCTCAGCAGCCTAACGCCATAGCCACTCAGCAACCACGGCGGGTACTGGTGTTTTACGCTTGTGCTCCTTTTAATTTATGCGAGCTTTTTTTGCGCTTCTATACTTATAGTTTTAATGAACAACTTCGCTTTTTTAAAATATGACCTTGTTGATTTTCTTACTGTCTGCACGACAAAATAATTTTGACATGGTACATGCGCTACCTTATCGCTTTCTGCTGCATATCTATGAGCAAATCTTTTTTTGCTTATATATTTCGTCTCCAGAATAACTTTCCGCGAAATATTAGAAATTGAGCAACAAGAACTGCTCTAGCTGTAGTATACACGAAGTAGTTTTGTTCATGCATTGGGTCATATAGTACATACCTAATTTCGAATTGTCGTGAAGTTTCTGAATATTAGATAATGTACAAGAGAGGCTGCATACGAAGTTCATGCGGCCATGTGTGTCGATATTACGTCGATATTACGTGAGCATGCGCTGCAAAACGACATACTTTCTATACCCCCATATACTCTCACAAAGTATATTTCGCATGTGTTACACAGCCAGAAATTCCGGTACCATTTTCGATTAACGAGCTTTTTTTTTAATGCGAAGGTTAATGTCTCATGGCATACAGTGGCATGGGATGCGGGCGAGGAAGGGCGACTAAATGTATGAAAAAAGATTTGTGGATCTAATATAGTCCAGGAGGGATGGATAATGTGGTCCCTGCATCCAAGCAGTGTAATGGCTAGGAATATGCGGCGAAGGTACCGATGCTGAGATGTGCCGGAGCCTCGTTCGTTTCAGCGCAGAGCGAACCCAGAGCAGGTGGTGGATGTCGGCTTCAGCATTGCGGGACTGGCAGACTGGACACCCTGAGTGGGAATATAACTGGTGAAAGTGCGGCCACTTCCGAGTGACGGTAGGAGCGAGGGCAACCCCGATCCAGATCCTCCGAACCTCGGGATAGCTTTAACGCACACTGAGGTGTGAGAGCACGTGTGCGGCAGCGGAGGTGCTTTTTTCTTGTTAAAAGGAGGGTGGCATCACCTAGGTGAAACAGCTGAGGGAGCTAGGATATAAATGTCGCTAGACGGGTCTCAGAATCGGCACGAGTTGGGGAAACTCAAAAGATCGTGTGGGATCCACTTGATAGATATTTGCTGCGGGGTGTGTGCCGCCTGAAGATGGTCTGCTAACATATTTAAGGGCTGCGACGAACACGTGGCAGGAGTGGCATCCCCTGGAGTACGTCAGTGTGCATGACGGTGCGGGCCGTGGGGGCCATGGCAAAAGTTGAAGGAAAAAACCAGTCAAAAAACACAAAGGAGAAGAGGAGAGGTTCACACCGCGACTGATTCTTGGTAAGGGCAATAGCAAAGGAGAGCGAGAAATCCTGGAAGCCTACTACATCAGTTTATCAGGTGACAACTGCATTAGTACAACCTCGGTGCGCATACATGAAAAACAATTTGCAAATGTAGGTCGGTCACGATAGATGCAATATGTTGTCTTTTCATGGTCTGCCATTAGCGATGATGTGGTTGCGCATGTTCTGCTGGCCTTGCTGGGACTACGCTATTTTCCAGTCGTTGTGGTGTGAACCTCTCCTCTTGTCCTTTGTATTTTTTGACTGGGTTTTCCCTTCAACTATGTACCAACTGGCCAGGATTTCAGCCCTTCTGCAAGGCCATGGGAAAGGCAGACACAGAGCGCAGCGCTTCTCGAAGAGCAAGTAGCTCAGTACAATAGGAGGAAGGAGGCTCTTGGATTGGAAACCGGGACATCTTACTCAGGGCAGGTGCGCAAGGGCAATAAAGTGCAGTGGTCGTTTCACAGTGCTGGATGCTTGCATCAACGTAAATCATGATAGAGCCAAGTAGCAGGTGGCCATCTTCAACTATAATTTGTTCCCGAAGGGAAGCCTTCGCATGAGTTGGTGTCGGGCAAGGTATATCTGTTGGCTTGGTATCGCTGAGCTGTACAAAACTCCAGTGAGGAATAACTGGCGATGATGGCGGTAGAAGCGAGTGCGAGAATGCATAAGCCCAGAGAGCACCCGTTGCGTGCACGTCAAAAGGCAGGAGCACCCGTTGCGTGCAATAGGCTGGACGTGAAAAGGCAGGCCTTTAGATTGCGAGCATCACGTCGCTGCTGCACCAGTTCATTTAGTGTGTTCAGCTGAGCTTTTTCTTGGACAGCAACGATGGGGGTGATGCGTGGAAGGCAAATGATTACCCTCATTGCCTCGGAATAACAGCTCAAAGACGATCCCGTTGTGCCCTCGTCAAATGCTGGAATTGGACTCATCTTGTCTTCGAGCTGCTCACAATTTGAGAAAGCCGACATCCGGTGCCGGTCAATCGACGCCTACCCAGCTGAAGGTAGTAGCTTCATTGAGCGCGCTTTGTATTCGGTCAACAAGTAGTGATGACGAGTCCACAGAGGTGTCTTGGAGAATGGAGCGAAATGTGTCGCATTTGACCACAGCACACTTGCGGCGCACTCGGCAGGCCTGCGTCAGATAAAGAACGATGGTGATAGAGAGGTGGTCACTGCGCCAGCAGTTGGGCTTCAGGGGCCAAGTGGGGGTGCCGGGACACGAGCACCACCTAAGATCCGGTGCGTATGCGGCGCGCCGAGCTTGAGGTACAGCCAGCGTTGCTGAATTGCGATGGTTCAGCAGAAAAAACAACGCATCCGCGAAGGTTTCTCGCACACGCCTACCTCGGTGGCAAGAAGTGGGGTAGGGGCGAGGGGCGTTGAAATTACCACCAACTGAAGTAGGACACCCTGGGTATTGTCGACGGAGTTTCAATAACCAGCCCAGATTAATGCGTGAAGAGCCACCGGCTGGTCTTACGTAGTATGACACTACCACAACAGCTTTCGAAGTTGTTTTCTATTTATTGAAAAGCTGTACACACACACACACCTATATATATATATATATATATATATATATATATATATATATATATATATATTAGTCGTATAATGAGAAGCCAACAAACACTGACACCAAGTACAACATAGGGGAAATTGGATGTGCTTAATAAATGAAATAAAGTAATGATAAATTATTGGAAATTAAAGTGGATGAAAAAACAACTTGCCGCAGGTGGGAACCGAACCCACAACCTTCGCATGTCGCGTGCGATGCTCTGCCAATTGAGCTACCGCGACGGCGTTTCCCCATCCACTTTCTTGGGTATTTATGTGTACTAGTAGAACCCTGGGAGTGTTAGCCAGCGCCCCCACTCACAGACCTTGGCGGCGGACGTGGAACGTCTTTTTTGCCGCAGGCGTCACGAGAACGTGATCTTTTTCGGGTGAAGGCAACTGGTCAATAAACCCACATATGCTACCTGAAGGCATCAATGTTGCCGGATTCGAGACCCTCGTTATGTAATAAACGAGAAGAAAGGGGGTTAACCGAGGGACCCGATAATTATTAGTCGTATACTGAGAAGCCAACAAACACTGACACCAAGTACAATATAGGGGAAATTGCATGTGCTTAATAAATGAAATAAAGTAATGATAAATTATTGGAAATTAAAGTGGATGAAAAAACAACTTGCCGCAGGTGGGAACCGAACCCACAACCTTCGCATGTCGCGTGCGATGCTCTACCAATTGAGCTACCGCGACGGCGTTTCCCCATTCACTTGCTTGGGTATTTATGTGTACTAGTAGAACCCTGGGAGTGCTGGCTAACACTCCCAGGGTTCTACTAGTACACATAAATACCCAAGAAAGTGGATGGGGAAACGCCGTCGCGGTAGCTCAATTGGTAGAGCATCGCACGCGACATGCGAAGGTTGTGGGTTCGGTTCCCACCTGCGGCAAGTTGTTTTTTCATCCACTTTAATTTCCAATAATTTATCATTACTTTATTTCATTTATTAAGCACATGCAATTTCCCCTATGTTGTAATTGGTGTCAGTGTTTGTTAGCTTCTCATTATACGACTAATAATTATCGGGTCCCTCGGTTAACCCCCTTTCTTCTCGTTTATATATATATATATATATATATATATATATATATATATATATATATATATATATAGTGCAGAAGGCGAGCACGACGTACGTTCAATAAGCACAGTATGACTGCGGTCTACCAACCGAAGCGTCAGTCCAATGCACTGTGCTTTTTGAAGCTTCGTCGTGCTCTTCTTTCTCATTTTACTACGGGGGCCGGCGTGATATTTTTAAACCACAGGTGAGCCACTCCCGCAAGGTAGAATATGATGGCATTTAACTTGGCGGTATCATCCCATCGATTGTGCAAGCTCACTCGTTCGTACGTAGCCAACCAGCCATTGACGTCCTGTTCATCCGTACCGCTGAAAACCGCTGGATGGCGTTGGGGGACAGCGCCAGAGCAGGCAACGGGGGCTGGCGGCGGCGTCAGCTTGGGAGAGTCAGGCACGACGGGAGGCAGAGTCCGAGACCGGAGTTCCAGGGTCTAGATGTTCTTGAATACCCCGTAAGTCCACCAATTGTAATGGGTGCAGTGAACAGATCCGAGGGTAACGTCTCTTTATAACCGAGGAGGCAAGTGACGCAGAGCAGGAACAGCTGTTTGCCCGGACGGCTCACACTCGTGCTAAGCACTGGCGATCCGGCTGGCCCACTGGTTGCACAGCAAGCGTGGAAGAGACGATTTGGCTGTCCTTGTTCTTGTGCGCTTCTTCTTCATTACAATTACCCCCGGTGCGAAAGCGGAGCCATCCTGGCGACTACTTACGACGCGGAAATGAGCGGGTCATAGAATTTTTTCAGCCGGCGAATCTGAACAACATCTTGGCCACGGCGGCGCTTGTCGGATGTCGATGTAAGCGGCTCTATGACGCAGTTGACCGGAGAGGCGCGTTTGACGATGCGGTATGGTGCATCATACTGCGAGAGAAGTTTTGTTGAAAGTCCAGGCGTGGTAGAAGGCACGGGCAGCAAGACAAGGGTGCCGGGAGCGAAGTTCGTATTGGTAGCGTTGCCATCACGATTGGCTTTTTGTCGTTGTTGGTCAGCGGAGGTGAACATTCGGGCTAATTGACGGCATTCCTCGGCGTATCGTGCGACGGCTGAAACGGGAGGACATTCTGATGTGTCTGGTGTATAAGGCAAAACCGTATCGATGGTATTGGAAGGATCGCGACGATAGAGAAGAAAGCATGGAGAAAATCCTGTGGTACTTTGTGTAGCCGTGTTATATGCGCACGGGACAAATGGGAGGATGATCTCCCAGTTTGTATGCTCCGATGAAACGTACATGAAATATGAAATAAATGAAATAAACCGTGGGCCGGATGAGGCGGAGATTTGCGGCGTTGGCATTGCGGGCACGAGCGGACAAATTTTGGACAAAAGTTAACATTCCTCGCCAGTAGTAACGTCGCCTCAGGCGCTCGTACGTCTTCAAAACGCCTGCTTGTGCACATTGTGGGTCAGTATGGAAAGACGCGCACATATCGGAACGCAAACTCCAAGGGATACCCAGGAGCCCCTTGAGACGATTGGGCTGGTAGTTGCGTCGATACAAGACGTTATCCCAGACAGCAGAATGGACAGCCTGGTGACGCAGGGAGCGGGAGATGGGAGACGCAGGCGAGCCAGAAAGGAGGTCCAAAAGAGAGGCCACCCAAGGATCCTTGCGCTGTTCTGATGCGAAGGTGTTGATGTCGACCGAGGATACTGCCTTAATGGTGGAGAAGGAGGCTGTCTCGGCTTGCAGCGGAGAGTGGGACAGAGTGTCAGCGTCAGTGTGCTTGCGACCTGAGCGGTATATGACGTGTATGTCGTATTAATGCGCAGAGCCCAACGGCAAGGCGTCCAGACGGGTCTTTAAAAGAGGATAACCAAGAAAGGGCGCGATGGTCAGTAACCACTTTGAAAGGCCTGGCATATCAATAGGGGCGAAACTGCCTGAGTGCCCAAACGATGGCCAGGCATTCTTTTTCTTTGACGCTGTGATTGCATTCCGCTTTGGTCAGCGCACGACTGGCGTAAGCAACGACGTACTCGGAGTAGCCAGACTTGCGCTGCGCAAGGACAGCGCCAAGGCCAATACCACTGGCATCGGTATGCACTTCAGTTGGGGCGGTGGGTTCGTAGTGTCTCAGTATAGGCGGAGACGTCAGGAGACGGCGTAAGGTCACGAACGCGGTGTCGCATGTAGGAGACCAGGATGATAGGTTGTTGGCGCCACTTAAGAGTTGTGTCAGAGGTGAGATTATCGATACGTCTTGTGATACGACGTGACCTAGGATCATGAGCTTGCACGCGGTGAACTGGCACTTTTTCAGGTTCAGTTGCAGGCCTGCGTTGGTCAAGTACGTCAACACTTGCATAAGGCTAAGAAGATTCGTGCTGATATCAGGGGCGAACACAAACATGGCGTCGAGGTAGCACAAACACGTGCTTCATTTTGGGCCGCGCAAGATATTGTCCATCATTCGTTCAAACGTAGCAGGCGCATTGCATAGGACAAATGGCATCACATTAAATTCGTATACACTATCTGGCGTAATGAATGCAGTTTTAGGGCGATCAACTGCTGACATCGGGACCTGCCAGTAGCCCGAGCGTAAATCCAACGAAGAGAAGAATTTAGCGCCTTGCAAGCTCTCCAGAGCTTCGTCAATACGCGGTAGAGGATATACGTCTTTGCGCGTTATATTATGAAGACGGCGATAATCGACGCAGAACCGAATAGAACCATCTTTTTTTTGACGAGAACCACCGGTGATGCCCACGGGCTATCGGAAGGTCGAATGACGCCGCGCTGAAGCATGTCGTCCACGTGCTCACTGATCACCTGACGCTCCTTGGCGGATACGCGGTACGGGCGCTGCCGCCATGGCGCGTTGTAGCCAGTGTCGATGTGGTGGCTGACGGTTGACGAGTGACCCAGAGTAGGCTGAGCGACGTCAAAAGATGAGCGGAACTGGGCAAGCAGGTGAAGAAGCTGGGAGGGCTGCTCGGAAGTAAGGTCATCGGCAATGAAAGGTGTGAATAAGTCAGGCGATGGCGGAGCAGAAGTGGAAAGTACACAGAAGTCAGTGAGCTCTGCATGTGAAGCATCCGGCACGTCGGTTTTAAACATATGTCATCAAGAGGCTGAACATGGCCAAGTGCTTCTCCGCAAAGAGCCATCAGGGCTGTAGCAAGCGGATTGCAGACAACGATGACACTGGAACCGGCTGAAATCTCAAGCGCGGTGAAAGGGAGGGAAACGTCTTTGCGGGTCATGAAGGGTTCTGAAGGAGTGAAGAGGACAGCGCCTTCAGAGACAGCGCCACATACGACGGGAGCCACGGCAGACGTGTACAGTGGTATGGCGATGTCTTCTCGAAGGACTAGCTTAGCGGCAACAGAAGTGGCGCTGACGAGAGGCACGTCACACAGAGGCGATAATTCGACTTCAGTACGTGCACAATTGATGATGGCGTTATTTCGCGAACGAAAGTCCCACCCAAGTATCACGTCGTGTGAACAGGTCAACTCGCGCTGCCTCCTCAACTCGTCGTAGCTCTGGCACAAATTTATGAGCTCTGGTACGGTGCACAGGCTTTTGGCAATCAACATTTGGAAAATGTCATCGGCGATGCCCTTCAAAATGTGCTTGAATTTGTCATTTTCGGGTACAGAAGCATCCACAAGTTCTCAAAGGTCGACAACCTTTTCGATATAACAGGTGAACGTTTCAACGGGTTGTTGCGCTCGCTCTCATAACCGCTGCTAGGCGCGCAACTTGTGGATGGCAGGGCGACCGAAAACTGCAGCGAAACTGATCTTGAACGCGGACCAGGACTGAAAGTCGGCTTCGTGATTTTTAAACCACAGGTGAGCCGCTCCCGCAAGGTAGAATATGATGGCATTTAACTTGGCGGTATCATCCCATCGATGGTGCAAGCTCACCCGTTCGTACGTAGCCAACACCCATTGACGTCCTGTTCATCCGTACCGCTGAAAACCGCTGGATGGCGTTGGGGGACAGCGCCAGAGCAGGCAACGGGGGGTGGCGGCGACGTCAGCTGGGGATAGTCAGGCATGACGGAAGGCAGAGTCCGAGACCGGAGTTCCACGGTGTAGATGTTCTTGAATACCCCATACGTCCACCAATTGTAAAGGGTGCAGTGAACATTTCCGAGGGTAACGTCTCTTTGTAACCGAGGAGGCAGGTGACGCTGACCAGGAATCACTGGTTGCCCGAACGGCTCACGCTCGTGCTAAGCACAGGCGATCCGCCTGGCTTAGCCGGATATATATATATATATATATATATATATATATATATATATATATATATATATATATTGTAGTGCTCAAATTTACGGATGTGCCAAAGAAGCACCCAATTTTACGTTGACCTCATGTGCAAAAGATACAATGTATGCCATTTTCAATAATGCTGTCAATTATGCGCTTAGCTGAATAGTAAACCTCTCTAAGAAAAGAGCCTTTACTTCTAAAGGATTTCGACACGTGTCGCTGTGAGCAAAACACAAAAGCGCCCATGAACTTATATTAGGCCCACGTTAAGAAAAACGGGCCGGTGTAAAATGTTGAATTAGAAAGTATACGGTGCCTCATAATAAAGTGCATTTAACATCTAAAACGTGAGTATTATATCATTATAATGCCATCGGATTAGTAAAAGCGCGCGACATATGCACAAGTACACAACACAATGGTGCAGTGGCTTCTGAGTCTGTGTTCGCATTCACGTCAGCTCTTCCACTCCGCTCATGTCAATGGCACTCGCATCACTCTTTCTCCTCGAATCCGATCCGGGTGAAATTAGAAGCTGGAAGAAGCTTGCGTCAATGATGCCGCCATGTTGCCAGACCTCGTCTTCGATTGTCTGAATATGAGCACACGCTCGAAGTCATTTCTCAGCCATTGCGTTTCGCGCATTGTGTTTCGGTTGGTGGGAGTTGTTTGGAATTTTTTGACAGGCCCATGTGCTGTGGTATAGGGCAGCTCGCTCTGTACGGACAGGACAATGGAGTTGATAAAGGATGGAGCACATCGCATTGGGGCGCATGAGGTGAGGATAGGTGTTGTTCAGAAGTTTCATCCAGGCCGTGACTTCAGCTCTGATGAAGTATGGGAGCGGTGACGGCGCAGATTTTCTCGAAAGGAAGCAGTGCTTGAGTATTTCATAGTAAGTTTACAGTGCTTGTACACTGTGAGATTCTGGCATCTCTTGCAGTGCCCGGTTACAGTGACCTCAGGCTATTGTGTGTGCACGATTGTTTCCGCCGAGGGCGTCATGTCCCGGTGTCCAGGTTATGGCGGTGCAGGGTAATTGTTTCAGGCGGTTGAGGATATCGCATGCTAGTTTATTTAGATTGCCATTCGCGTAGGCTTGATACGCTGACTAAAATCTGCAACACTATATATTCACTCATCCTGTGTCGATGCCGATATAGCGATATTAATGGCGGCTTCTTCTGCTGCGATGACGTTCTGCGTGCGAACGGAGGCGGATGCCAGTTCCTCAGTCTGTGCCATGCTGATAACCATTCTCTCCCCGTTCGGGTACAGTTAAAACTCGATCTAACGAAACTTGATTTTATAAAGTTCTCGATCTAACGAAGAAATTTCTATTCGGCGGCAGGTACCCATCGGTTTTAATGTTGTCATCCGCCCAAATTACCGAAACCAACTTAGCCGAAATAGATTTAACGAAGTTTTTTTCTTAAATAAATGAGGAAAGAAAAAGCGGTGATCTATTTGCAATTTTGACACAGGCGGATTTTTCTTCAAGGGTAGGCTCTAAAGCTAACGCGTTAAAGACACTAGGTATCCTAGTCACTACCCTAGCCTTATTTTGACGAGGCTGCGCCCCGCGCCCATGCACGGGACAGCGTACTCAACACCGCCTCGGAACAGGCGATGGTGGTTGTTTTCATTATTTCATGGTTTATGTGACAGATGGCTGAATTAGCGGCAATACGATGCCGCAGTAGCTTTTGCGTGTCTATACGTAACAATTTTACATTTCAAAGCACTGAAAACTTTCTGTCAATTTTAAAAACTTCCCGATTAAACGAAATAATTCGAGCGTGGTGATCACTTCGTTAAACCGAGTTTCAACTGTACTTGGCCGCATCTGTCCCGCGAGCAGTGGAGAAAATGCCTTATCCACCTCGTATTGCTTTGACTTGTGCTTTCCTCCTGCCAAAGTGATATTCAGGTTGCATGTTACGGGGAATAGGGGCCACCGTTGTTTCCTTCTGTAAGCAATTGAGGAGTTAGTGGCGCATTGCAATTTTGGAAGAGAGGCTCTGCCGCATGTAGTGGGCTTGTGCAGCATGTGATTCGCGCATGTCGGTGTGCTTCAGCTAGTTTATTTTCGGAGTTGTGGATGCCGAGGGATGGAATGTTCCTTGTTCCCGTGCCTGGAAGAATGTTAAGGGCTTGTTTGTAGGCTTTCGGTAGTATTACATTTATTGGAACGATTTCGGTTGGCGTCAGCTTGAGATAAAGTGTCGCTTCTGTCACTCTGCTGAAGATAAGGGCCGGAGTCAAGCGTAATTAATGGATATTCATCCTTAATTCCATGTCTGCGATTGGCTACTCTATTGATCATGCTAGTACAGCCGTCGGTAGTTTGTCCTAGTGCATTTTAAGATCGGATATTGTGACCATTGCCTTGCCTGTAAACACCTAATACGTGGAATGTTTGGATTCTGGGCATAGGTTTTTGTTTAGGTGCATAGAGCTGCGCTGAAATTTTGCATTAGGGTGCATCGTTATCGTCGGTGATTTTTCGGTATGTGGTTATTTCGAATTTATCGAATAACTTTGTAGAAATAGGTCTTCGCGATGAGTCAACCGCCGGTAACTACAATACTGTTGTTTCCAGAAGAGAAATTGAAGCCGTGTATTCCTATTATGCCCTAAAGTCGTCAAGAACAACATTCGATCCGGTGTGATGACGCCGGTGATGGATTTCTCATTGTAATGTCTCTGCCACATTATTTTAGACAGCAATATTTCTGAGAGGATTTTGACGTGTCGCATTGCATGTGCGGCTCACAATGGTAACGGACAGCAAGAAATAAAAAAAAACTAATAATACGACGAGCGTGTCGTGAAAAGCCACTTGCAATCCTTTGTTTTTGGAGAACTCTAATTTTGTGCCAAGCAGAACACTCTACATCCGAAAGCGACCGCAACAGCTCGCCGTTCTAGGATTCGCCGTTGTCTTGCAGCTATTGGGTAAGTGGTTTAGATGAATTTTGTCATTCACTGAACGGGTTGGCAATAGAAAATTAGGGGTTTCTTTATTTTAATCAAGTCTGACGTTCAAGTGGCGCCAATGTTTGGCGTCCATCCCTTTTTGCCTGTGGCTATTATAAAGAAGAACACTGGTGCAATAAGGGACAATCAGAGGAAGGCAAACAGGCGTTCGGCGGCATTTTTTTTCGTTCTTTCTGCGTGTCCCTGGTTTTATAGTCTATCTCATAACCAACCTGCAGCGTTGCCGAAGGGATGAGATGTACAGAGGCAATATCCACGGGCAACAGAATATAGTTCCAGGCCTAACTGTCTTATCGTTAACAAGATAAGAACGTCTCAGCTTAGCTTCTTGCACGATGCGTAATAGTAATACCTGATACGCTAGGCCCTCCACGCATGCACTGATATAGCAGCATGCCGAAACCAAAGAGCGTGCGCAGTTCACTCGCCTGACCACCACAGAGGCAGGTAAACACATCCGCTTAGAGCTCGGTTACGACCCTGCGGGATTCCCGATGGTCAGTACAAGAATCCCTAGGTGCATTTGAGACAAGTTCGAAGTGGCTCATGTGCCTCGAAATGTCCATCCCGTCCAGAACGAAGGCAGACGCAATGCCAAAGCAGCAACCATCCAAAAACAGATCAAGCAACAAGACATTAGATCAAGCTTCGTCGACACGGTGGAGTACCACGATAGGAAAACCTTTGCCGTCGTTGTGGTCGACTCCAGTGACAAGACATCCAACAGCGCCTGGATTCACACTTCAGACCCCTAAGTCGCCGAACAAGCCACCATCGTCCTCGACCTGCTAGTCGGTCGTGGGTCTGAGATGTATAGCGATTACAAAACGGCAGTTAGGGCTTTACAGAATGGTTTCATCGCCAAGCAAACTGCTCGTCTTCTTAGCGGCTCGAGTTCATATGTGCTCGGGCATCATTCGGTTTGTTGACGTTTAATAAAGGGGCGTATGACAACGTTAAGCATGAAGCCATCCTCTCTACCCTCGAAGAGTTAGGAGTGCGTGGTGGGATGTTTCATGCGATTACACATGATCCTTTGTTGTTAGCACTGAGCAAGACCATGTCTCTCGACATTAAAGCTACCGGGCGCCTCGCAGGGCGGTGTACTTAGTCCTTTGTGATTTAACCTAACCCTAAATGCTCTCCTGGAGCACATAGCGAGCACACTCAGGCAATCAATGTAGGCAGATGACATCTGCATCAGGCGTATGCGGTAACACGCTTACAATTGCGAACTAGAATTCACAGACCTGCCACCCCAAATGCTAACTTCATCCGCAATCGAGGCCAGGAGGTGTCCTTCAAGAAGTACGCAGTAGTGCCATTTACCTGCATACCCGAGACAAATTACAACGTAATGATAAATGGCCAAGGAATATCATGTTTGATCTTACAAGCCTCTAGGTTTCATAACTGACAGAGGCTTGTCATGGAGCCCTCACGTATCATACTTGAAAAAAAAAAAACGGTTGACACGCATCTAACCACCTATTCAGGTTTTTCACTGGTAACACTTGGCAATGTTCACAAGTGCTATGCTACAACTTTGCGGAGTGCTTTTTCTCGGCGTTCTGCGGCACAGCTTGCCACCAGCAACCAACACAGGCAAAACAAATCTACACACAATACAAAGTGTTCAGGCTCATGCGTTCCAGATCGGTCTAGGCCTGCATCAAACTGCATCAACAGTGGCGACTATAGCAATCTCTAGAGACCGTATTTTTAAGATTCACATTGAAAGTGAAGTGCTGAGGACTCATATAGGGCATCTTGCCAGGGCTTCTCACCACCACCTATTCTCTCTACCAGCCGACAGGCCAAGCAACTCTTTCAACCAAACAATGAACACATTATTAATCATTGTCATCTTGTCTCGCTCACGAAAATAGCTGATGTATCATCACCAGCCCTTAAACAGCTGACGTTAGTACTTTTGTACAAGAACTACCGTGACTCTACGCATATCTGCACTGACGGATCTGTCCTGCCAAACAGCTCAGCTGCGGCAGTCGTGACAGCAAATCATCAAATTTAAGAGGATTGACGCGACAACATCGATTGCAGCAGAGCTCGCAGCGCTCCTTACCGCCATTCATTAAAACAGTGATGAACCGCCTCACAAGTGGGCGATCTTGTGCGATTCAAAGGCGGTACTGCAGTATCTACTGTAGTCTTGACGACGCGGACCACATCGATGGGCTAGTATTTCAGATTACAGAGACGACGCACCATAAAAGTGATGTAGGAGGAGGAGGAAGAGGAGGAGGAAAAAAGTTTATTCTCGTCCGGTACAAGGTGTTGCCACCTGCCTGGTTAGTCCCATGTCGGGACTGGGAGTTCAAGTTTCCTAGCCCGATCACGGGCGTACTGGACTGCCAAGACTTGAGAGATACGATCTGAAGATCTGATCATTCCTAAAAACCGATTCCGGGAAATGCCAGGGCCGAGCGACCCACACTCCCAGAGCAGATGTTCAAGCGTGCACGTCTCCTTTGCACATGCTTTGCATAGAATATTCATGTCTGTAATGTCATACCATTTATTTATTTGTGCAGGTGAATAATAAGACGGTGTTTGTAATTGCCCAAGTGTAACGGCTTGTGCTCTGTTTAGCCTGTAGGGAAAGGGTGGAAACTCCCTCTTTTCAATGTAGTAATGTTTTGTAATTTCATTGTATGTAATGAGCGCCTCTCTCTGTAGGTTCTCCAATCCAGCAGAATCAAAATAATATGTAAAAGCGGCCCGGTCTGTAAGTTCGTGGGCGACGCTTTTGGCTGATTCATTTGGATTGACAGGAATGTCCTGAAGTGAACCAAGGGGTGCCAGGAACCAATAAATGTAACATTTGACATTTGTTTGCATTTGGTTAATTATTCTAGAAGCCTGTGGGACAATCTTTCCCTATTGAAAGCTCTAATAGCTGTTTTCAAGTCACTGTATGTTTCTGTGAATCTATCGTCTGTTAGTGCCAATGCAATGGCAACTTGTTCAGCGACTTCAGGTTTGCTAGTGTAGGCCATGGCGCAGTTGGTGCATTTGCCCTGATGATCCACTACCGCCGCCGCGAACTTAGTTCGATCCTTGTAGGAAGCCGAATTAACAAAGCAGGCTCCTCCGCCCCCTTCATACATTTTCTTGATTAACGCCCTGGCTCGTGCAACTCTTCTGCTGATGTTATGTTTTGGGTGCATATTCCTGGGTAGCGGTGCGACAATTATGTTGTTTGCGAAATCTTGATGAACTTTAATGGAATTTGCTGGATCCGTAATAGGGTTTATCATGATCTTGTCCAGGATTGATCTTCCCGTGCTGGTTGTTGATAGTCTCGCTATTTGTGATGTTTCTTGAGCCTCCGCGATCTCCATGGCCGTGTTGTGTATTCCTAAGTTGAGCAATTTTTCACTGCTGGTTCGAATTGGGAGCCAAAATGCGCTTTTAACAACCTTCTCGATCGCTTCGTCAAGCTTCTTGAGTTGAACCTTCGTCCATTTGTACATGGCAGCGGCATATGAGATATGACAGAGTACGAAAGGGTTGATTAACCTGATGAGGTTATCTTCTTTCATGCCCTTGTGTCTTCCTGCCAGGCATCTGATCACCCTGCACGCGTTATCCGTTTTAAGGGTGATTTTCTTGACTTCCGTATGGTTTCCACCGTTGGCTTCAATGAAAAAGCCTAGTACCCTGATTACGTTGACTCTGGGTATATTGACACCATTTTCTATATGTAGGTGTATATTGCTTTCCGATAGAGCTTTACAACCCTTAGGCCTGCCCCTGTTTTCACGTCTATAAAGTAGCAACTCTTATTTATGTGGGGAGCACCTGAGTCCAGTAGGTCTCAGGTATTCCTCCCACATCTTGACCACTTCCTTCAGTGCGTCCAGTATCTGCCCTTCACTGCCACCAGCACACCATACAGTGACATCATCAGCATCTATGGTATGGTCAATAACTTTAATGTTTCCCAGCTTTCTGGACAGACCAATCATGCAGAGGTTGAAGAGGACGGAAGAGATCACCGATCCTTGGGGGTTCCTAGATCTCGGAGCTGAAACACTTCCGACTTTGTGTCGCCGACCTTTATCTTCGCAGTGCGCGCTTCTAGAAAGGATTTGATGTATTTAGACATCCTCGATCCCAGTCCAATGTCTTCTATCGTTTTGAGGATATACTCATGCTTGATGTTGTCGAACGCTTTTCCAAGTCTAATCCGAGTATGGCCTTAGTATTTCTAAAATATCCGCCGAGTATGTGGTGTTTAATTTGCTTCATGGCATCCTGCGTGGAAAGTGCGGTCCTAAAACCCAGCATGTTGTGAGTTTATATATTACTGTCCTCTAAGTGATCTTTAATCCATTAAGGATTGCGTGTTCAGCGACCTTCCCCACGCATCATGTAAGTGATATTGGCCTTAAGTTGTCCAAGCTTGAAGGTTCACCTGGTTTAGGTATAAGTATAACTTGGGAAGTTTTCCATTCTTCTTGGACTTCGCCTGAAATCCATGCTTCATTGATGAAGTCTGTCAGCGATTCAATTGACGGCTCGTCGAGATTGCTAAGTGATCTGTTTGTCACTCCATAAGGACCAGTGGCTGACTTTCGATTTAGTTCACTTAACACCCTCCGGATTTCGGATGTGGTGAAGGGTTGTTCGAGTTCATGTTGAGCGGCTTCCCTGTATTCTGATGGAAGTGGTTGGTCCTGCTCATTTCTAACTGGTAGGTATTTGTCAACTAGTTGTTTGGTAACTGTTTTGATAGGCTGACTCTTAAGGGCTCGTGTATAGCTCGGGCAAGGCTGTGTGTCTGGTTGGCTTTAGTGCCTTCTTCATCCAGCAGATGCTTGATCAATTTCCACGCCTAGCCGTTCCTTATTTGCCCATCAATTGGCTCACAAAACTCGTCCCACTGTTGCTGGCAAAGGGTGTTACAGCGTTGTTCGATTTGTTTGTTAAGTACTGCGATTATTTTTCCCAGCCTAAGATTTAAGCTTTCAGCCCACCACCTTCGGGTTATGGCTTCCTTGGCTTCTATTAGGTGGACAAGTTTCGAGTCTATTGTCTCTATATTGGTGCTGCAACAAACCTTTCGGACGCTGACTTGATGTCCCTTCTGGTGCCCTCACACCAGTCTCTGACATTGAGTTTGGTCGTTTCTTTTCCGCTTTGTGCTCTTAACTTACCAAAAAGGTCCCAATCTACGACCTCGAATTCTCGAGTTCGGCCTATCTCAACTTCCAGTTTGACTTTTATCACGTATTGATCGCTGCCAAAATTGATGTTTGTGTTAGTCCATGAAACGTGCTCCGCGTTCTTAATGAACGTAAGGTCCGGTGTGGTGTTTGCAGACAGAATTGCCGATCCTGTGGGATGTGTCTTATCCGTGATTAAGACCCGGTCTAGTTTATCCGCGTGGTTCCACAGATTCCTGCCCTTGACATCCGTCGTAAGATAGCCCCATAGCTCGTGGCCGGCATTGAAGTCTCCTAATATAATCAGAGGTCTACTTCCAGCTAGATTAGTAGCCTTTTCCAATAATTTCTTGAAGTGTTGTTTCTGGTGTTTCGGATTGCCGTAGACGTTGAGCTCGAATAAGCTATTGTTCCTTTGATTTTTGTGTGAAGTTAGCACTGCAACCTCAACCATGTGGTACTCTAGGTTTTCGTCTATGATGCCTAAGGTATGTGAAATCTGTGTAAGCTGCTTATTTACAAGCACGTACAGGCCGCTACAAAATGTTTGACACTCTATGGCTCTGTGTCCAGTGAGTGTGACATATCCATATCCTGTCTGTTTAAGTGCGATAATTTCCGGTTTAGGCTGAAGTGACCTAAGGTATTGCTGCGTGATGTACGTTTGTTATTGTACCCCCCGCAATTCCACTGCCATATTCGAAATTCCCTCCTAGTGTGAGCCATATTGCATATTCATCTCCCCCGCCTGGGGAGTAAGTGTAGCTCTGAGGAATGACGACCCGCATTGTTCCCTTACATACATTGACATATTCATCATTTCCAGGGTTTCGATTCTTTCGTCAAAAGCCTTCAGTCCCTTTTTAGGGTCATTCTGTGCCGCCTGTATTTGGCCTGCATTCATTGTCAACTGTGAGACGCTATCCATAAGCATCTGCATGCTGTCTTTGAAAGATGCCAGGGCTTGTATGACTTCCTCCATCTGTGTTCCTCCATCTGTTTCACTGTTCTTGAGCTTACTTTCAACAGCCCTACGCTTAGCTGACATAGATCCCTCACCAGCACGCGCGGGGATTGCGGCTTCTTTGCGTGTATTAGTGCTTTCTTTGTTTTCTGCTTGTTTAGCCTCGCTTAAGAGTTTCCTTATTGCCGTTGTCTCTCTAATCATGTTCTGATTCATTTCTTTTAGTTCTGCGTTCTCTTTCTCCAGCCTTTCTAATTCACGATGCCTAGTTTGCTCTGGGGGTGGGTCACAAAGCATGGCACTTACCGGATTGGTGCGCGTGTCGTCGGCCCAGATGAGTCTTGTCTTATTGGTGTCCCTGTGAGGCAGCGTCTTGTCCGCTATAGCCGTTCCCTTGATTTTGTCGGCCCACGTGGAACCGTTGCTTCCTTCCCTGGGTTTCGATGCAGCCTGTTGACTGTCATCTCTTGATCCGGATCGCGCCCTGGATACGGATCTGGATCTGGGTCCGGATCAGGACACGCTTCTTCCCGGGGAACGTGAGTGACTGCGGGACCTGGACCTGCCATGGGACCTTGATCTTGGCGGCGCGTCGTTATTGTCCTTGCTGACGTTGGTTGCTAGTGCTCTTTCGTTTCTCCGTTTTCTGACCACGTATGGATTGTAGAGCGCTCCCTATACATTTTGTCCGCCGTTGAGTGTGGGCCACCCCACAGTTCACACTTGGGTTGGCACTGATGTTTGTCAGTCGGATTCACTGCACCACAGCCTCGGCATATTCTCTCTTGAGGAAACGGGCACACGTCATCTCTGTGACCGAGCCGACCGCAAGCGTAGCATACGACGGCTTGTTTCTTGTATTGTGAGCACCTTACAAAGACTGGGCCGTATCTGACGAAATTCGGAAACTTGTGTCCTCCAAAGGCAATGATCACCGTTCCAGTACTGTTCATTCTTTTAACGGCGAGAGCCAAATGGTTTCTTGAATTGACTATGTTCTTCTCCAGCTCTGCCTACCCATCTGCTACGTCAATGTTCCTTATCACTCCATTGCACGTGTTGTGAGGTGCAGTCTCATATGCATTGATCTCGAAGCTGCATCCATCCAGGTTAATTGACCTTATTCTCACATATTTCTAAGCATTCTCTCGTTCCGGCCTACTCGCCACAATTATGTTTTGGTTGACGTTTGGGCATATGATGTCTAATGCATAGTGGTCCGAGCTCAGACCAGCTGCTTCAACCATGGTTTTGCCTATCTTGGTGGAGCCAATCTTGCTAATATTGAGTCCGCCGCGTGGTCGGAGTATGGTTTTAAAGTGATCTTTCGGCAAGTATGGCATTGAGGACGCCATGGCGATCCTATTCTTCACTCGACTGCCGTTCTCGAATACTCTAGGCGACGTAGCCATATGAGGCCCAGCTCCTGCTGAATTCCCGCTAACACCGGATCTGGTCGAAATTCGGAAACTTGTGTCCATCAAAGGCGATGGTCACCGTACCAGTATTCTTGATTCTTTTAACGGCGAGAGCCAAAGGGTTTCTTGAATTCAGTATGTTCTTCTCCAGCTCTGCCGACCCATCTGCTACGTCAATGTTCCTTATCACTCCATTGCACGTGTTGTGAGGTGCACAACCTCACAACACGTGCACGTGTTGCACTCCATTGCAACACGTGCACTCCATTGCAACACGTGCGCTTTATTGCACGTGTTGTGAGGTGCTATCCGTACTCTTCAGTGCACTCGTCGGGAGGTAGTTCCTCTCCTTCCATCATGACTGGCATGTCTGACTCGCCTCCAATTGCCCCACTCAGGCGGCCCCTGGCCTAGCACGGCGGTGGCGATGGTGGCTCGAAAAAAGTATCTTAAGATGCGAAAAGTCAACCTACCGTAGAAATCCTGGTGTCGCCGTGAGCCCCTCGATGCTAAGCGTCGATTTATGCAACCTAACCAAGGGTACACTCTGATTAACGGGTCAAAACCGATGTTGAAAGCGGGAGCCAATCTTTCTTCATGTTCTTCGATGCTTGTTCTTCCTCGTCCTCTCGTGATGTAGGCCATGAAATAAATTCCCACTAGCGTCCAACTCACTGGGAGTTATCGGAAATGACCGGGCCGATCAAGCTGCCTTTCAGCCCATACTGAGGACCAGTACTACGAATAGCACTTTCTAGAAGTGACGCAGTACGGAAACTACCTGCTTGCTCGCCAGTGAACCACGTCGCTATGGATCGAACCACTTTAAGGAATTGCAGACTATACTCCCTTAATACCACATTAAGCCTCCGAGTCCTATCAAAGCTTCACCGTGAAGACGCTACGCTTTTGCATCGACTGTGGTTGGGCGCTGCTTTTAGCGCGGGGCGTTTCCCATAGGGATGGCCGATACCATCGCCGGTGACGTCTGGGGCCATACAGAATCGAAGGCCATATTTCCTCTCTTTTTCCTCTCTGTCTTATTTCTGACCCCTATCTCCCAACCACAGTGTAGGCTAGCAAACCGGAGACTGATATCTGGTTAACCTCCTTGCCTTTCCTCTTCATGTTTTTCGCTCACTAGCAACTGTCTCAACCTGTCCATGTAAGCTTACAGGTCAGCTTTCCTTTCATTGAATGCCACAAGCTGCTTGCTTTGGTTCAGACGGAAGTTCGTTTCTTCCCTTTCAATTCTATCGACTCTTGCCTGAGCAGGAGCGTCTGTGTGCTGCTGTTGTGCTGTCTTTTTTCTTTCTCTCTGATATCCCAGATTCTATTTGTTGTTTCAACTGTCATGATATCACCTGTCTTTCATCTCTTACTGCAGCTTCTTTTTCCTTCTGGCTAACCCACTTCTGTAGCTCACCTGCGGAAAGACCCATCTTCTCATAGAGGGCAAATAAATTATCTACATCCATGATGCCCTTCAAAAATATAGCCGCGTGGAAAAGGTGTCTGCCTAGATTTCAACTACACAACAGTTTTCTGTGACAATTAGCGAAACGTGATGCAACAATACAAATCGTTTACGATGGCAACGTAAATTACCCTAGGCTCTTTCGACCTAGTATGGACACACCATTTGCACGAGGATGTCCTGTCGCAGACGCCAGAAATATTGTCAGGCACACCGTGAACGAGGCGCGTGCGCCGGGCCAAACTCCAAATTCATCTTATCAGCTTCCGAAAATCACCCCACTAAAGCTCGGACAATTAATAGGCGACATTCTGGTGCGCTAGCGATTGCCAGCTCTTGTCCGTCGCAGATGGCTTTTAAGGTACGGCGGCCCGGGAGGCGGCCGCCAGGCGGGCGGCTTCATAGGAGCCTCGCGGCTCCTTCCCTACGAGCCTCGCGCGACGGAAGACGACGCGCTTCCTCCCTGCTTCCCTACGGTGAGTGCGCGAGATTGAGCCGTGATCACCGGCTCAACCTCGTACGCTTTTACTCTCACAAATGTGCAGCGTAGGTCGCGTGGACACGCTATTGTCGCCTTTAGAGTTTACACGGAACATAACGGCGATGACGACGTCGACGTGAGAAATGCGCTTGGAGTGTTGCTCATTCATATATGGATAGTGAGAAATGCTCGTGGCAAAAATTAGAGCACATATTGTTATGTGTAGCTGATGCACAATATCATTTACAATTTATTTACAGGGGAGCTAATGGAGGCCAAAACGGCGACACTTTGTCAAGCAGGCAGACGTCGTCTTCTTCCTCATCAGTGCAGCCACACTTGGCGGCTGTTTAGTATCATCACCCCCGGCAGTAGAAGCACCGTCCGCGGTGAAAGGTGTGTGGCATGGCTTTAGTCTCGCCACGTGAACGATGCCACATGCAGCTTACGATGACGCTGAAATGTCGGAGGGGATAATTTCATACGTGACATGGGTCACTTGTCGCACCACACGGCATGGGCCAGTCTAGCGCAACAGCAGATTTTCGGAAAGGCGCACACATCAAATGAGTGACCAGAGAAGCACCAGAGAGTCCGGAGCGAAGTGCACGTCACGATGGTGGCAAACATTGAGGCGTCTCTGATGCTCCTGTGAGGCCTCGAGATGGGTCCGGGCGAGCTGGCGTGCATTGTCAGCGTGTGTGGTCGTGTCGAGGGCGTATTCACTGGCTGAGCGTGTGGCCGAGGGCAGCAAAGTGTCCAAGGGCAACGCGGGTCCTCGGCCATATAGGAGATAGAATGGTAAATAGCCGGCGGTGTCGTGACGCGATGAATTATATGCGAACACCACATATGGAAAGTGAATATCCCAGTCGTGGTGGTCGGTCGCAACGTGCTTCGAAAACATGTCGGTGATGGTCTGGTTGAGGCGCTCCGTGAGGCCGTTGGTCTGTGGGTGGTAGGACGTGCTGAACTTGTGCTTTGTCGAGTGGGAGCGGAGGATGTCCTCGACGACTGCCGAGAGAAAGCTGCGGCCACAGTCAGCGAGTAGTTGGCGCGGAGCACCGTGCACTACAATGATGTCATAGAGAAGAAAGTCAGCAATGTCAGTAGCACAATTTGTCGCGAGCGCTCCGGTGATTGCGTACCGTGTAGCATGATCAGTAGCGATGGCGACGCATTTATTTGTGGAGCCCCAGAGAGGAAATCGTCTAACAAGGTCTCGACCAGCATGGAAAAAGGGTTCAGGTGGGATGTCGATCGGCTGGAGACATCCAGATGGAAGTGTGGAGGGCTTCTTTCGGCGCTTACAAGGGCTCACAAGCGGCAATGTAGCACCGCACGGAGCGGGCAGGACCCGGATAAAAGAATCGACGGCGTACACGGTCGTATGAGCGCGAGACGAGCAACTGTCCAGCCAAGGCAGCGTCGTGAAGTTGGTGGAGGATAGTTGAACGCAGGTGTGATGGAATCACGAGCATAAGGCCAAGGCCGTATGGATCGAAATTGTGGCGGTAAAATGTCCCGGTCCTTGAGGAGAAGATCCGGAGTGAGGCGTCGCGAAGCATTGATTCCGGGCGGTCGATGAGGGCTCGTAATCAAGGACCGCGGTGTTACTCGTTGCCGATTTGAAGCAACAGGGACACAGAGAAAACGCCAGCGATGGCGTCCGCATCAGCCGGTTCGTCAGTGGGGTAGTGGGACAAACAATCGGTATCCTGGTGCAAGCGTCCTGTCTTATATACCACGGAGAAGGTATATTCTGTCAGGCATAACGCCCAGCGAACGAGTCATCCCGGGGGGCCCTTAAGCGAGGATAGCCAGCAGATACAGATAATTTGCCACCACAATACAGCTTCACTGCCACCAGAATGCATTGAAAGAGTTCAAAAAGACCACTCAAATGTGCCATAATAATAGTAATAGCACTTCCATATACGATTCGTAATTAATTTAGGGAAGTTGATAATATATGAAATTGTAAAGTATTTATTTGTATTCAAACTAAGGGATAAAAAAACTTAATAGAACCTTGAAGGATAACAAAACATATCAGAACTTTGAAGGAAGAACTCTGATGCAATGAGTGCAATAATGCAGAGTGGAACGGACTGCCCGAGGACATGGTTTTACAAAAATAGAGAGAGAGAATGAAGAGCAAATGCAGGGAGGTTAACTAGATATGAGTTTCCGGTTTGCTACCCTACACTGGAGATGGGGGATAGGGGTTACAAAGATGACAGAGAGGAAAACACTAAAAAAAAGAAGGGGAAAATGGAACGCGCACACCTGGAGACACGCATACAAAAGTCGTTCCAGGTAAAGTCGTTCACACAAGCCGGTAGATCGCAAGAAGCGCAATAGCGCTTTCACGGCCTTCTTCCATGACGGTAGGTCCTTTCGATGCTGTAGAATTCTTTTTTCGGATAGCGGTTGGTCGTAAAGTTGGTCAAGTTCGTGGCGAAGGCATGCCCTCTGTGGACTGTACCGCGGACAGGCGCACAAAATATGACCAATTGATTCTTCATAGCCGCAGTGGTCACAGGTAGGGGTGTCGGTCATCCCTATGCGGAATGCATAGGATTTGGTAAAGGCAACGCCCAACCATAGTTGATATAAAAACGTGGCGTCTCTACGGCGAAGCTGTGATGGCACTCGAAGACTTTGTGTGGGATCAAGTTAGTACAGTCGCGTATTTCTTAAATGTGGTTCATTCCATTGTGACGCGCTGCACTGCCGAGCAAGTAGGCGGAGCTTCCGTGCCGCGTCAGTTCTAGAAAGAGGAATCGGGACGTGGCGCTCCTCGGTATGGGCTGATCGGGCAGCGTGATCCGCCCGTTAATTACCGATAATCCCGCAGTGACTTGGAAGCCACTGGAAGGTTATTTGATGGCCTGCATCCCTCATATGGTGTAACGTCTCTGTAATATGGAATATTAGTTGTTCGTGCAGTCGACGTCGTAAAGGTGACAGCAGAGACTGCAGTGCCGCCTTCGAATCACAGAATATTGTCCACTTGTGTGGCGGTTCGTCACCAATTTGATGAAGGGCAGTAAAGAGCGTTGCGAGCTCTGCTGCCGTCGAAGTTGTCGCGCGGGTCGTCCTAAATTTGATTGTTGTAGCTTTCGCTGGTACGACGATTGCCGCCGCGGAGCTGCTTGAAAGGACAGATCCATCACTGTAAATATGCGTAGTGTCGCGGTAGGTCTCGTAAAATATAGTAGCGTGAGCTGTCTAAGGGCTGGTGATGACAGATCAGCGTTTTTCGAGATACCAGGTATTCCAAGATTGATCTTTGGCTGAGCGAGGCACCATGGAGGGATCTAAGGTCTCGCAGCCAGTGTGAAACAAGCTCGCAATGATTCATCATATGCAGTTATCGTTTTGCTGAAAGATGAGTGTGGTCTCTCCGCTGGTACTGAGGCTAAATGGTGACGAAGAGTCCTGGCTAGATGCCTTATATGGGTCCTGAGTACTTCAATTTCAATGGGGGTCTTTACAAGGTGGTCACTACCGATTGCTATCGTAGCCACTGTTGAAGCCCTCTGAGGCAGGCCTAGACAGATCCGGAGCACTTCACCCTGAAGATTTTGCATTGTTCGTAGATTCGTTTCGCCTGTGTTGTTTATTGCTGGCGAGCTATATCGCAGAAATCCTTGAAAAAGCACCCTGTACAGTTGTAACATGGCACTTGGCGACATTCCCCAGGTCTTGCCAGAGAAAAACTTGAACAGGTGGCAGATGCCTATCAACCGTTTTTTCACGTATGATATGTATGGGCTCCATGACAAGTCCCTGTCGATTATGACACCTAGAAACTTGTACGATCGGACCCGTTGTATTATTTGGCCATTTATCATAACACTGTAGTTTGCCATGGGTTTGCGCGTAAATGGCACTAGTGCGCATTTCTCGGAGGAAATTTCCAGGCCTCGATTACGGTGGTAGATAGCAGTTTGTGTGGCGGCTCTCTGAATTCTCGCTCGCAACTGTAGGCGTGTTACTGCAGACGTCCATATGCAGATGTCATCCGCGTACATTGATAGCCTGACTGTGGTTGGCACGTGGTCAAGGAGAGCAATTAGTCTTAGATTAAATAACACAGGGCTAAGCACACCGCCCCGGGGGGACGCCACGGCAGCTCTAATGTAGAAAAGTATGGCCTTCCTCAGTGCTTACAAAGAACGATCGCATGGGTAGATAGCTCCGTATCCATTGAAACATCCGACCACCCACTCCTACCTCTGCGAGCGCAGAGAGCATGGCTTCATGTGTAACGTTGTCATACGCCCCTTTAACGTCGAGGAATAAAGAAGCGCAGAGACGCTTACTGCATTTCTCATGTTGAATGTAGGCGACCAAGTCGACGACGTTATCGATCGATGATCGACCACGTCGCAAGCCCGCCATGGCATCTGGGTAGGTGTTGTGGTACTCCAAGTACCACTCCAGACGTCCTAGGACCATCCTCTCCATTACTTTGCCCACACAGCTCGCCAAAGCGATCGGGCGATATGATGAGAGTTCCAACGGCGATTTGCCAGGCTACAGCAGTGGAACAAGGCGACTTGTCTTCCAGGTTGCTGGTAGAGTGCCATTTCTCCAAGATTCATTGTACACCTCAAGGAGAACTCCTCTCATTTGCTCCCCCAGGTGACACAGAGCTCGCTAGGAAATTCTGTCAGGTCCTGGCGCTGATGAGCGGCTACACAAAGCTAATGCTGCCTTAAGTTCGTAGATTTAGAATAGTAGATCCAACCGGTGATCACGTGGTGGCGGACAGCTGCTCGAAGGTGATAGAATGGTGGTAGCTGGGAGTTGGCCGGATAATCTGGCGCAGAAATCCTCTGCCACGTCAATATCCGATATCTTTTGAGAGAGGGCAAGCGCCTTGAATAGGAATCGCTGTACGGGAAGTGTCTGGAGACCGCACACCGTTCTTCATAGTTGAGATGAAGCCTTGCGTGGATTTTGCGACTGACAGAACGACCGACAGAGCTTGTCTAACCGGCGCTGTATCTTCTTTTGCGTGTGCCTGGCAATCCGTGGATCGTCCATTGTCTTCGTACGTTGGTATCTTCGTTCAGCACGTAATCGGATTGCTCGAAGTCGTTCTAGTTTAACATCAAATTCATTCAGTTTCGAAGGGCATGTGAGAGTACGCATAGTGTGTTCGAAGTCGTTCTAGTTCCGCATCAAATTCATTCAGTTCCAAAGAGCATATGAGAGTACGCATCGTGTGCTTTTAACTGTGCATACGGTGATCAGTGATTACACAGAATTGGCGTCCGTACAAGTATGGACGAAACTTCGCAACACCCCGCACAAGAGCGAGGCACTCGCACTCCGTGACTGAATAATTATGCTCGGCGGGTGATAAAAATCGGCTGGCATAGGTTTAAACGCGATCATGTCCGCGCTGACGTTGTACTAAACTTCTCGTATGCCGTGATCACTGGCATAAGTTCGAACTTCCGCTGAGGCAGACGGGTCAAAGTGGGCCAGAATTGGAGGCGTGGTAAGAAGAGTAGTGAGCTGCCAATTGATGCGGCATGGGCCGGACCCCAAGAAAAAGGGGCGTCTTTCTTCAAGAGGTCGGTAAGGGGACGTGCGATGATCGCAAAATCCTTCACAAAGCGTTGTAAATAAGCGCACAGCCCTACGAAACTATGAACGTCCATGGCAGACTTCGGAAAAGGAATGTTCGTAACGGCGACAATTTTGTCCGGATCAGGTCGCACGCCTCTGCCATTCACGAGATGTCCAAGGACGGTGATTTCGCGGCGAGCAAAGTGACATTTGGCGAGTTTAACTGGAGACCGGCGCGTGTCACAGAGTGAGGCGGTAGTCGAAGAAAATCCATGCAGCTCAAATGGCTTGGAAGTGGGTCCACAGGGTCGGGAACCAGAGGTAAGTAAAGGCGAAGTGAGCCGGCCGAACTGCAGGGTTGCCAGATTGAGCTATTAATAGCCAAATCGGACAACTTTTTATCTGTGTCGCCGTCAGACTTTTCGTTTTGTCTATGTGGCTATTTTTGGGCTACATCTTTTTTCTGTGTAAAAAAGTCTAAATAGGTAAGCACAAATGAAAACACGCTGGAATCAATATGCAGACGACAGCAGGATAAAGAGATTGAGCGCGTTTGCTACAATATGAAAATTTGTAAGTTCTATGTTAGAGAACACATATGCATTTCAAATGGTCAAGAATCACGGCCTTACGATAATTTTAATTAAGAGAGCCGACCTCCGGAAACACGTCTCCATCCGCGAACTAACGCTACCAGCGCGCGCCAGTGAATGCGAGCTTTCGGCGTCCTACGTTTTAAGCATCAGATGCTTTTAGCTCCCGGTGAAGGTGCGCCACGGGTTACTTTGGCGCCAAAACAGAGAACACCGAGCGGCACCTAACCGAAATTTGCCGAATTTTCTGCCTGCCGCATGACGCCTACGTGGCAATTCGCTCGAACTCTTCCTGCCCAAATCGCCCCTGCTCCAACACAAAGTAGAACATTTTTCCGTTGTTACACAGCCACCCACCACAGCCACCAGTACCCTCATCATCATCATCATCATCATCATCAGCCTGGTTACGCCCACTGCAGGGCAAAGGCCTCTCCCATATTTCTCCAACAACCCCGGTCATGTACTAATTGTGGCCATGCTGTCCCTGTAAACTTCTTAATCTCATCCGCCCACCTAACTTTCTGCCGCCCCCTGCTACGCTTCCCTTCCCTTGGAATCCAGTCCGTAACCCTTAATGACCATCGGTAATCTTCCCTCCTCATTACATGTCCTGCCCATGCCCATTTCTTTTTCTTGATTTCAACTAAGATGCCATTAACTCGCGTTTGTTCCCTCACCCAATCTGCTCTTTTCTCATCCCTTAACGTTACACCTATCATTCTTCTTTCCATAGCTCGTTGCGTCGTCCTCAATTTGAGTAGAACCCTTTTCGTAAGCCTCCAGGTTTCTGCCCTGTAGGTAAGTACTGGTAAGACACAGCTATCATAGACATTCTTCTTGAGGGATAATGGCAACCTGCTGTTCATGATCTGAGAATGCCTGCCAAAGGCACCGCAGCCCATTCTGATTCTTCTGATTATTTCCGTCTCATGATCCGGATCCGCAGTCACTACCTGTCCTAAGCAGGTGTATTCCCTTACCATTTCCAGTGCCTCACTACCTATTGTAAATTGCTGTTCTCTTCCAAGACTGTTAAACATTACTTTAGTTTTCCGCAGATTAATTTTTACACCCACTCTTCTGCTTTGCCTCTGCAGGTCAGTGAGCATGCATTGCAATTGGTCCCCTGAGTAACTAAGCAAGGCAATATCATCAGCGAATCGCAAGTTACTAAGGTATTCTCCATTAACTTTTATCCCCAATTCTTCCCAATCCAGGTCTCTGAATACCTCCTGTAAACGCGCTGTGAATAGCATTGGAGAGATCGTATCTCGCTGCCTGACGCCTTTCTTTATTGGGATTTTGTTGCTTTTCTTATGGAGGACTATGGTGGCTGTGGAGCCGCTATAGATATCTTTCAGTATTTTTACATACGGCTCATCTACACCCTGGTTCCGTAATGCCTCCATGACTGCTAAGGTTTCGACAGAATCAAACGCTTTCTTGTAATCATTGAAAGCTATATATAGGGGTTGGTTATATTCCGCACATTTCTCTATCACCTAATTGATAGTGTGAATATGATCTATTGTTGGGTAGCCTTTACGGAATCCTGCCTGGTCCTTTGCTTGACAGAAGTCTAAGGTGTTCCTGATTCTAGTTGCGGTTACCTTAGTAAATAGTTTGTAGGCAACGGACAGTAAGCTGATCGGTCTATAATTTTTCAAGTCTTTGGCGTCCCCTTTCTTATGGATTAAGATTATGTTAGCGTTTTTCCAAGATTCCGGTACGCTCGACGTCATGAGGCTTTGCGTATACAGGCTGGCCAGTTTCTCTAGAACAATCTGCCCACCATCCTTCAACAAATCTGCTGTTACCTGATCCTCCCCAGCTGCCTTCCCCCTTTGCATATCTCCCAAGGCTTTCTTTACTTCTTCCGGCGTTACCTGTGGGATTTCGAATTCCTCTAGATAATTTTCTCGTCCATTATCGTCGTGGGTGCCACTGGTACTGTTGTATAAATCTCTATAGAACTCCTCAGCCACTTGAACTACCTCATCCATATTAGTAATGATATTGCCGGCTTTGTCTCTTAACGCATACATCTGATTCTTTGCCAATTCCTAGTTTCTTCTTCACTGTTTTCAGGCTTCCTCCGTTCCTGAGAGCATGTTCAATTCTATCCATATTATACTTCCTTATGTCAGCTGTCTTACGCTTGTTGATTAACTTCGAAAGTTCTGCCAGTTCTATTCTAGCTGTAGGGTTAGAGGCTTTCATACATTGGCGTTTCTTGTTCAGATCTTTCGTCTCCTCTTACCAGCCTGTGGTCGCTGCAGCGCACCTTGCCGAGCACGCCCACATCTTGTATGATGCCAGGGCTAGCGCAGAGTGTGAAGTCTATTTCAATTCTAGTCTCGCCGTTCGGGCTCCTCCACGTACACTTTCGGCTATCCGGCTTGCGGAAGAAGGTATTCATTATAATCATATTATTCTGTTCTGCAAACTCTACTAATCACTCTCCCCTGATATTCCTAGTGCCTATGCCGTATTCCCCTACTGCCTTTTCTCCAGCCTGCTTCTTGCCTACCTTGGCATTAAATTCGCCCATTAGTATTGTCACGTGGTAGTGACGGTGAAGAAAGAACACAGTAGCAGTACTGTGAAAGACAAAACTAGCTTTTATTGGGCGAACCTGTGCGCACAAAACAGGATACTCTTAAAGCACAACGATAGCGGCGAACACAGTCGGCGATCGTCGAAAATCTGATCAGCGGGTCAAGCGCGTCGGCTTTTATAGAGCAGTCGTCGAATGTTCCAGACTAATCGTTCGGACCCGCGCGCCTTCCACAAAGCTCTACACCATTCGCGTTACGCGATGAAATCAGATAACACAAGGTTCGGCGACAACAGACAGCCAGGTAGAAGCATCGATAACTTTCCAGAAACATCGGATACATTCAGGCGCGTCCCTCGCTGTGCGATTACAGTTGTTAAGCGGCGAAACGTGGTCGCCCGATAAAGATAAGTACACGTGTTAATACCCCCCCTCTTAAAAAGCATCGACCCGATGCTACATACAAGCGAAATAAAAACACCCGTAGCAAAGAAAACAACAACAAAAAATAAGGAATTTCGTCAGCGTCCGTAAAAGGGTTTAAGGCGCACCACGTGGACCACTTCAGATCGTGCGCGGCGCCGCTGTGAATGCGAAATGCCGTCTGGCACGACCTCATAGTCCAGAGCGCCAATACGTCGGATGACCTTGTAGGGTCCGAAATAGCGTCGGAGTAGTTTCTCACTGAGTCCTCGTCGGCGTATCGGTGTCCAAACCCAAACACGGTCGCCGGGCTGGTACTCAAGAAAGCGTCGTCGGAGGTTGTAGTGTCGGCTGTCGATCCTCTGTTGGTTCTTGATCCGTAGGCGGGCGAGCTGTCGGGCTTCTTCGGCGCGCTGGAGATAGCTAGCGACGTCAACATTCTCTTCGTCAGTGACGTGGGGCAGCATGGCGTCGAGCGTCGTCGTCGGGTTCCTGCCGTAAACCAGCTTAAACGGCGTGATCTGTGTTGTTTCTTGCACCGCCGTGTTGTAAGCAAATGTTACGTACGGCAGGACGGCATCCCAGGTCTTGTGTTCGACGTCGACGTACATCGCTAGCATGTCGGCGAGGGACTTATTCAGCCGCTCCGTAAGGCCATTCGTCTGCGGGTGGTAGGCCGTGGTCCTCCTGTGCCTTGTCTGACTGTATTTCAGAATGGCTTGGGTGAGCTCCGCTGTAAAGGCCGTTCCTCTGTCGGTGATGAGGACTTCTGGGGCGCCATGTCGAAGCAGGATGTTTTCGACAAAAAATTTCGCCACTTCGGCTGCGCTACCTTTCGGCAGTGCTTTAGTTTCAGCGAAGCGGGTGAGGTAGTCTGTCGCCACGACGATCCACTTATTTCCGGTTGTTGACGTCGGAAAGGGTCCCAGCAAGTCCATCCCGATCTGCTGGAATGGTCGGCATGGAGGCTCGATTGGCTGTAGTAATCCGGCTGGCCTTGTCGGCGGTGTCTTACGTCGCTGACAGTCTCGGCATGTTCTGACATAATGGGCGACGTCGGCGGTCAGGCGCGGCCAATAATACTTTTGTTGTATCCTCGAGAGTGTCCGGGAAAAACCGAGGTGTCCAGCGGTCGGATCGTCATGTAGGGCGTGCAATACTTCTGGACGAAGTCCTGACGGGACAACAAGAATGTAGTTGGCGCGGACTGGTGAAAAGTTCTTCTTCACGAGGAGATTGTTTTGAAGCGTGAAGGAAGATAGTCCGCGCTTAAATGCCCTGGGGACAACGTCGGTGTGCCCTTCCAAATATTCCACCAGGCCTTTTAGCTCCGGGTCTGCCCGTTGCTGCTCAGCGAAGTCTTCTGCGCTTATCATGCCAAGGAAGGCGTCGTCATCTTCGTCATCTTGCGGCGGCGGGTCAATGGGGGCACGTGATAGGCAATCGGCATCGGAGTGTTTTCGTCCGGACTTGTAGGTTACAGTGATGTCGTATTCTTGTAGTCTGAGGCTCCACCGCGCCAGTCGTCCTGAAGGATCCTTTATACTCGCTAGCCAACACAAAGCGTGATGGTCACTGACGACTCTGAATGGCCTGCCATAAAGATAAGGGCGAAATTTAGCTGTAGCCCAAACGATGGCGAGGCATTCCTTTTCGGTCGTAGAATAGTTGCCTTCCGCTTTTGACAGCGACCGGCTAGCGTAAGATATCAACTGTTCGACTCCGTTTTTCCTCTGGACTAGAATGGCACCGAGGCCTAGGCTACTGGCGTCAGTATGGATTTCTGTATCGGCGTACTCGTCGAAGTGCGCAAGTACCGGCGGCGACTGCATGCGTCGTTTGAGTTCTTCAAATGCGTCGGCCTGCGGCGTTTCCCACTTGAACTCAACATCACATTTAGTTAGACGTGTCAACGGCTCGGCGATGCGTGAAAAGTCCTTGACAAAGCGCCTGTAGTAGGCACACATGCCAAGGAATCTACGCACTGCCTTCTTGTCGGTGGGCTGCGGGAACTTTGCGATGGCAGCTGTTGACTGATTTTACTGATTTGGTCGATGACTGATTTTACTGATGACCGGATTTACTGATGACGTGGCCTAGGAACAGAAGCTCGTCGTAAGCGAAGCGGCATTTTTCTGGCTTCAGAGGGAGCCCTGATGACTTGATGGCCTCTAGTACTGTGGCAAGCCGCCTAAGGTGATCGTCGAAATTTCCGGCGAATACAACGACGTCATCCAAGTAAACGAGAGAGGTCTGCCATTTCAATCCCGCTAAAACCGTGTCCATCACACGCTGGAACGTTGCAGGCGCCGAGCACAGTCCAAATGGCATAACCTTGAACTCGTAGAGGCCGTCTGGGGTGATGAAGGCGGTCTTTTCGCGATCTCTTTCGTCGACTTCTATTTGCCAATAGCCAGACTTGAGGTCCATCGAGGAGAAGTACTTAGCGTCGCAAAGCCGATCCAATGCGTCGTCTATCCGTGGAAGGGGGTATACGTCCTTCTTCGTGATCTTGTTCAGACGACGATAATCGACGCAGAAACGTAGGGTTCCGTCCTTTTTCTTCACCAGGACAACAGGGGATGCCCACGGGATTTTCGACGGCTGGATGATGTCGTCGCGCAGCATTTCGTCGACTTGTTCTCTTATAGCTTCGCGTTCTCGCGGCGAAACTCGGTAAGGGCTTTGGCGGAGTGGTCGAGCGTACTCCTCGGTGATTATGCGATGCTTGGCGACTGGTGTTTGTCGAATCCTCGATGTCGTCAAAAAGCAGTCTTTGTATCGTCGGAGCAGACTTCTGAGCTGCTGTTGCTTAATCACTGGGAGACTTGGATTAATGTCGTAGTCTGGTTCGGGAACCGTGGTCGTCGGGGTAGATGTGGCGGAATCCGAGAGGACAAACGCATTACTGGTTTCCACAATTTCCTCGATGTACGCGATCGTCGTGCCCCTGTTGATGTTCTTGAACTCCGGGCTGAAGTTTGTCAGCAACACTTCAGTTTTCCCTCCATGCAGTCGAGCGATCCCTCTTGCGACGCAAATGTCACGGTCTAGCAGGAGGCGTTGGTCGCCTTCGATGACACCTTCTACGTCAGCGGGTATTTCGGTGCCGACCGAAATAACAATGCTGGAGCGGGGCGGGATGCTCACTTGGTCTTCGAGCACACTCAAGGCGTGGTGACTACGAGGGCTCTCCGGCGGTATCGCTTTATCTTCCGACAGCGTTATTGACTTCGACTTCAGGTCGATGACTGCGCCGTGTTGGTTCAGGAAGTCCATACCGAGAATGACGTCTCGAGAACACTGTTGGAGGATAACGATGGTGGCAGGGTAAGTCCGGTCATGAATGGTTATCCTTGCCGTGCAGATTCCAGTCGGCGTAATCAGATGTCCTCCAGCGGTGCGAATTTGAGGGCCTTCCCATGCAGTCTTAACCTTCTTCAACTGGGCGGCGATGTGTCCACTCATGACGGAGTAATCAGCACCGGTGTCCACTAAGGCGGTAACTGCGTGGCCGTCGAGAAGCACGTCGAGGTCGGTGGTTCTATGTCTGGCGTTGCAGTTAGGTCTTGGCGTCGGATCACGGCTGCGTCGTGTTGAACTGAAACTGGAACGTCGCGTCGTCAAGTCGTCTTTCGTCGGTGTAGTCTTGGCTTGCTGACTTCGTCGGGACGGCGGCGTGTGGTCATTAGGTCGTCGAGATGGTTTCTTCATCGACTTCGTCGGCGGCGGAGGATCTTCGTCAGTTCGACGAACAGCAACCGCACCTCCATCGGTTGCTGCTTTTAGTTTTCCGGATATGGGCTCGCAGAGCGGCCCCGAGCTGGACCAGTGTACGGTCGGCGCTGCGGTGACAGGTAGCGGCCTGGTGACGGTGAACGGGATGGTCGTCGAGAGTTCCGCTGAGTGGCGGCTAGGTAATCGGCGATTTCACGTGGGCGCTCGCCAAGCTGTGGACGCGGCGCATTGACGGCGAACCCTCTCAGTCCCAGGTCGCGGTATGGGCATCGGCGGTACACATGGCCGGCTTCTCCGCAGTGATAGCAGAGCGGGCGGTGGTCGGGGGCTCGCCAAATGTCCGTCTTCCTCGCGTAGGTGCGCTGGGCGACGTATTGGCGTGCTGGCTGCGGCGGCGGTGGCGGCGGCGGACGACGGAATTGCGGCGTTGCAGGACCCTGGCGCGGTCGCGCAGGGGGGCCTTGACGGCGGGCGACGGCGGCGGCGTAGGTCATTGCCTCCGGCTGCGGTGATTCTGGTTCCACCTCAGGAACTCCAAGGGATCGGTGCACCTCTTCTTTCACGATGTCGGCGATCGAGGCCACTTGAGGCTGCGACGATGGCAAGACCTTGCGCAGTTCTTCGCGCACAATGGCCCTGATGGTCTCGCGCAGATCTTCTGTGGCCAGTGATTGAATTCCTGCGTAGTGGGTAGAGCTCGTACGGCGGTTGAATTGCCGGTTCCGCATTTCGAGTGTCTTCTCAATGCTGGTTGCCTCGAGAAGGAACTCTTCTATGGTCTTCGGTGGGCTTCGTACCATTGCGCCGAAAAGTTCTTCCTTCACACCACGCATGAGAAGGCGGACTTTCTTCTCTTCGGGCATATCCGGGTCGGCGTGGCGGAAGAGACGTTTCATTTCTTCCGTGAAGATAGCAACGTTCTCGTTCGGTAGCTGCACTCGGGCGTCTAGCATGGCTTCGGCCCTTTCCTTGCGTACGACGCTCGTAAAGGTGCGCAGGAAGCCGCTACGGAAGAGGTCCCATGTCGTTAAGGTCGACTCACGGTTTTCAAACCACGTTCTGGCGGCGTCTTCTAAGGCGAAGTAGACATGCCGCAGCTTGTCGTCGGAGTCCCAGTTGTTGAATGTGCTCTGGGGGCAGTCCTTGCAGTCTGCGGCTAGCACGCTGGTCTTGGGCGGTGTCGGTTTTGTCCTGGGGCTTCGGGCTTGGATCGCGGCTTTGCGGGGGCGTTCGGTACATGAACGCACTAGCACCTCCACCAGATGTCACGTGGTAGTGACGGTGAAGAAAGAACACAGTAGCAGTACTGCGAAAGACAAAACTAGCTTTTATTGGGCGAACCTGTGCCCACAAAATAGGATACTCTTAAAGCACAACGATAGCGGCGAACACAGTCGGCGATCGTCGAAAATCTGATCAGCGGGTCAAGCGCGTCGGCTTTTATAGAGCAGTCGTCGAATGTTCCAGACTAATCGTTCGGACCCGCGCGCCTTCCACAAAGCTCTACACCATTCGCGTTACGCGATGAAATCAGATAACACAAGGTTCGGCGACAACAGACAGCCAGGTAGAAGCATGGATAACTTTCCAGAAACATCGGATACATTCAGGCGCGTCCCTCGCTGTGCGATTACAGTTGTTAAGCGGCGAAACGTGGTCGCCCGATAAAGATAAGTACACGTGTTAGTATAGTGCATTTAGTTTTCACTCTACCCATCGCCGATTCCACGTCTTCATAGAAGCTTTCGACTTCCTGGTCATCATGACTGGATGTAGAGGCGAAGACCTGTACAATCTTCATTTTGTATCTGTTATTAAGCTTAACAACAAGACCTGCCACCCTCTCGTTGATGCTATAGAATTCCTGTATGTTACCAGCTATATTATTATTAATCAGGAACCCGGCGCCTAGTTCTCTTCTCTCCGCTAGGCCCCGGTAGCACAGGACGTGCCCACTTTTTAGCACTGCATATGCTTCTTTTGGCCTCCTAACTTCACTGAGCCCTATTATATCCCATTTACCGCCCTCTAATTCCTCCAATAGCACTGCTAGACTCGCATCGCTAGATAACGTTCTAGCGTTAAACATTGCCAGGTTCATATTCCAATGGCGGCCGGACACAACTTTACACAACTCCCTACACCCTACACAACTCCAAACCCCCTTCCTGTGTTTACTATCACTACCCGTATCAAATGACGCCATCGAACCAGTGTTAAGAAAGGTCTCGCTCATTAAAACCGACCTTCGATATATAATGTCGAACGAGACATTCGTAGTGCTCCTCCACGTGAACTTTGGCCTGGCCATGAACTGAGGCTGCTGCTAGGATTTTAAACAAGGCCAAGAATTTTTGTCCCCTTTCAGCTCTGACATTTTGTACGGACCAAGCAGTTCCACTTCACTGTAAGCTTGTGATGCTTAATCATAGCAGACTTTTTTGTGTATGTATATCGTACTAGATTTTGTACCTACCACGATCTATTGTGTTAGACTTTGTCTTCCAATTTCTTTTGTAGTTTTTTGCTTAGTGCACGGTGTGGTGTTAAGCGAAATTACCATGAGCTGTAAGTAATAATACTGAATGCCTGAATTCATGCCATTGCTTGCGTGTTGATTGCGCGCTGCTATTTGTGTTTTCTTTTGTGATTTTTTGGTGGTCTGCGAAAAGTAAAACAGTGCATTTGCAACGAAGACCGCATTCGCCAGATCATGAATTTTTGCCTGCATGCCGTCGTATCTGCACTTGTTGGGCTTGTGCGGCATCTGTTTTCCGTGCCGTATGGCTTCCGTGATGCTGCGCGCGGAGGTCATGCGTAGTCATGCGTGGAAAAACCAACATGTAGGTATTCTTGACGAAAATTGGTTCAGTATGCTTAAGAAATGACTTCACAAAAAGGCAAACCTTCTAGGCTGCTTTTGGGCTGCCATAAATGTTTCGCTTTTGGCTACATTTGGGCTACTGAGGAGGTCACTTTGGCTACCTGTGGTTGGAGCGATCTGGCAACACTGCCGAACTGTCAATGAGAGCAGAAGTATTGCAAGGGAATCCAGAGCGAGAAGGAGTTTGTGAGGGCAATGCTTCATGATGGTGAAGAGGACGACGGTGTCTTACAGCAATGGTGAGTCGGGCAGAGCACATGCCAACAATAGTGACACTCCCTCCATCGGCGACTTGTACAACTCGGTTCAAGGCAGGCGTCAGAACTTTCTTGAGCCGACGGTGAAGATAAGCGTTCATAATGAACACATGCGCCCCGGTGTCAATCAACGTGCAGACAGGAACATTGTCGACGAGAACGTCCAAAATATTCTTGTTCGTGGGTAAGGTGAAGCGAGGATTTCGTGCCAATTTCGTCATTGCAGCTTCACCTCCAGAAGCTGGACTGTCTAGTTTTCCAGTTGGGGGTGTGGCGAGTAGTTCGGGGAAGGAACACGGCGTGACGGGGGCCAACGAGATTTGCAGTGGGAGAGAGAAAGCGAGCGGGAGTAGCGGGGTCACGTCGAAGGTGTCGCAGGGTCTGATGATGGGGCGGACATAGAAGGAGCGAAGGAAAAGGACTCGCTAGAGGGACGAGCGTGGTAATCAGGAAAATAGCGCGTCGGATAAGTCCAGCGGCTGTGGCAGTGGCGAGCGACATATCCAATGCATTGACAGTTACAACAGATTGGCTTGTCGTCCACGGTTCGCCATTCGGAGAGGTTGCGCTGTCAATAAAACGAGGAAGAGCCGGGTGGGGACGTGCGCGGAGAAAGAGGTTGCGATCGTACGGAACGAATGGATTGCAAGCCGACGTTGGACAACTCTTGTCGGACGAAGTCTGGATCAAGGAGATTGTGAGCGGAGAATGATCAAGTGACGGGAATGAAGGGGCTGCCGATTGTGCTGCTTCGACCTCACGACGAATGATGCGGGTCAAATTGTCGCATCACGATGGCAGGTGGAAGAGGTCGTCACAAGGTGACGCAGCAGCTGTGTTGGGAAGTCACGTGATGTGCTGGGATACCCGGCGGCTTTTAGCATGCTCGAGACGTCGGCATTCCTTGAGGATTGTATCGATGCTGGTGGCGTTCGTAAACACCAGTAAATTGAAGGCGTCATCAGCAATGCCTTTGAAGACGTGATTAACCTTATCGTCCTCAGACATGTTCGGGTCTTCGTTGGCACAAAGGGCCAAGACATTGAGAATGTGTGACACGTAGGACTCGATCAACGTCTGTACACGTGTGGCAAGGGCTTTCCTGGCGTTGACTTGGCGACCGAACGGACTGCCAGAAAGGTCCCAGCTCGAGATCTCCTCTTCGTGTGTCTGGAACCATGCCAGTGTAGCTCCGTCCAGGTAGAAAAGAACGTTGGCAACACTAATAGTCGGCTCCCACCTGTGAGTGGTGCTGACATGTTGGTATAAGCGGAGCCAGTCGTCAACATGAGGACTGCCGATGCGGGTGAAAACATCAGGGTCCCGAGGAGGGGAAACGGCAACGCGTAGGTCGCGGCTGTAGGCGGAGACGCTTGCGCAGTTGAAGTGCCGCCAGGAGGAACCGAAGTTGCACTGTCGCGTTGCGATTGCTACGGAGCTCCGTGACGGGTACAGAAAAGGCCCACTTCCATCAAATAAATGTTACGTGTAGCTGATGCCCCATTCTATTTACAATTTATTTATAGGGGAGGTAAGGGAGGCCAAACTGGCGACGCTATATGAAGCGGGCACACGTCGTCTTCTTCCTCATCAGTGCAGCCACACTGTTGTGGCTGTTCCGTATCAGTATAATTTAATCGAGGATTTCAGGCCGGGTAATGCATTAATGATCAGCTTAATCGCATAAAATACAAGCAATGGCAAAGTGACACCTGCGCAAAAAATTGAACATTACAGGTAACCTGTAGTTGCGGGGCTGTTTCGATGGCAGTCGTAACTATCCCCGCACATATTGTAATACTTGGAATAGCTCCACTGGCTTGCGTGAAATTCTATTACAAATATTGTAGTGCGAGCTGTCACTGACACGAGCGAACCTTTTTACGCATCGCAAAAAAGGGTAATTTTAGCCGATTGCATCCTGCTACTTTTCTGAATAATAATCGAATGCTGGAAACGCGAGCTTTATTTGTTCAAACACTACGAACAAACATTTTCGGGAAATAGGTGCATGATTTCAAATTTTTACGTTCACGCCAATGGTCTCTCAATAATGACAGTGTAGTTACTATTCCCATTGTTACCCCACTGTGACGGTCAGAAAAGAAACAAATGTTTTACTACGTAGGCTAATCGCCTGTCACACACACACACAAAAAAACTTGGAGGACGCTTAAGCTTCGCCTTCAAGAGTGGAGCGCGATAGTGTTATCGCACCCCGTTCCCAGCGCCCACTCATTCGCTCGGCATGCTCTTGAGTCATACAAAGCCGAAACATGCGCCTGAACAAGCGGAACGAACCAAAAAACTCGGTGTCTCTCAGAGAAAAACGCGCTACGTGAGCCAAACGCCATGATCGGCACGGATAGCCGGGCCGCGACGCGCCATGAAGGCGGACGCGATCATGGGGCTGACGCCTCGATGGGATCGTCCTCTGTCTCATTTGGGAGCACCACGAAGACGTATGACTCCTCGCCAGCAGCACGGCACACATCGCAGGGGACGCTTTCCCAGCAGACGCGCTACGGCGCAGCGATCACGTCAGAGGCGTCTCACTTCGGAAGCTGCACCTAGGAATCGCGCTGTGAGCGGCAATGGAGCTGCGTCTCCTAAACACGAGGGTTCGAGTGACGACACCTGAAGTTTGGAAGGGGAGAGGGTGGGAAAAGTTTATAAATGCAAGGTTATTGGGGCCTTCTCGCACTGGTCACCACAAGGCCCCAATGCGCTCAAGCGAGACGTGGGGAGAAGCGGGCGAGTGGCGTGTCACCTGTCGGGGCAGCGCCGTAAATTGCGAGAAGGGGGTCGTCTCTGTTTGCCGCAAGATGGCTCTGCATGTGCGCTAAGCGCAGAAGAAATATAGCGGAAACGTACTTCGCTGCTCGTTTAACTGCGACTTCTGTAATTTACATGCTTATAATTACCAATATACAGCACAGTATAACTTTCTAAGGCACATTTTTAAGGCAGCACCGCATTCACTAGAGGCACTTTTGTCCCGCTTTGAGCCATCGAACTCATGGCTGAGTGGTAGCGTCTCCGTCTCGCAGTCCGGAGACCATGGTTCCATTCCCATCCAGGCCATCTTGCATGCTGCTTTTATTTATGAATTACCTTCCGCCATCTTTCGCTCACGGCCAACGCCGACGACAGCGGCTTTTCTGCGACATGAGCTCCTTAACGCTGTCACGTTAAAGGGAAGCTGAAGGGTTCTCCAGAAAAAATGAGCGAACATCTGTCCATAATGGATTTCAACCCTCCGAATTCAAATATCGCATCGAAATTGAGCGAAATAAAGCGCAAATATATTTTCTTTCGACGAAAATTGCAGCACCGGACGCGCCCAGCTCGCGCGTCTCGTTTCCGCCTGTGATTGGACGGGCGCCTCGTGACGTCAACTTAGTAACCGACCGCTGCCGCTGCACATGAAGCGCGGTGCCAGGTAGTTTGGTGCTGTTTTTCTGAGACGGTAATGGAAAATTTAGAGAGACTGCGTTTTTCTGAGGAGTTCGGCGTTACTCCCTACATGTACGAGCCGATTGCGAAGAGCCGGCCTCTCGAGGAAGCAAACGATGCTGGTGCGAGCAGTGCTTTCGACGAGAACGAAAGCAAAGTCTTGGGATCTCCTCGTGTTGGAAATGCTCTTTAGTGAGTATGTTTTCTGCAAAGCGATCTAGTGATCTCGCCGATCTTTCGCCGATCTAGTGAGCTCGTTTTCGGTCAAACAACTGTAGTGTTGTTGTCCTGCATGCCCCCTCGTGGAACGTAAGCGGAGATGCGATCGTTGGCATTTGTGCGCTGACCAAAGCTGTCGGCAATCTACAAAGACGGTTTAAAGGCGTGAAAAGCTTCCCGGTTCATGCAGTACGTGTAGTGGCCTTCATCCATTGACTACCACGTTGACTACCACTCACCTTGATTATCACTCACGTTGACTACCACTCTACATACACGCAGACGCACCAACAAAGGAATGCAGGGTCGATCGAAGCAGATTACGATGGCACGCACGCAGAAACAAGCACGGTCAGGCACGGTCGCGGAGGCTGCGAAGAAGCGAAACAATAGTGTTGACGTCACACCACCGCGGTTTCCGGTCTCTGCTCGCATCGTCAGCATCAGCAGCAGCGCGCGGCACTCAACGAGGGGAGGAGCTACAGCGCAATTTTAACCGACGATTACGTCGCTCCTAATTGAAAAAAAACCCAAATTTTACCTACAAGGTTTATAAGGTTCCCGCATCCGTATATGAGCGTCTTATTGAATTCGACAGAATCTTCAGCTTCCCTTTAATGTAGCTTACAACGGGATCAGATACAAGCTAGGATTATCGCTACTGCAAGAAGGCGACGAAGCCAGCGCTAAACTATAAGGTGTATTAAAAGGCAGTCATGAAAAGGTTCACTTGCGGTTAGAATCAGTTCCTGCATCATGTAGGACTCTTCGCTGTGCCTTCTGAAAAAATAAAAGTGTCCGACGCAATGCTTTCGTGTTCCAGTTACTTTTGTGCTTCAATGCCTAAAACAAAGCGTTCCTAAATGAAGGAACTGTGGAACGCCAATGCATTTCATGGAACACTTTGAAAACTGGTGTCTTGAAACTGGTGTAGTCCTCAAAATTTGTAAGTGGCTACGCCTATTTGCGAACTCACCGGCTATATTTCGCTAATTTAAGTACGTGCCTAATTTAAATATGTAAGTAAGTAAGTAGTATTGAACTACTGGCCGCCTCATCGAATGTTTAGAACAAGGGTTACCATGGCGCTTTCCACCACAAGCAGTTTTAGAATTTTGGACCTTCAAGAAAAAAAAAGACATTCAGATGATACCTTGTTACGGCTGGGCTCCGTGGTGAATAATTTCTGTGGTGCTTCCAAAGCCACGGCGAAAGTCTGGACGTTGCAAATACTGTGTCCCGCCCTCAGCCACTGAAAAAGGCCTAGGTTGCTGCAATGGCGAACAGACGTTGGCCTTTGTGCACGCATTCTCTACCTTCTACAGGGCTCGCGCGACGGCCTAATGTCTGCGTAGGCTCGCCAGTGCTCTATTCCTTCAACGAGGAGGATGGTTGAGCTTGGTGCGTCCATTCGCTCCTTCTCCTCCTCCTCGGCAAGGAAAATTGTGTCTGTGTGTGAACATCGGTGCCTTTTCCTCTCCTGGACGTGGGGCAGTTAGAATACCATGAAGGACGGTTATGGCTCGCTTTTCTGCAACTGGTGTTGGTGAGTAACTTTTTATTCAGGAGTAAGCGAGGGAGGATAGAGAGACAGATGTGGTTACACAGGTCAAGATTAGTGGTACCCTAAGTCCAGTGCAAACCATTGCTGGCGACACAGCCATGGTAGTGACTCCAGATGATCTCATACAGGGGTCTTCCGCTTGGACGCTGGATAGGGCCAGTCTCCTGCAACTGGAACACATGCAACCGTAAAGCTTACCGGGAAACCCTGGCTGCGAACGCTATGTAAGAATACCAGCTGTCTGGCAGAAACGCGGACACCTGCGTTGCCCGTGATGCGGCGGCCAATGCAAGAGGCCGCGCAAGAGGCAGAGGGAAGGATGGGTCGGCTTCGTGCGCATGTTCGTGCATCTGTTCGCTCCTTCTCCTCCTCCTCGGAAAGCAAGATAGTGGCGGTGTATATGTGTGCGCGTCAGTGCCTTTTCCTCTGCTGGACGGGGTCCTCCTAGACCACCGTTTATTATGTATGCCAAGCGGCAGTTGCAAGCGTTGGGACGTTCGCTCTCTGTTCCTGATTGAGCGAGTTGGATTCTATAAAGGACTTCAGCCTGCAGCAGACTTGCGCAATCTAGAATGCGCGTCGCTCTCCGCCAAGAAGCTTGTAGAGCAGACCACTCCGTAACGGTGTAATCAAAGGCTCGTTGTTCATCGCTACGTTGCTGCCTTGACCTCGGTCTGGCCCCGTCAGGACTTGTAAGCAACAGCAAAGTGCAGTCAGCGACGCGATCCTGAGCACCTGGGTGCACTGTTTGCAAGAACGTGCACAAGAACGTGGGAGCGGCCCGCTTCGTGAAGAATCACAATCTGCAGGACTTTCACCATACCATACCATAGTTTCACCATACCATACCATCAATCATGGAAGCTTTATTTTGAACATGAAATTTTAGGTACCGTTGTCGGTGACCTTTAAGAGGCCTTGGCCCCAAAAGGCAGAGTGATTATCCTGGCATTCAGAGAACACCCGGGCCAGTTTGGAAGTCTAGAAACAATTTATTTCAACAAGAGACCATACGAACGCTGAGTGACAATCACCGCACTTTTCCACAGGGACGATAACATATGCAAAATAGGAAGCATTGCATACACGGCACGTTTTCAAAGTAGTGTCCGAGTCGTCAATCACTAACGTATGGCTACATAGAACCACGGAAGCGCACAGTTACGCATAAGCTAATTGTCACACATATAAAATGATGTTCTATATATAAAAGGCCATTTCTACCCGCCGCGGTGGCTTAGCGGTTATGGTATTGCACTGCTAAGCACGATGTCGCGGGATCAAATCCCGGTCTGCCCTGACTGCATTTTGATGAAGGCGACGTGCAAAAACGCTCGTGTTCCTTGCATTAGGGCGAGGTTAGAGATTCTCTGGTGAACAAAATTAATCCGCGGTCCCCCAATATGGCGTGCAAATCAAATCGTAGTTTTGGCATGTAAAACCCCACAATTAAATTCATTATTCTTCTAGGTGGCAGTGCGCTGTGCCTCCCTGGCGTATTCCGCTGCCTGTCGTGCAGCGTTCAACCAGTTTTCCTCTTCTAGCTGGACAGCGTCCATATTGACCAGTGCGCAGTATGGCGTGGTGCGGTGTAATGTGGTGGGGTGTGCCATTGAAAACATGCGCCACACCGATTTTAAGATTGTGGCTAGTACCATCTCCCATATCCTTGCCGGTTGTCCTTTCATGCTTACCCTCACCACATGTAATGACACTCTTTGGCCATACTTGGCACTTGCGCCAATAAAAAGTACATATTATTATTGCCATTTCATGCTTACATCTACTCTCGATTAGGGGAGAGTCGGCAATGTTTTATTTATACCCTGTTGGTTGGTTTGTTTCAAGAGGAATGGAAAAGCCCACTACGGCAGATGGGCCCAGAATTATGTTACAGTAGGGAATATATGCGAAATCAATAATGGAAAAAGTAGTAAAGGAATATGCCAGTAAATGAGTAGACCTTATTAACAAACATACGGAGGAACAGGCGCTTTGAGTATTGCAGCGTGAAATTGGCATGAACTACTGAAGTGAATATTACTGCGTCCTGCTAGTTACATGGATAAATGGTATAACAATAATAAAACATGAATCAGCCTGTTATTCTCTTTGTTTTACGAATAAAATCAACTGAGGCGCCACATGCGTTCCTATGGCAGTAACCAAGTTTCGTAGCCTCAACAGAGAGAGCCCGCAGACGCAAAAGTAGCAGGTTAGGGTTACAAAAGGTTCCTTTAAAAGAGCGCTTTTTAAATTGAAGATATCATCATCAGTGACAGCAGCAGCCTGGTTACGCCCACTGCAGGGCAAAGGGTTCTCCCGCACTCCTCCAACTACCCTGGTCACGTAATAATTGTGGCCATGCTGTCGCTGCAAACTTCTTAATATCATCCCCCCACCTAACTTTCTGCCGCCCCCTGCTACTCTTCCCTTCCCTTGGAATCCAGTGCGTAACCATTATTGCCATCGGTTATCTTCCCTCCTCATTACATGTCCTGCCCGAGCCCATTTCTTTTTCTTGAGTTCTACTAAGATGTCATTAAATCGCGTTTGTGCCCTCACCCAATCTTCTCTTTTCTTATCCCTTAACGGTACACCCATAATTCCTCTTTCCATAGCTCTTTACGTCGTCCGCAATTTCAGTAGAACCATTTACGTTAGACTCCAGGTTTCTGCCCCGTACGTGAGTACTGGTAAGACACAGCTGTTATACACTTTTCTATTGAGGGATAATGACAACCTGCTGTTCATGACCTGAGAATGCCTGCCAAACGCACCCCAGCCCATTCTTATTCTTCTGATTATTTCAGTCTCCTGATCCGGATCCGCGGTCACTACCTGCCCTAAGTAGATGTATTCCCTTACCACTACCAGTGCCTCGCTACCTATCGTAAATTGCTGTTCTCTTCCGAGACTCTTAAACATTACTTTAGTTTTCTGCAGATTAATTTTTAGACCCACTCTTCTGCTTTGCCTCTCCAGGTCAGTGAGCATGCATTGCAATTGCTCCCCTGAGTTACATAGCAAGGCAATATCATCAGGGAATCGCAAGTTACTGAGGTATTCTCCATTAACTCTTATCCACGATTCTCCCCAATCCAGGTCTCTGAATACCTCCTGTAAACACGCTGTGAATAGCATGGGAGTGATCATATTTTCCTGCCTCACGCCTTTCTTTATTGGGATTTTGTTGCTTTCTTTATGGAGGACTACGGTGGCTGTGGAGCCACTATATATATATTTCAGTATCTTTACATACGCCTTGTTTGCACCCTGATTTCTTAATGCCTCAATGACTGCTGAGGTTTCGATTGAATCAAACGCTTTCTCGAAATCAATGAAAGCTATATATAAGGGTTGGTTATATTCCGCACATTTCTCTATCACCTCATTGATGGTGTGAATATGGTCTATGACCTAGTCCTTTGGTTGACAGAAGTCTAAGGTGTTCCTAATCCTATTTGCGATTACATTAGTAAATCCTTTGCAGGCGAAGGACAGTAAGCTCATCGGTCTATCAATTTGGAAGTCTTTGGCATCCCCTTTCTTATGGATTATGATTATGTTAGTGTTCTTCGAAAATTCCGGTACGTCTTGAAGTCATGAGGCATTGCGTAAACAGGGTGGCCAGTTTTTCTAGAACCATCTGCCCACCATCCTTCAGCAAATCTGCTGTTACCTGACCCTCCCCAGCTGCCTTCCCCCTTTGCATAGCTTCTAAGGTTTTCTTTTGGCTTGCTCCGGCGGTACTTATGGGGTTTCAAATTCCTCGAGACTATTGTCGCTTCCGTTATCGTCGTGAGTGACACTGGTACTGTATAAATCTCTATAGAACTCTTCAGCCACTTGAACTATCTCATCCATATTAGTAATAATATTTCCAGCTTTGTCTCCTAACGCATACATGTGATTCTTGCCTATTCCTAGTTTCTTCTTCACTGCTTTTAGGCTTCCTCCATTCCTGAGAGCATGTTCAATTCTATCCATAGTATAATTCCTTATGTCAGCTGTCTTGCGCTTGTTGATTAACATGGAAAACTCTGCCAGTTCTATTTTAGTTTTTTTTAGGGTTAGAGGCTTTCATACATTGGCGTTTCTTGATCAGAGCTTCTGTTTCCTGCGATACGTTACTTGTATCCTGTCTAACGGAGTTACCACCGACTTCTATTGCCCAATGCTTAATTATGCCCATAAGATTGTCGTTCCTAACTTCAACACTAAGGTCACCTTCCTGACTTAAAGACGAATACCTGTTCTGTAGCTTGATACGGAATTCCTTCCGGAACCGCTAACTCATTGATCGGCTTGTTATGTACCTGTTTCTTCCGTTCCCTCCTCAAGTCTAGGCTAACTCGAGTTCGTACCATCTTATGGTCACAGCAGCGCACCTTGCCAAGCACGTCCACATCTCTTATGAAGCCAGGGTTAGCAGAGAGCATACGGTCTATTTCATTTCTAGTCTTGCTACTAGGGCTCCTGCACGTCCACTTTCGTCTACCCCGCATGCGGAAGAAGGTATTCCTTATCCGCATATAATTCTGTTCTGTAAACTCTACTAATAACTCTCCCTTGCTATTCCTAGTGCCTATGCCATATTCTCCCACTGCCTTGTCTCCAGCCTGCTTCTTGCCTGCCTCGGCATTGAAGTCGCCCATCAGTACAGTGTATATTCTTTTGACCTTACTAATCGCCGATTCCACGTCTTCATAGAAGCTTTCGACTTCCTGTTCATCATGACTGAATGTAGGGGTTTAGACCTGTACGACGTTCAATTTGTACCTCTTTTTAACATGACTGCGAGTCGGCCTAGTTGGAACAGATTCATCATTTAAAAAACTTTTTGTGCGCAAACAGACAGGGACAAATAAGAGGAGCCACACAAGGACGAACGCAACGCAAGGCAAGCGCTCGTCCTTGTGTTGCTCCTCTTCTTTGTCCCTGTCTGTTTGAACACAAAAAGTTTTAAATGAGGCCTCTTTTTAAGTTTCATACAAGACCTGCCACACTCTCCTTAATGCTATAGAATTCCCGTATGTTACCAGCTATATCCTTACAAATCAGGAATCCGACTCCTAGTTCTCCTCTCTCCGCTAAGCCCCGGTAGCACAAGACGTGTCCGCTTTTTAGCACTGTATGTGCTTCTTATGTCCTCTTAGCTTCACTGAGCCCTCTTACATCCCATTTACTGCCCTTTAATTGCTCTAATAGCACTGCTAAACTCGCCTCTCTGGGTGTGGTTCTAGAGGTTAACGTTGACAGGTTCAGAAATTGGAGATATACATAGGTTTATAGGTTGATATCGTAATCTTTATTGAAAATAGTGATACTTAAAGCGCGAAGAGAAACTCATTTGTGCAAATGTAAATTCAGTGACGATAGATATTTGGGAACACGTTCTCATAAATGAAACTTCGAGCATTCGTGTGAGACGCCTCCTGCACCCCAAGAGATGGCAGTGTGCTTGAAATGAGAGCTGAGGAAAGCTGGTACTTTAAAATGGTCTTCGGTTATACCAAACATTCTTAAGCGCGCATCGGTAACATACGGTGCTCTCCAGTTTGCGCTTTACTTCTTAACATAACTACGGAACATGAATGCAACAGTGCACGTTCCGGACATAGAACAACACGAATTTCATCTCCCACCTTCCCCATCTTTTCTCCAGTCACGTTCCAGTACTTTGCCGTTCGACTGACACCAGCACGTGCTACTAAGTTTTAAGTAAGGGAAACAATATAAGCGTAACTAGGGTATATTTTTGTTATCGTTATGTGCAGCCATGCTCTGTGCTTTGCTATTTTATGCATTCAGTATTTATGAAAAATTGTAGGCGAGGGGAAGAAATTTGCCATATTTGCTGAAGATCTTGCATCGAAGAAAACAATGACGGGTTTAGAAATAGTGAGAAAGAGAGAAAGATGGTGAGAGTGCCCGATCTCTTTGAGTAATGTTTATGATATCTCCTTATGATTTAGGACGGTGATGCTCTCCAACCTTTTATCTGTTCCACCGGTACCGGTTCTCAATAGGATAGTGAGCATCGTGGAAGAAAAATGGGCTGGAGCGTGGCGGGCCTCAGCTTGGTGGTCCTGTGCTCGGTTTCAAGCGGAAGTGGTGTCAAGACTACTAAGCGGTGTCAAGACCTCAAAGGTGAGACACTTGCACAAGGAATGTGGAAATGGCAAAGACACGCAACCTATGAATAGTGGTCATGTGAAACCTGTTAAATCGAAAGCTTATTTGTGAAAGCTTGAGAAGAAATTCACGGTCCTATATGAAAGTAAAGCCTTTGGCAATACATCTTGGAAAGAAGTAGAAATCAATATGTTATGCAGGTGCTACAGGGAATAACGATTTGTAATTCGCTTAAGCAACGAGGCTTCCTTAAAAACAGCGGGTGCGTGTTATGGGTAGGTTTCCGACGTGGTTGTTGCTGCCATCGGGAAGACTGTTTGCCGCTAACGCGTAATTTACGCCTAGCAGTGAATGCATCTCGACTTAGCGCAAAATTCGCACATTGACATGTTGGAGCAAATTCTTCTGTGGCACCATGAACTCCTTTTTTTATTATCTTTAATACTATTTATATGTACTTCAAGCTGTGTTCTGTCCAAGCGAGAGGGTATTCTAGGAGAAACAAAGAAACCACGATTTGGAAATGTGAATGAATCAGCGTGTATTGAAGTATCAAATTCGACATAGGCATAAAATTGAGAAAAAGGTAATTTTAGCAGGGCTAACATTTTCTGCGACTTAAATATCACAACAATGTTTCTGAACTAAACGCATCGCCTTGTAGAAATGTATCAGGGCGGGGCGCTTTATTCTCAAGAAGAAAAAAGATTTTCAGGAAGCAGTTGTGAATTTATATGTAGTTCTATTGTGCTAAAATAACGAGTTTGCGGCTTCGCTGCCAAGTGCAATAATAAAGAAAGCTTGATTGAGATCACAGAGGAACCAAACGAAGCTTGTTTTTATTTTGAATATATGAAAAAATCCGCTTGCCAGTATTTATTCGCGTGTACATCGCAGGCAATATGCGGCCCCGGCATTGTGCCGACCTTCTGCGCGCCGGACAGACGACAAGTGGCCTGTACGACATATTTATTGGGAAAGATGACGTCAAAGGGAAAGTCGTCTACTGCGACATGGAGACCGACGGAGGAGGCTGGACGGTGCGTGTAGCCATTTTTTTATGCTTTGCAAGGCTTAGGCCGCCTCCAGTTTAGGTGACATCGTGTATGGCAAGTTCTATGCTGAGTTTGCCTGTGTATGCATTCTTAGAATTTTAGGAAAAGAACCAGATGCGATAGAACTGAAAAATAAGGATTTTGGAGAAATTCAGCTGGAGTTGTCAAAGTATGCGTAAGCATTGTGCCGCTTGCTCATCTCCACGCAGCCCGGTTTCATTATAAATCTTACCAAAGTTGATGCGACCAGTATAAACCCATACGAACTCTTAGCGGTCGTTATCAGCCGTATTGCACTTTATGCAATTCTAATCACCTCTTGACTATCCTTATCAACTTCATCAGACATATTCCAGCCCTTATCAACCTTGTCGGACATAATGCAGTCCTTATAAACAATATCGGACTTGATGCGACCCTTATCAACCCTTATCAGTGATTTCAACCGTATCAGAATTGCTCCCATCATTAAAAGCCGTTATCGCTCTTTGGAACCTTATCCGTCAAAGTAGAACCATTATCAACAGTGGTGAGACCCACATAACCCCATACCACTCCTTATAACCTTTATCAACTGACTGACATGTTTTCTCATTGTGGCGCCAGGCGAAGGGCATGCGTGCATTAGGGGCACGTGAAACATCCCGTGGTGGTCGAAATTAATCCCTGGTCCTCCCCCTCCGCCCCTACGGTATGCATCATAATCAAATCATGGTTTTGGCAGCGGGTGAACACTGGGGTTGTATTGTTGTATTCATATCTTGTGTTCAACGAGAAGACAGCAGATTGGGTGAGGGAAGAAACGCGAGTTAATGATACCTTAGTTGGAATTACGAAAAATAAATGGGCATGGGCAGGGCATGTAATGAGGAGGGCAGATAAGCGGTGGTGGTTAAGGGTTATAGACTGGATTCCAAGAGAAGGGAAGCGTAGCAGGGTGCGTCAGAAAGTTATGTGGACGGATGAGATTAATAAGTTTGCAGGGACAACATGGCCACAATTAGCACATGACCGGGGTGTAGGGAGGCTGCTGATGATGATTACGATCTTGATGAACACTAGGGCTAGTTTCGGTTTTGAGACAACGCCGTAGCAGACGCCACGGTTGTCTCCACTCAGTACGGAGCGGCATGCGAGGAGGATGTCGAGGCACCGTAGCAGCCACCGGAAAAAAACGCTCCTCCTACCTCACCTCACCCCTCTCCGCGCGAGCCACAGGGGGAGGGCACGCATCCGGGCCGCGTTCCTCGATCGTGCACGCGACATGAGCCGCGTTAGCCGGCTCACCTTCACAAGCTTCCACTCATACGGGACCTCACGGCGACGCGGACGCCAACGGTCACGGCAGAAGTGCACCTGGAGTGTCCATGTAATTGCTATGGCAATATTAAAGCTTCGCCATGAACTGGTCGCCCAAGAAAAATTCCACAAATTTTATATATATGACTCTCTTTCATTATGTTAGAGGAAGATCTTGAAAACCATTGAAAAGAGAAATGTTGTGTGCAGATTACTCTGATGCATTGAATGAAGCCGATTTAAACTGCCTTAACCCCCGCATTCAGAAATGCCACTTAACGTGAAGCTCATGCTTGACTTGATATAAATGACGCCTGGTGCGAACGCGCTCAAGACATTCACTGCGTTTCTTTTGGTGCGTTCACGACAGGCGTCATGTAAATCAAGTCAAGGAAGTGCTTCAAATTCAGATGCATTTCTGAATACGGGGGCAAGAGTGTTTGTGCATGTCGCAAAGCTACGCTGTATATAATACTTTCGTGCATCACTCTGTCCTTGCCGAACCTCAATTGACGAGCCACCGCGGATTGACACACGCGTCTCCTGCATTTACTGTTTCTCGACAAAGGAACTCGGCGCTATTTTTTACTACTTTCTTGAGAATATGCCGTGATTGCCAAAATGATGATAGAACAAACTAAATGCACTACATATTTCAAGAAACATATCTAATACGCTCGTGAGGAATTTCATAATCATGCACCGTCTTCGCCAGGGTAAAGATCTGAACGAAGCTCTAGTAGTCTTACAAGTTCGATAGCGAAACAAAACCCAATAAGAAAAAAGCTATAGACATTTTTCAGTATCATTCCCTAAATATTCATTAGCACATTACCACAAGGAGAGCTATGCAGAGAATTAGACAGGTATACAATGTTCTTTTTTTTCCGACTAGCAACAACAACTGTTTATGGAAGAAAAAAGGAAGTTGATTTTACTTGTAAGCGAAAAATGTGGACATGGTGCTCTTCATAATATTTCTATTATTCACAAATAACTGTCGCGACAGAAATTGAGTTGATAGAGTTATGTTGAACACAGGAAACAAACATGGCCTCTGTAGCACTTTTCGGTCGCTGACAAATTATAGGAACCTGTCTTATGTATGTATGGTTGTAGTTCGGAAGGCGCATATTAGCATAAAAATTGAGAAACCTAGGTCTACATTAGTGTGTTGTGTATTGGATGCATTGCTGTGCGAATGAAGCTAATAAAAACATAGAATAAACCACATTTATCTGCCTACTTACGTTCTGACGAAACAATATAGCCACGTGCCATGGCCTGCTGGCTCGGGCACATTGAACAAACATACATAGGTTTCCACATAGATTTCTTGCACAGACGTAAGTAAGACGTGAAAATTAGAAGGCGAATGGTGCTGAAAATATCATAAAGAAGAAAGTAATCTGAAAAAAATTAAAAAAATGCAAGCGGTGTAGGTTTTCGTTGGCGCCCGCAGAGAAAGTCGTGTGCACATGGAGGGCATAGCAGACGACAAGCGGGATGGCGTTTCCCTCTCACGCATCAACAAAACCACTGCCATGGCAGCATGCTTGATTTCTTTACCTCCCTTAGTTTGGCCTGCCAAGCACCTGGGGAGAAATTTGTGCTTGACGCGATTCCCCTTTACTTGGGGAGTATACCAACTGACTTAGCCGTGGTTTTGGAACGCAAAACCAACGAATTCAATTCAGCTCAAGCGCATGAGCATTGAAGATCAGTAGCTTTTCGTCCCTTGAACGAGCGCTGGAACGGACCACAGAAATCCATTAGAGATGTGGTGTGTTTGCCAATACATTTTCATGAAATCAGTATCTTCCTAAGGTCTACACAGCGCCAAGTCGGCTCTACATGTGGTTGTAGAGATGGCTTTTATTCCGCCATCACCACATATTTCAACAAAGCCTGCATAGAAACTGTCATCATGGACATGTGTGTGTACCGCCGCTACAACACATTCATGTCGTTCAGACATACTCACCTTCTGCGAGCGAGGGTTTTTAGCCATTTATTTGTGTCTAAGGTTCTACAAAGCCGCATAAAAGATGTTTGCTCAGCCGCGAGCTGAGTGTGTATTTTACTCGTGAAATGTGTGCGATTGTGTGGGGCGACTACAACAGCGTCTTTTATCAAGAAGAGCGTTCAGCCACTGCAAGTGTAAATGATGAAAGTGGTGCGTTTTTCAAAGAATGCATGAGGAAATGTTCTTCAAGCGATGTGGCACAGTTCTCAAGGGGTGGAAGTCATGAACGCTTCGCGCACATTGAAGGAATCAATCATGCATGACTACATCGGGTGTAGGCATTTTCAGAAGTTGCGCCTCTGTGTCATAACTAGGATGTTGATGCGGTTTCCTTTAGTAATAATTGTTAAGTGGTGTTTGAGATCAGCCAAAAGCATGAAAGAACACTTCAAATAGGACAGTTGGAAATAGAAGACTCAGCTAGCCAAAGACGAAGTGTTAATAGATGAAACAGAAAGAAATCGGGCAGTTCTTATAGTGACGCAATAAGCAGTGCCGCCGGAAAATGGGAGTTTTTTAAACAAAAGGTGAAGATTGAACGCTATGGAGAGAGGTGGACACATCAATCAGCAAGCTAGAAAGCACGAACAGGACCTGCCGCAGCAGATGCAAGACTTGGTGCCAATCAATACAGTTAATCCGTGTTTTTGTGACGCAAGAGCTGCAGTACGTTCAAGGAAAACTGTAATGCCTATAGGAAGAAACATATAGAGGTGCGATTAAACGGCAAGAGCTAAAAAATACCTCGCAGCTGAAGCACCAATAAGCCGAGCTTTGTCAGATGTAAAGCCGAGAGAAAAATGAAGTATTGGAAGCATAATATAGTCGTCAGATGTCGCGGGAATAGAAAGTTATCAGGACAATATTTGGAATTTTATTATCGATAGTTGTTTGCTTGTCGCGAGGCAAAGCTGCCAGACTACGTGGATGAGTTCTTGGCAGAGACGCCGACGGCTAGATGGAGAGAAAACAAGTTTACTCCTGCGGGATATTAGCAGGGGAGAAATTGAGAGCGCTCTTGAGGAACTCAGCGGGGGGGTTCTCTTACCGCCTACAGGGAATTACCGCGGCATTTTACAATGCGTTCAAAATGAATACGGCAGCAGCATTGCGTGAGGTATTTTCCGGAGCATTCGAGCGGGAGACCTTACCGCCATCGTTCAATCGTGCACCCGCAGCACTAATCCCAAAATTAAAAGATAGCAATACATCACGTAACATAATGGGACACATGCCAATTATGTTGACAAAAGTTGATTACAAGGTTTTATTAAAAGTTTTTACGCCAAGGCTGCAATAAAGCGGAAGTTAGCTGGGCTGCGTCAGGCATCGGGCATTAGAGGTAGGATAATATTTGAAATATTCATCTAGCCAGAAGCATTTTAGATCATTGCGATAACGCTCTCCTCAAAGCAGTAATGCCGCAAATAGATATAGGTAAGACTTTTGACAAAGTACCACATAGTGTTGTGTTTTTGTTGCTCATGTAGTAGTTGGTTCCGTCACATGTAAAGAATCAAAATGGCCTATCAAAGGTGAAGTACCAATGTAATCGTAAATAGGGAACTCTGAGAACGCATACAACTGTTTTCTTCCGTTCGACAGGGTTGCACGTTAGGTCCTTTCTTTATTGCTGTTTTATTCGAGCCGCTCTATAAAATAATATTGAATAGTGCAGAACTCGGAGAGTTTAAGATATAATCATGCGAAGTGCATGTTCTAACTTATGCTGATGATGTTGCCATATTTCCTCTGTATAGGAAGAGTGTAAGCTCATTATTAGAAATTATTGAAACGTTTGGCCAGAAAATTGGCAGTCTAATTAATAAGCAAAAGAGGAATTGTATTGGGAATTGTGTATTGGTCTCTGGCATGGCCATGGTGATGCCACGCCCGTTGTTTTTTGTGTATATGCAGCGGCTGACAGCACCTAGTACTTATCTGGGGGCACCATTTAATTGATATGGTGAGAACGAGTCAGTCTGGCCCGAAACAAGAAAATAATAAAAATTGGAGGACGCCTAAGCTTCGCCTTCAAGAGTGGGACGCGACAGCGTTCCCGTCGACCCGCCAAGGGGTATAAGACAATGCGCTACGGCACAGCGATCACTTACGATGCGCCCCGCATCGGAATTAGCGCCCACCTATCACGCGGTGAGCGTCGAGCAATGCACGGCAACGAAACGTGCGCCTGAGCGAACGGAACGAACCAAAGAACTCGGTGTCTCGGAGGGGAAACGATCTACGCCAGCCAAACGTCGTGATGGCACGGGTAGAGAGATAGATAGTAATCTAAAGAAAGGAACGGCGCTTGATTCTGCAACCGGGAGCACGGCGAAGTGTCGTCAGGGGAGAGGGAGTCGGGACCGCGAAGCGCCTGGCAGCAGTCCCAATGCGCGCGCGGCGCGCCTCCTGTCGGGGCAGCGCCGTACATTGAGAGGAGGGGGTCTTCTGTGTTTGCCGCGAGACGGCTCTGCGTGTGCGGAAAGCGGAGAAGAAATGCAGCGGAAACGCACTTCGCAACTCGTGTAATTGCGACTTCTGTACGTTACATGTCCATAATTACCGATATACACCGCAGTATAACTTTCCACGGCTCGTTTCGAAGGCAACACCGCATTCACTAGAGGCGCGTTTGTACCGGTTGTAAGCATCGAACTCGTGGCTGAGTGGTAGCGTCTCCGTTTCACACTCCGGAGACCCTGGTTCGATTCCCGCCGAGCCAATCTTGGAAGTTGCTTTTTATTTATCAAGCGCCTGCCATGATTTATCGCTCACGGTCAACGCCACGGACGCCGACGCCAACGACACCGGCTTTTCTGCGACACGAGCTCCTTAACACTATCGCGTTAAAATGCGGACGATGGGCGAAGCACGTGGTGGCAGTGAAATGTCGATATTTGAAAGTGCCGCTATTTCCAACGTTTTCTTATGCTGCGAAAATTATGTATGCTCTTCAGCCACTGTATTGTACACGCCAGCTTATTCTATAATTTCACTGCACATCTCCCACGTTTAGCTGGTGTTTTTTGAGGAAACGAACACCATAGACAAATTTGTTTATTCCAGTAAAGAAGGGTGGTTTGTCATTGTGTCACTTGTTTCTTCAGCAAGCTGTATGACGGTTCATATTCTTAGGAGAGGAAAGAGAGGCTTTTCTTTGCTGTGTTTTCAAACCACGTGTACAGTTGCTATGCACTTTTTTTATTTCTTCAGCCATGGCATTTGTTGCACAATGGCATGGTTCTTGCGCGAAGTTCTGGCGTTAGAATAGTTCCTCAGGGCAAGATTTTCACTTGAGTACACTTGCAACGCAAAATAAAGCGTCTATTTTCCCTGTGCTAATCAGTCGGTTACTGTTCGAAGATGGCGTGGGCAAGAAGTACTCACAAGGATTAAATATATCTAGACACCGGTGAACTTGAAACATATATGTTGAAGCCCCGCGCGGGAACCTTACTTGTTAAAGCGTGGTTACAACAAAGAGTGGTTTGCGTATCGTCCGGAAGAAGATGCTCTCTGTCCAACGAAGCTGGCACTATTGAACAAGTTTTCATTGATTGTAACTGTGCAATATTATATTGGGATATTTTAGAGAAAACTTTAAAGATAAACCTTCCATTCAATGTACATGACATTGCTTCCTTTGCCGGCTGAAACTGATCTTCAACAGATGGATGTTATCTTTTTAGACGGACTGCATGCATTCTGTGTGGTCTCATGGAACGTAGACACTGTGATGTTAAAGGCCCATCTGTGCATAAATAGTTGGTGGAAGTGGTTGTGAAAGTACATGTTGTGTATACGACGATTGAATGGGATCAAGACGTGATGTCTATGTTCGATGTTGCAAAGCATATAAAACGAGTGTTATCCGGGATCACAAGCATCTATTTATGCTCGTAGTCAAGCGAAAAATAAAGAAAACAAACTGAAAAAGAAAGTATGTGTTAACCCACTGGATAAGACACTTGGCTTCTGAGCGTGGGGTGGTAGATTCGAAACTCACCTCTGTCAGCGTTTTTGCTTGCAAACGTATTCAGCTATTTTTACTAAATTATTTGCTTGGTACTAATTCACTGTACGTGACAAACAGACCAACGGGTTTCGTCGTTGGGTAGGCCTAGACATGCTAATGCATTTAAAGAAGGCCATTTTTAGAGGCCATATCTAACGACTTCAGCTGTCCAATAAAAGTATCTTCTACGAGCAATACCAAAATACACAATTATGTAAATCAGTTGAGCACAAATCTGCGAAGTAGCAAAGGTTGCGTTTTCAGATTAATAAATTATCAAGTCTGTTTGCCAGTTTCAAAGTTGAAGAAAATTATCCGTGGGACATGAAAACTGCGAATCAATAGCGTTTCGCGCCTGACGTGCCCACGTTAGGTCATCTATGATGTCAAATTGCAGGGCTATATATTTGGTAAGCAACTAACTTTCGCTATTTCACACGTTTTTGTCGTGATCTGTCATAAACTGTCAGGCACAAGGATCACTACATAGTGCATGCTTTCTTGTTCTGCTCGTGCTTCGTGCAGGTCATTCAGAGACGAGGGCAGTTCGGTAACAGGGTGTACTACTTCTACCGTAACTGGAAAGAGTATGCCACCGGCTTTGGTGATCCGGCCAAAGAGTACTGGTTTGGTAAGTTGGGTTGGCTCGGAGCTCACGTGTGTGGCACGGTTGTGCCGTTTGGTGCAAAGACAACACAAGTGAGACACAAGTCGTTTGCTCTAAACATTACCTGATGATTTGCGTGTCCCCTTATCTTGTTCATTCACCTTCCTGCACAACTTTAGCGATTGGGACATGAAATCCTCACAGGTAAGTTTAGGAAAACAAAAAGACTGCTCATGGGCAGAAAGGGTCCAACGAAACATTCCGATTGGCCTTCGTGATGCCTAAATGATGGGGTCTCATGACAGGCTTTCTATTTAGCACAGCGACAAGGAATAGCCGCTGTGAAAGTTGCCTGGATTGAGCAATAATGTGCTTCAATGACGCACTTGACACGTCCATTTTGCGGCATTGTTTTTAGTTTCGCTCGCTAAGTTATTTCGTAGGACGAAATCATGCAGTAATGGTAAAATCTTTCCTGCAGCATGAAGCGTGCAAGAAAAAAAAAGGCTTACTTGACCCTGTGGAGAAGGACTCCCCCGGCGGAACGAATGCCTCATTGAACTGCTAGATGCCCTGTGGGCTTCCGAGCGGTGTCTGCAGATGTCGGTCACTGTCAACGAATCTCAGTGCGCATCGAAGACAATAGAGCGCTTTCGATTAGATCGCCCAAACTTTGGGAGACTAAAGCCACTGGTCGTGTAAGAGAACGCATAGTGAGTACAAAAGAGTGCGAAGGACCCGCAATGGAGTCGAGGCCCGAAACACTTGGGTGTGGCTTAGGTTGCCTATTCTAAAACTCTCTAAATTCCTTTCTCAAGGTGTAATTTAAGGATAAAGTTTACGCATTGTTCCACTGTGGTGCAGGATTCTTAATGTGAGCATAGCACTGCTCACAAGTAGGAGAGAAATACCTTGTGAATACCAAATATGCCGTTAATTAATACATTTATTCAAAGAAACCACGACGTGGATGGTGTTTGATTTTCTCTGTAACCTCATGGTATTCACCCACGGATGTCAATTTGCCATTCAAGAAAAGATTTCCAAATTCGTGTAGAATGGTTGTCTATAGAATAGTAGTCCTGATTATGGAACTACAAGAAGGTGGTAAAATTTTTGGCTGGTTCAAGGAAATGAATGGGCGCTGAAGCTGCTGCCAAAATTGCTGCACAACCAGAAAGCACTGGTCTAAGCCTAACTTTCAGTATGGCACCCATAGTGCGTCTCACTCTTGAAGTGTCTCGTACCCTACAGATGTGCATATGCGTCACCATAGTTACTATCACCACAAAGCTTTCAACCGATGCTCCCCGCCCTCCCCCCAAATTAGGCCCACATGCAATTTGATGCTCAATAAGCATACTTTTGCTTTTTTTTTATTCGGAAGGTTGCCCTACAGCACAAAGCGTGTGATGCATGGAAGATATATGTGCACGTTGTGTTCAAGGAAGTCCAACAGTCATCTATGGTGAGCACCACAGATCCACAGGTGATGACAGGTAGTGGAGTCTTGATGAGCGCAGTCCGGCGCAATTTCACCATAGGTGCGGTAGACCCTCGAGAGCAGCTGGGTGAGGGCACAAGGGGCAGGTCAAGCCGAAGGTTCGTCGATGGTCTGTAGCTCATAAACAGGTTGCAGCTGGCAACAATGTAGCACCCACGCACATCCTTCTTAACCGAACCTCCTCGCGGCGTGAGAGCCCTGGTGGCCGGGCTTGTCGAGGTGGAGTTACCAATGGGTGGATGGGCGAAGTACTTGCTTTTTCGATAGCCATACGACCACAATGTGTTGTTGGAAGGACGGGAGTGGGTATGTAGCTGGAAGTTGCTGACTTTCTGCGTCTGCCTGAGTGCATTCTGAGACGTCGAGCCTAATCACCACCTTTTCTTAAAACTGATTTTGCTGTACTTGCTGAGTGGTAGAGGGCGCGGCAGGAACACACCCCTTCCGGGCTTCTTTAGGAAAACTGAAAATATTCACTGCGATAATGTCGCACCTCTGCGAGGGGTTTCTCAGAGAATTTCTCCTTACATACTGAACTTAAAGAACGCGTACTCGCACTGGAATTCTAAAGGATAGCATCACCTCTATGAGTGGCCGTATCAGCAAATATGCATGGGCGTGTGTTAAAGCTTCTTTCCTAGGTTATGCTGAATTAGATGTGTGGTTCTGGCCTCGCGCTATGCGGATTCCGCAGAAAGCCTGCAACTTCAGCGTGGTGTGTTTTCTCCTGGCCCCACTGTGGCACACATTTCGTTGCAGATACTGAAGGTGAATCTAGATCAGGGGAGATATTGTTACATATACAAAACACAATATCCAGGGTATACTGACGCTGCGATGCATGTCTGTCGCCCAAACTGTAGATAGCTGGCGTGCAGAACAACAACGTCATCTTCCTCTTCTTTGCACAGCGATGGCTGTTTTGTATTGCTTTCAGTAGTCGCGTAGTGTTAACCTAGTAAAAAAACGCGTAGTAAAAAACACCGTCTAGGGGCAACACAGGGCTGCCAAACCAAGGGAATTTCCCCAAAATCTAGCAATTGCAGGCGTTGTTCAGGGAAATAGGGACATTTGCCCAAATCTAAGGAAATATATTACTAGCACTCTAGAGAGCTGCATACACATTTGTGTACGCCAACATAGTGAACAGCCAAACCGTTCGCGAAAATAAGGATTTCTAAAATGTGTTCAATTCACTTATGATTTGAATTGCGCTGCAAATTTGAATAACGTGTCCAGTATGGTTTTTTAAATTAACGCGAAGTGACACGGGTGTCTGTTATTTTTTAGTGCGAGTATGCGGCTGTAAGTATCGGGTTCTCGGCTTTCACCATGTTTCGCAATGTGTTGCACCAGGGATAACCTTCAAGTGACCAGGTTTCTACTTTTCAAGCCTGCTTGACATGAAAGAATTGGTACCTCCATATCTAATGTTCGTCTAGTGAGTTTTTACAAGGAGCGCACATTATGTCCACTTGACAAAACTCCCTCAATAGAAAATTCGTAGTGTATATGACAGCTGTACGTCTTCGGTTCCTCCTAAAATGCATGAAATGCGGTGAAAATAAGTTTTCAATCAAAGGAATTATATGGCCCCTGAAAGGGCTTAGAAGAAACACTGCTCCGACCCCAAAGCAAACTATGCCTGAAACCTATGTCTGAAGGCGTGTTTTGCTTTCAGTAACCGCACATAGCGATCGTGTTTACATGCGAATCATGACTTATAATCGCACTGCAGTTTAGTGAACGCGTCGTGCCAAGCAAACTACAGGGCGTGCATGCCCAGGGCTGGTTCATCATCATCATCATCAGCCTGGTTACGTCCACTGCAGGGCAAAGGCCTCTCCCATATTTCTCTCACTAACCCGATCATGTAATAATTCTGGCCATGTCCCCGCAAATCTCTTAATCTCATCCACCCACCTAACTTTCTGCCGCTCTCTGCTACGCTCCCCTTCCCTTGGAATCCATTCCGTAACCCTTGATGACCATCGGTTATCTTCCCTACTCATTACATGTGCTGCCCATGCCGATTTTTTTTCTTCATTTCAACTGAGATGTCATTAACTCGCGTTTGTTCCTTCAGCCACAGACACAGCTGTTATACACTTTTCTCCTGAAGGATAATCACACTCTGCTGTTCATGATCTGAGAATTCCTGCCAAACGCACCCCAGCCCATTCTTATTTTTGTGATTATTTCAGTCTCATGATCCGGATTCGGGGTCACTACCTGCCCCAAGCAAATGTATACCCTTACCACTTCCAATGTCTGGCTACCTATCGTAAACTGCTGTTCTCTTCTGAGACTGCTAAACATTAATTTAGTTTTCTGCAGATTAATTTTTAGACCCACCCTTCTGTTTTCCCTCTCCAGATCAGTGAGCATGCATTTCAATTGGTCCCCTGAGTTACTAAGTAAGGCAATATCATCAGCGAATCGCAGGTTACTAAGGTATTCCCCATTAACTCGTATCCTCAGTTCTTCCCAATCCAGGTCTCTGAATACCTCCTGTAAACACGCTGTGAATAGCATTCGAGAGATCGTATGTCCCTGCCTGACGCCTTTCTTTATGGGGATTTCGTTGCTTTCTTTATGGAGGACTACGATGGCTGTGGAGCCACTATAGATGTATTTGAGTACTTTTACATACGACTCGTCTACACCTTGATTCTGTATGCCTCCATGACTGCTGCGATTTTGACTGAATCAAACGCTTTCTCGCAATCCCAGGGCTGGTTACCGTATCATTATTATTTCACTGCTGCTGTTGCACTGGGGATGTTCGTGCACATTTAAGGTAATTTTGAGTTTTCACCTGCGAAAGAAGCGCATACCGCAACACTAAACAATTCAGTAAGGCAAATCTCAGCGTAGGCTGACAGATACGCACTTTACCGCCGAGCACGACAAGGTGGTCTTGGCGTTGCGCAGCCGATTGGTGCATGGGAAACAAGGAAGATTCATTTCGCGTCTTTTACGTTGGTGTCTTGAAGTGGCATACTGCATTGACACTTTAACATTCTCATATCGCACATCTGCCACCTGACGGACGACACAGTAATGACCAACGTACCGTGACAGCAGCTTCTCCCACAAGCTTACACGATGGAACAGGTGCCACTGGATAACTAAAGAACCTATTGAGAAGCGGTTATTTTGGCGCCGGTTATCATACAGGCTCTCGTGGTTGGCGTGTGAGCCAGACAAGCGAGAGCCGGAATCTGCTGGGCGCGGTCGGCACATCAAGTGCGTTCTCCCTGGGCGGGGCTTTAGCTGCAGGAACTAGGGTGTTCAGAAGTGACGACGGTTCACGGTCAGAATGCACGTACAGAGAATCCGGTGGTGTCGTGGCATGATGAATTCTAGGAAAACGTTAAGTAGAGGTAGCGCAAGGTGTTAGTCACGGTGGTCTGATAAAGCACGTACAGAGAACATTTATGGCAGGCCGCGAATAGAGGGTCGGTGCGACCGTTTATTTGAAGATGGTAGGGAGCGGTCAGCTTGTGCTCCGTTCGGCAGGAGCGCAAGTTCTCGTCATTGACTGTGACCAAAATGGTGCGGCCGCGGCCCGTGAGTTACGGTAGGGGGGCCTAATGGAGTAAAATGATGTTGTACCGGAGGAAATTGGCGATGTCAAAGCATAGCTGGTGGGGGAGCACTCGAGTGATATCGTATGTGGTTGCAATATGGAGGATGTTCTGCGAGAACATGGAGGATGTTCTGCGAACTAGATTTTGACGAAACAAGTTGACTATAGTTGGAGTCTCGTTACGTTTTCAGTGTGGATGACGTATGTGGTTTGGAACTTTACAATCGTACGGTATCCATGCGACTGCTCATGCTTGAACTACAGTTGAAACCCGGTGCAACACAGTGAAAGGGAAATTTTTCTTTGTTATTTTTTTCTCAGTTGTTCGTTCGGAAGCAATTCTTTTCCATGGCCACCATCGAATGGAATAGTGTAAATCAGCAATTTACTTGGGGAATGGCTAAGTTGCACAAAACGAGAACCGAATTTGGTTTACACTTAGCCGTCTTGTTCGACGTTCTGACTCCTATGTACTCTTTCAACAACAATGTGGCGGGATCGATTCCTTGACGAAGCGGCCGCAATATGGACGCGACCAACAGCAAGAATGTTTTGCGCTGTGCTTTGGATGCACGTTAAATAACCAGAAGTGGCCGAAATTATTTTGACGCTTCTTACTACCCAGGCAGACATAATTCGTGAGTTGCAAAGGGACGTTCAACCCCACAAATGAACTCTCTAAAGCAATGGTGGCAGCAACTTTGCAAACTGTCATTGTCTTCTGCATTTTTGGCATTGTTTCATATTTGCATAGTCCTAAAAGTGCCACAGCCAATGTAAATTTTCTTGTACGTTCGCAATCTTCGTTTTTCGGCGCTGAATATATTGTTATTGCTCCCGGTATTTTCTCTGACACCTTTTCCTTTAATTTTGTCTTAAACAGGTAACAGAGCGCTACATGCTCTGACGTCGAATGCAGAATGCAGAATGCAGCTGAAGATTGTCTTGAAGAACCACACAGGTGAAAGCGTCTCTGTGGACTACGAGAGTATCAAAGTCGGGCCGGAGAAAGGTCATTTTAGGCTTTCCCTAGGACGATTTCTGGGTCCGAAGGGTAAGAAACAAAAATATATTTCAGTGAAAGAAAGCATGTGGAAATATTCGCTGCTTCATTTACAATTCCTTTACCTATACGGTTTTGCATTATTACGACCAGCTGTTTTGTAGAGTAAGTTACTGTTATGTGGAACCAGCGCAATGAGGGCGACAAGTGTACGAGATGAAGACCTTTACACGGAGCTTCGTCAAAGCATTACTGTTGTGAACACTATTGGTGTGTCACTGCATGAAATGTTTACCAGCACTTTGGGAATTCAGATAAAGCTGGTAATAATGATACATTAGCCATGTGGCTTATTTTATTGAGCCATATTGGATTGCTGTGTAACGAATGAAGCATGCAAAGCATAAAGAAAAAAATAAATGACGCGTGGTAGCTGAGCGGAGTATTCACCAAATAAAAAAACAAAAGATACCTCTTTCATTATATCCTACAAATTTCTTAGAAGTAAGGCTGAACAAATCGAAAAAAGCAAGGACGCGAAGTAACAAACCGCACTGGCAAGCGCCGACTGCCGACTGGAATTTTAATTGAAGTTCACCAGCCACTCTATACCTGTCCCGGTATTAGTCATACCTGCACCTGTCACATATACTTTAGGAAAATCAGCAGAATCTGAATCTTTCTGGCGAAAGAGAAAGCTATTTCCTTTTCCGAGAAAGCAAAAGAGGGAGCGCTTCAATATTCACCTCCTTCCTTTCCGACATGATGTGTTCTCTTATTTCCCTTTCCCTCTTATTTTTCATTTTCCTGTGAATTCTTTTTTCTCAAACATGTGAGTAGATGCGCATTTGTTACGACGTGCCGCTAAATGACTTGCATAACCGTTCTTTACGTTACTACAGTGCAAATGAACTCTGGCTTTGAAACACTGTCCCGTTTGTCCAATTTATTATGTCTCACCACAGAGCAGTGGCATCTAACAGGTAATGTTGCGAGTGCACTCAGTGAAGCGAGTTTATTGGATGATTGCTGGAGCACTTTAATAAGTTTGCAACCAGCACACAAAGAAAAGAATGATAACAAAAGCGCAGTGCACCTGGTGCCGAATTTGCACAAGTTTCTGCACAGGCTCAAGAATGTTTCTGATAGGCATACTGCTAATTTACTTTTCAGAGCCCCGTGCAAGCTTTCCTGAGCGTGCAAGCGCAAGCGTTCGAAAGGCCCCTGTGAGCCACCCATCATGAAACTCCCTTCACTCACTCGCAACGTTATCTACCAGATACCGCTGATCTGTAGTAAAACATATATCAGAGAAACGGGACAATGTTTCCGAAGAATTTCCAAAGAGCTCGTCAGCACTGCAGTAGCGTAAAGAATAATTAAAATCATTTAACGGGGATTTGAAACAAGGACGCATGTACTCCCATGTTTGAAACGACAAAATTCACAAGGAAAGGAAAAGGCAAGAGGGAAAGGGTAATAATAAAGGCATATCATATTCGAAAGGAAAGATATAAATGGGTAATGCTTCCTCTCTTGCCTTATCGGAAAAAAAAATAAAACCACTTTCGCGTTAAAGATTATGATTTTGCTGTTTTTTCTCATGTATATATGACTGGTGTACGCATGCCTGCGCTCGGAAAGGCACAAAATGGCTGGTAAATTCCAACCGAACTTCCATTTGGTGGTCAACCCTTGTCTGTCGTATTTGATTCTTCGTGTGGTTATTTTTTCGTGCCGGTAAATCTGTGTTTAGATGTGAATCAACCAGCCTCATCAAGTTGTTATTAAAAATATGCGTCAAGATACTGCCATACTGGCACGTGACAGTGTTAGTGAATCTTCACTCGTTTCCGGTAAACTTCTTCGCGGTTCTTTCTCTACACAATCATGTTTTTTTTAATAAAGAATAAGTGGACATTTTCTTATGAGTCTTAAGTTATATTGCCCCGTGCCTAAAAAGGCGTGTAACATTTGAATGTTAGCTGCAGTGCCCGGACACACCTCGGAGGATGACGATGTAACCGCGTTCGTCGTAGCATCGATAAAATTCAGAACCTCTCACAAGTGGGCAGAAGTTGATAGGATACCTAATGGGCCACTAAAGAGAAACACTAAATCAGTTGATAATGGTAACCTATCCTATAAAAAAAGTTCATTTTTCCTAATTTTGTGATACATAGTGGGCTTCTGAGCAATAGAAAATTAAAACATAACTTGGCCATGTTATTTCATTTTCGTGCCCGAAATCTAGCGTTGGCCCATCAGTCAGGTTGTTGTGTCGAAATAAAGGCAATCGAAACTTGCCAAGTTCAGTATTCGATCCTCAAATGCAACGTAGTACAAGTTTAGCGATAAAAAATTAACTAGGCATCAGCAGGTGCTGTGAAAATTCATGGCGCCATCCTCACCATTTTTGTTGTTTTGTTTTTGCGGTAATCCTGGGAAATCAACGATTCGCTAAGAGTAAGAGTAGTAGTAGTGAGATCAAAGCCACGTCTATGATTGCACTTTGGATTATCTTCAAATAACCAGCCGATCAACGTGCATGTTTCAACTCCCGATATCCGAGCTGATCGCCCGCCCGCATGACCTCAGAGGTTTGCGTGCACTAGTGGTTTTTTTTCTAGCACGCCTATCCACACGCAAAGAGCTTAAATTTAGTGGTGGGTATGGCTGGCTCCTTCTCTGTACCGCGGCGCTATCACCTAAGGACTTTTCAGGCGTCGAGGAGGCTTTCGCGCACTCCAGTACCGTTGCTGCCGCTTTGATGAGGCGAGCAAAACTTTATTTTTCAGCGATGCATGAATCCTTACTCATTAGAAAATGACCGGAGAAGGTGTACGTGGGGCAAAAAATGTGTTGGCGGCTATTAATTATGAAATGCGTTTATTTTTTTCGAAACGCATACTCCCAATACACTCAGCTAGGCATGTAGAAGCGGTATATCTCTGCAAGCGTTCGTCGCGTTCCAGGTAGAAAGTGTGCACAGCCACCAACTAGTCCCTTTCATCGCTTTTCTGAACTACGTATGTGTTGGCTTTGTTAGCGAACGAACAACCCTAACTCTCCGTAATCAGCATGCCTCTCCAAAGGCAAATATTCGAGGTGGAACGTCACTGAAAGTGCGAACACACGAAGAATGCTTCAGCTAAGACGCAGCGAACTTTAAGAACAGTTTCATTTGAGATTAGAGGAAATCCGTGTGTTTTGCTGCGTGAGGGTTGCAATGTGGGCTTGTTGGTAATGCATCTTCAAGGGGAGTATGGTAGCGCGATTCAAAGACGGGACAAGAGAAGACACAAAGGGACACACACAGCGCTAACTTCCAACACTGTTTATTGTCGAAAACCAGGTCGTACTTATACGCTCAAAGAACACGAGTCACATCCACGTGAACAGATTAACAATCATAGCGATACATTTTGTGATAAGTTAGGCCATGCGCAGAAATTTCAGTTCTTTTTCAGAGAGAGCCAATGATGGTTTGCTGATACATGTGTCCCCTAGGGCATCAATCTGCTCGGCTTCTATTATAAGTCTAGTGAGTTCGCACTTGTTTCTACCGGTAATGGTTGTTGATTCGAAGAGAGGGGAGCACTTACGTTGCTTACAATGAAGGGAGAGAAAGCCATCTGATACAAGTTTGTCGACTTTATTTTTGTGTTCGCGCAGTCTATCATTTATGCATCTGCCCGACTGTCCGACGTAATACTTCCCACACGATAAGGGTATACGATATGCAATTGAAGTCTTACATTCTCTGAACTTCTTCCTGTGTTTAACTTGGCAGCTAGGGGCACTCTCTTTCTTTTCTGGTCTTGTTTTCCTGCACAGGCTGATTAGTTTGTTGGGTGCAGAAAAAACCACATCAGTGTTTCCTCGGCCAGCAATTTTCTTTAGGTTGTGCGACAACCGGTGGATATACGGTATCACTGTTGGTCTTTTTTTCTCTCGGTTCCTATCTCTTTCTGCTCGTTCAGCAGTCCCTGATTGCTGCACTTGCCGAAGTATTCCCTCAGCAACTGATGTCAGTACATGATTGGGATAACCTGCTTCATGCAGCCGCATGGCTTGTTTTGTGAAGGCTTCGTCAGTGGAATGATGGCATGATTTAGTAAGTGCGTTAGTGAAACACATTTTCGCCATTCCTCGTTTTACCAGTTTAGAATGGGCTGAATGATATGACAACAACGGTTTATTTGTCCGGGGACTGTAACACCAGCAAGTTAGTTCATCACCGAAGGTAAATTTAATATCCACAAATTAGATCTTTTGTTCTATAGGCACTTCGAACGTTACATCTAGAGGACAAAGGCACTCGCGTATAATGTTACTAATAGCCGAACACTCTGTGTCAAAGTTGTCTTGCTGAACATTCACAAACACCAAAAAATCATCAACAAATCGAAATATTTTAACAACTTCTGTATCATTGATGCGTGAGCACAGGTCTCTGTCTAGCTTGGCTAAGTACAGGTTGCTTAAAACAGGCGCTAAGCAGGATCCTATACAGATCCCTTGTTTTTGAAGGTACGCAATGTCATTTCTTTGCACAAATGTACCTAGCTAAAAATGCACTGTCTGTCCTACCTGCTGATAAAGAAGGAGGCTTTGTATTATTGTCACATGGAAGCTACAACGAAAAAGCTAATGAAGCACTAGCAGCCGTGTTCAATGAACACAAGGAAATTTCACTGGCGAAAGTCAAGAGCAGAGCTGTAGTGATGTGCCGGGACATGCACCTAAATGAAGTATTGAAATCAATAGGAAAAAGAAAGAATGACAGTCTAGATGTGTTTTTTAGCGCGAAAACTCACAAAAAATGTCTCCCGTTCAGAGTAATAGTATCGGAGAAAGGCACATGGCAGAAATTTATTGCAGTCTATTTATTAGACAAGCTTAACCTGCTCGAGATTAAGGATCCGTTCATCACGAGAAATTCCCCGGAAGTGTTAGCCTTTGTAGAGGCCAACTGTAACACGGGACTAAAGGCCTTCTCAGCAGATGTTAAGGACCTGTATTGATGTTAAGGATGTTAAGGACCTATACAGATCCCTTGTAAAACAAGGGATCTGTATAGAATCCTGCTTAGCGTCTGTTTTAAGCAACCTGTACTTAGCCAAGCTAGACAGAGACCTGTGCTCACGCATCAATGATACAAAAGTTGTTAAAATATTTCGATTTGTTGATGATTTTTTGGTGTTTGTGAATGTTCAGCAAGACAACTTTGACACAGAGTGTTCGGCTATTAGTAACACTACACGCGAGTGCCTTTGTCCTCTAGAAGTAACGTTCGAAGTGCCTATAGAACAAAAGATCAAATTTCTGGATATTAAATTTACCTTCGGTGATGAACTAACTTGCTGGTATTACAGTCCCCGGACAAATAAACCGTTGTTGTCATATCATTCAGCCCATTCTAAACTGGTAAAACGAGGAATAGCGAAAATGTGTTTCACTGACGCACTTACTAAATCATGCCATCATTGCACTGACGAAGCCTTCACACAACAGGCCATGCGGCTGCATGAAGCAGGTTATCCCAATCATGTACTGACATCAGTTGCTGAGGGAATACTTCGGCAAGTGCAGCAATCAGGGACTGCTGAACGAGCAGAAAGAGATAGGAACCGAGAGAAAAAAAGACCAACAGTGATACCGTATATCCACCGGTTTCGCACAACCTAAAGAAAATTGCTCGCCGAGGAAACACTGATGTGGTTTTTTTCTGCACCCAACAAACTAATCAGCCTGTGCAGGAAAACAAGACCAGAAAAGAAAGAGAGTGCCCCTAGCTGCCAAGTTAAACACAGGAAGAAGTTCAGAGAATGTAAGACTTCAATTGTATATCGTATACCCTTATCGTGTGGGAAGTATTACGTCGGACAGTCGGGCAGATGCATTAATGATAGACTGCGCGAACACAAAAATAAAGTCGACAAACTTGTATCAGATGGCTTTCTCTCCCTTCATTGTAAGCAACATAAGTGCTCCCCTCTCTTCGAATCAACAACCATTACCGGTAGAAACAAGTACGAACTCACTAGACTTATAATAGAAGCCGAGCAGATTGATGCCCTAGGGGACACATGTATCAGCAAACCATCATTGGCTCTCTCTGAAAAAGAACTGAAATTTCTGCGCATGGCCTAACTTATCACAAAATGTATCGCTATGATTGTTAATCTGTTCACGTGGATGTGACTCGTGTTCTTTGAGCGTATAAGTACGACCTGGTTTTCGACAATAAACAGTGTTGGAAGTTAGCGCTGTGTGTGTCCCTTTGTGTCTTCTCTTGTCCCGTCTTTGAATCGCGCTACCATACTCCCCTTGAAGTTGCTGCGTGAGTTTGTGTGTGACTGCCTGCTGCGTGCCGCAGTTTCAAGGCTTGTTACGGTTGGCGTGTAACGCCCCAGGCAAAAAAGATGCTCGAAAGACCCTGCTCAACCAAACGGAGGATGTATTCCTAATTTGTTATGGTTGTCTCGAATGGTTGCCGGTCTAGCGGACGCCATTCAGTGTTTACAGGCCCCTTTGGGTGTGTGTGCGTGAAAACGCTTTCCGCCAACTGTCCGACTGTATAGGGGAGGCCATTTTCCGCGAACCAACCCCACCTAGACGAAAGGATCAGCCGCCCATTCCAGACCCGCGGGTTGCCGCCAGTGGAGGCAAGCAAGTGCAACGTCGCCTAGGAAAGTGGGAGCAGCCGCAAAGCACCAACAGGGACGCGAACGCTGCTTAGGAAAGTGCGAGCGGCCGCAAGGGAAAAACGGGGACGTGCAACCTGCCCAGGAAAGTGGGAGCAGCCGCAAAGCACCAACGGGGACGCGAACGTTGCCTAGGAAAGGGCGAGCAGCCGCAAGGGACAAACGGGGACGTCCAACCTCGCCCAGGAAAGTGGGAGCAGCCGAAAAGCACCGAGGGCGACTCAGTGCATGTCGCGTGACGTTGACGTCAGCAAGATCCCACGTGCAATTTTAGTGGGACTATTTAAGGGGTTCCGCAATGTCTCTTTAAAAGCATTCATTCTTTTCTATATCCTTCACCAACCATTGTATGAACAGTGCAAGTTTCGCACTAGAAATCGTCTCATTCCTACCTGGTCGCCATGTTCTACCGGGCACCTGCCTCCTGCCGACAACGCCACGGTACTCAATCGTAACGCCGGTCGAGCTTCGAGAAACAGGCAATGCAACACGCTGAACGCAGCGATGAGTTGTGCGCAAAAGTTGTGAAATGCTACGTTATGCCATTATGTACTCGTTTATTAGGATACTATAGACACCACCAAGGAAGGCATTATGATAATTATGAATGCTATGATTCAAATGTTCTTTACAAAGAAAAAATACTAGTCACTCTTCCGCTTGTCGGCATAGGGAATTTTACTTTATTTAAGAGAAATATCTATTTATGAATGCCTTAGAACCCTTCAGCAAGGCATTAGGTAAGGGGGACACTCAGGTTACATCAACATAAAATAAGTGTTTTTCAGCAAGGCGCGCAAAGATCATCAACGCTGCAAAAGCGTTATTCATACAACAGTATACCGAAGAAAATCAATCAGTCGAGAAGAAAACTACCTCTGAAATAAAATATAAAGACGGGAAAATCTACGTGCAGCAAATGTAACACAAGGCGAATGCCACTGCAGATTAGGCGCACAAACGTGACAGTGGCGATATCAATTCATGAATGACCGCAATCGAAAGTGACAAAAAAGAAAGTAAAACACGACAAAAATAAACTTGCTATCTACGATGAACTACAAGACGAGATACAATGAATGGTGTGTCAAACTAAACATTATTCCTTTAGAAATACAAATTGCAAAGTAATAAAATTCTAGTATTTAATATTAAAAATAAAAAAATAAAGATATAGTTCTCAACTGCGAGCATCGTAGGCGGCGTCGGAGCTGCGAGCCAGCCGTAAGGAGTCGGTTAGGACATGCACGCGCAACTGACACTGGTGTCGGTGTAGCCGGCGCAGTAGCAATCGGCTCGCTCACTTTTTTGTACTACATGCGGGTGGTTGCGATTTTCAGATGGTTTCCTGCCCATCGTAGTCTGCTGGAGTGTGAGTATCTGCGACCATAATTGTTCTTCTTTGAGCTCCTCGAACACGTTATTGCATCCAAGGGCTACCAGCTTCTCTGTCGAAGTGTTGGCCGTCAGACGAAGAGCTGTTTTGTAGGCTTTCCTTATGATGGCGTCGGCCTGGTCCCTCTCGCCTTTGTTTGTGTTGTAATGGGGAGGGAGTACGTGATTCGGCTGATTACGAGGCACCTAACCAGCGTAACCATGTCTCCCTCCCTCATGACGCTTCTTTTTTGTGATACACCGGTGATCAGGCGCGCTACCTGTGTTGTCGCTCGCTTGAGTAGGCTTATAGTGTGTGTGCAGCGTTGGTTACTTTGCACCCACATTCCCAGAATTCTGACTTCGTTTTTGGTAGTTTCTGTCCTTTTAGGGTGACGTTGAATTCCTCTTTTGAGTGCTTTCCTCGTCTGACTCTCAGGATCTCGGACTTCTCCGTCGAGCAGGCGAGGCTTCTAAAAAGGCTTGGACTTCAAGAAAGAGAAAGGGAAGAACAGAGACGGCAAACCTACCAGATGAGTACCGCAGCACCATCAGGGTAGGGTCTTTGCCAAGAAACATGGACCCAAACCTACACGCAGCCAGGCGGAATGCGAGGGCAAAATATGTAGAGAAATATCTAGCAACCATGGCGAACATCGTATATACGAACGACGCGGTGTATCCTTGGAAACGAGGCACAGCAGAGCGAAACGTCGTCGCGACAGTAATTAGATCGGACTATAAGGAGATCACTTGCGCGTCGGCACGGGACTGTACGCTAAGTGAGGGCGAAGAAATGGCTGTTGCTCTAGCGGACGCAGAGCGTTACCGCGCTAACAAATCCTTTACTATATTAACGGATTCCATGGAAGCATGCCGTAACTACATCAATGGCAAAATTGGCCAAAAGGCGCTCCAAATATTCCACCGCGCTGGCCAACACGAAAGACCAGTTAGACACAACATTCTCTGGATACCGGGACACACTGAAATTCAAGGCAACCAGAGGGTCGATAGGACTGTTCGCGAGCTTACTAACCGAGCGGACCTAACTGGAGACCCCGAGGACTTCATGACGGTGATACCAACGTACTCCGAAATACTAAAAACAAGAGGCACTTTGCTGGCGGAAGCTGCAAACAGGAAGCTATCCAAACCTACATATACTAAGCAAAATGTTCCCAAACCAATACACGGACATATGCCCTTGGTGTGGCACAAAACCCACCCTGCATCATATTACGTGTGTATGCAGCAAATACAAAACATTCCACAGTCTAGAAAATCCGAGTGCCGAGCAGTGGAAGAGTGTGCTCTCCAGCGGCAACGCATTCCTGCAACGGGGGCTGGTACACCATGCCCGAAGAGCAGCCACGGTCAGTGGTGCCCTGGAATAGGGGCGCCAACCCTGCAAGACGGGAGTCACCATCGACAAGAAGAAGATGGAAGTACTCGGTCTGACCGCTGAATGACTCTATAAATTGGAGCAATAAAGTGTATCCTGTCTTATCCTATCCAGGTGGGTTCGCTTGGTTTCCGCGCAGACGATGGAAACACTTTCTTTTTGGGCTTATATAGTCTTCTGTTGGTAAAGTTGGTCAACAGCCTCTCAGGGGAGTTGATTGGCGGGACAGAAAACGGCGAACACTCACCAGAAGACACTGGCATGGTTTTTAGCTTGCTGAATGTGGCAAAGGTGCGACGGCCTCGGGTGTCCGGGAACTCGAAAGAGCAAACTAAAAATAGAACAAGATATCAATTGCTGACTGGTGAATGTTGTGCATGATTTCAAGCTAGGTGCTGTAAAAAAACGGTGTAATGATAAATGCGGGTGCCAGCAGAAGACAAAGAGGAAGAAGACGGTTGCTGTTGCTGGTTCTCGAGCTCGGCCCGCTCGGCCGTTGTCTATTTCTGGGCATTGATATAAAAAGCTGAGTGTATCTAACCTTAAACGCGTGCTATCAATTCGTGGAGCGCGATGGTTCCATTTTTCATCGGGGAACTCCGTACCCAGACTCCACCCCCCGTCTTTTCATATCCTGCCGACGTGCCTCAGCAAAGTGCTACCACACCACCGGTGGTCGCTTGCTCCGGAGTACCAAGACAGCAAGACCCTGTCATTTTCAACAGACCGGCGAACACGACGTCGAGAACTGGCTCACTTCGTATGAGCGGGTGAGTGCCCACAATAAATGGGACGACGGCGACAAACTCAGCAACGTCAACTTTTACCTGGCGGGCGTGGCGCAGCTGTGGTTCCACAACCACGAAGTTGATATTGCCAACTGGGCGTCCTTCAAAACGAGCTTCGCGGAAGTCTTCGGCCGACCCACTGTTCACAAGATCCGCGCAAAACAGCGCTTACGCTGTCGCGCCCAGCAATCCGCTGAGAACTTCACGTCCTACATTGAGGTCATTGTCGACCACTGCCGTCGCATCAATCCTGCTATGTCTAAGGCTGATAAAATCAGACACATCATGAAGGGAATCGAGGACGACGCCTTCCAAATGACCATTTCCCAAGATCCCCAAACTGTCATGGACGTGGTCCAGTACTGTACTACCAGAGCTACGACGAGTTGCGGAAGCAGCGCATTTCTACACGCCACCCGTGCTCTGGCACGGCCAACATGTCAGCAATAACTGGGCACGTTTCCACTGACACCACATTGTTAATGCAGCAAATCCAGCAGTTTGTCGGAGAAGAAATGGCCCGACAGTTTTTTCCTTGTTCCCTGTGTACCGGACGTCGCGCAGCCGCTTGCTCCCACGCTACGACAAACCATAGAGGAGCAAATTTCTGAGGTGCGACCAACTTCCTACCAACATCCACCTGTTTCCGCTCCTCTGACCTATGCTGAAGCCATACGCAGGCAGTCGCCAGTAATTCCACTCGGCACGGATCCTGGTCGACCTGCAAATTACTTTTACGCTGTACCTGCGCTTATCCGCCCGAACCCGCCATGTTTTCACCGTTCCACACCACCGTCCACTAATCCTAGGCGCACCCCGCAGAACAGGCCTATCTGCTACTTCTGCTGCCTATCTGAGCATGTCGCAGGTTTCTGCCGTCGTATTGACTTCCGGACTAGTGGGGCTGATGAAAATCAAGGCTACTCACGACCGGAGCCACCACACCCGATCTCTGCCCACACAACGAAGGACGCCTGCTCACCGAATCGACGTGGCTACGGCTCACGTCGGTCGCCCTCACTACGTCACCGTTCACTTTCCCCTATGATTCGTCGCCACCTCTACCCCCCCCCCCACCTCCCCCCCCCCGTCCAAGCGGAAAACTAGCCATCACACTTCCGGAGGTAAGAACTGCGTTCGTGTCTGACAAATTCAAGGCCTCGATTTCTACCTGCGAACAAAACAACTCTGAACATCGAAGGCATTTTCCTGCAAGCACTCGTTGATACTGGAGTCGTTTTGCTTGTTCTTAGTGAGGAACTGTGCCGCAAGTTAAGAAAGGTCACGATTCCGCTTTCCGACCTCTCCCTGCGTATCGCAACCGCGCACCGCATTTAACGTTTAGCGGCATACACAGCTCATATAGTAAATGAGCACATTTCGTACGCAGTCAAATTTGTCGTTTTTTCACCATGTTTGCACGAGGTTACATTGGCTTGCGACTTTCTTGAAACCATGCCGTTGTTGACTGTGTGCGTGCCAAGCTTGAGCTGTCGCCGATGTGTGATCTGACAAGCCACCTTCTTCTGGAGTGGTCGTCGCCACGGATACTGACATACATACTTTCACTTATGTTTTTATACCACTTTCTTGCGGCTATGCTCCCTCTTCTACCGCCCTGTTTGCGCCCTCAAAAGCATTCAACGCTCGCAAGAACTTCCTCCTCCCTGTTGCAGTTCTCGCAGTCGAAAACCTTTGCAGCGCCATTTATGTCACGAATCGGTTTTCAAAAGCCACCTTATTCCGTGGCCAATGTATAGGTCGGCTTGATGACATTGCTTCCGTCTACTCTACAGAACGGCCTGACGACACGTTGTCTTCCCGTCGACAGCCTTGCTCCTCTTACCACCACTGATTCGCCCTGCTTAGAGGCCTTCCTTCCGTCAATTGACACAGAACTCCCTCCTGCCCAGCGTACCCAACTGTTGGAGCTGCTCGACCGCTTTCGCATGTCATTCGATTATAAACAACTTTCCATAGGCCGCACATCCACTCTCGTTCACCACATTGACCCCATGCGCCCCTACGGCAGCGTCCATACCGAGTTTTTTACACTGAACGCAGTGTTACTGATCAACAAGTCAACGACATGCTTGATCGTGTCGTTATTCAGCGCTCACACAGCGCTTGGGCCTACCCAGTTGTGCTGGTCAAGAAAAGGACGGTAGCATCAGATTTTGCGCTGATTACAGGTGCCCTAACAAGATCACGCGAAAAGATGTTTATCCGGTGCCCGGAATCGACGACGCTCTCGACTGCTTGCAGACGTGGCAGACGTGTCTTTGCAACCTGGGCGACGTTGTGGACTTTTCGAAGTACTTTGGCTCCCATCTGACCCGTCCTGACTTGCCTTTCACACGCTGAACTGCAGCTTAATTTGAAGAAGTGCCATTTGCCGCCCGCCGGCTTACAATCTTAGGCCATGTCAGCAAGGACAGTGTCCTTCCCGACACTGCAAAGCTTCGCGCCGTCGCCGAGTTTCCCAGGCCGTCTACGCTGAAAGGAAAGAAATCCGTAGCTTTATAGGCCTGTGTTCGTACTTTCACCGATTCGTCCGTAATTTCATGTCCATAATCGCCCGTTTAACGCAGCTGCTTGCGAACAGCCAATGCACCTTGGCATAGTGCACCGCTTGTGAAGATGCTTTCGCTACATCTCGCCATTCTTTGATATCCCCACCTATACTGCGCCACTCTGACCCGTACGCTCCTACCGATATTCACACGAACGCTAGTGAAATAGGCCTCGGTGCTATTCTTGCCCAGCGTATGTCTCACTTCGAAGAGTACGTCGGTTCTTACGCCAGCCGCACTCTGCCCAAAACGGAAACGAACTATTCGGTCACTGAAAAACAATGTCTTGCAATCGTGTGAGCAATCACGAAATTTCGCCCTCCATTTGACGGCGTGACGGATCACCCCACCATGTGCTGGTTGCCGTCATTAAAGACCCAACTGGTCGCCTAGCTCGTTGGGTACTTTGTCTATGTGATGACCCACTTATGGGGGCAAAGGTTCGTGTTCTCAATGGTTCGGTCGATCTCTTAGGCGGAGCCTCCGAGAACCCAAATGAGGACAAAGCCGTTGGTTTGGACGCACACACAAAGACTTTTAATCACACTAAAAAGAGGCATAAAGTAAATGGAAGGAAGCAGAAAGCATGCATAAAATAAACACTCATGCGGACATTGCGGTAAGGAACACACCTAGGGCTAGCATGAGGTTAACGAGTGCGAGAGTCCGGGCTTGCCACGAGGGCGGGGACGCGTCAGGGTCTCGACGCGGCGACGCGGCGACAAGCTGGCGAAAGGAGTGGCGCCGGTCTCACCAAAGGTTGCGGCGTTAGCTGACCGACCGGGCGGCGGGAGCGCGCTAGCTCTGGCTAGGCGAGGTAACGCTGGCGGCTGGGTGGCAGGAGTGGACGAGGGCGGCGTTCTGGCCGGGCAGAGAGCTCGGGCCCGTAGCCCGACTGCTCCCCTCTCGCCCACGGCGCGGAAGCTCGAACGTCGGCCTCGGGCAGCAGACGGCACGGCCGACGGGGGTGGCGTCCTGGCCGGACAGCTGGCGTAGAACTCGGGCCCGTAGCCCGACTGTTCTCATCCTGCCCACTGGCGCAGAAGCTCACCGCCGGCCTCGAGGAGCTGACGGCACGCTCAGGTAGACGGGCGACGCACAGGAACAGGTTGGCAGGAGGCCCCGGGCGGGTGAAGTCCTGGTGGGCTCGGGTCCGGAACCCGACGGTCCGTCTTCAACGCCCGCTCCGGTGGTTGACCTCCTCCTGCCGTCGCTTCCTGGGACTCTCCTGGCGTCTCCCCGGCGTCTCCCTGCGTGTGCTCTTGCGTGTCGCCCTTGCGTGTCGCCCCGTTCTGCCAGCGCACCACGCTTTTTCTTTTGGTCTGGCCGATTTGGCATTTTCGGATTGGCTGCCGGACGCTCCGTGGTCTTTCTTGATTGGTGAGGCTTTTCTTCTTTTTGTTGGCTGTCATGCGCCGCGCGTTCTCGTGCCGCACGCTTTTCAGCGTCGTTGTCTTCCTTCTTCCACCTCGGCGCGCGTGCACTCAGCGTCGTCTGCTCCTGACCGTCGCGCTCCCCGCACCATGTCGCGCACCACACATCACAGTCTGCAGGACTATGATATCCGTGTCGTCTACCGGTGAGGCCGTAAGCACTGGAATGGCGACGCTATTTCCACCTCACCACTGCCCGATGAGTGTGGTGCTCCGTCTGTCTGCTGCTACGATTTTTCGTGTCTTACATTAGTCGACATGCCAGCAGAACAACCCCGGGATCCTTGGATAGCCTCTATTCTAGGGTATGTTTCTCAACCCTCAACACACACCACCGTCCGCTAGCTTCCGCGCACTGCCCGCCACTTTGCAAATCGCGAAGGGCTCCTGTACCGCCGCATCTACCTATCTGATGGCCATAAATGGTTGCTCGTGATTCCTCGCCTTCTACATTCCGGCGTCTGCGCCTCTTTTCATGCGGATCCGCGATGCGACCATGGTGGTGTACTAAAGACGTATGCACGTTACGGCTTCGATACTACTGGCGAGGAATGTACCACTGCGTTCGACAGTACGTCCACTCATGCTGCAAGTGCCAACGCCGCAAGAGCCCACCTCACAAGATAAAAGGGCCGCTCCAACTATTACCTTGTCCCTCCAGGTCTTTTCATCATATTGGCATGAATTTCTACAGCCCTCTACCGTACACCCCTGATGGCAACCGCTGGGTCATCGTTGCCGTGGGCCACTTCACACCCTACGCCGAAACTTCAGCGCTCCCGGCGGCCACAGCACGTGAAGTCGCTTCGTTCATCCTTCGCAGCCTTGTTCTTCGATACGGTGTGCCTCGCGAGCTACTAAGTGAACGTGGTTGTTAATTCCTACCCGAAGCTGTAGAAGCCCTACTTCGCGAATGCAACAAGTGTCTATTATCCATAAACCTAGTGGTGTGACTGAACGCTGTAATCGTACTCTTGTCGACGTGCTCGTCATATACAGTCGTCATCATTATGAAAGGGAACAACATTTTTTTTTTAATTGACAATAACTCGTAGTCCACAGGTTCGAATTTAGGAACTTGATAAATAGCAATAAGTTTTCATGTTGAAGTTTTAGTATCATTGAACACTTTCATGGTGGGCATGTGGATTTAGCCAATACTGGCGATGGAAAAAAATTTGGTGTTTCCTTTCATATTGATTAAGACTGTACATCTACACTGACCACACTAACTGGGACTGCATCCTTCCCTTCTTTATGTATGCTTACAATAACGCCACTCCATCTATCATGGGATTCTCTCCCTTCTTTCTTCTTTATGGTCGCCAATATTCCTCGTTTGTGGACACAATTCTTTTGTATCGCCCGGACGCTTCCGAATCTACGGCTCTGCCCGAAGCCGCCACTTATGCCGAAGAATGTCGTCATATCGCGCGCTCACTTACCGCGTAATACCAGGATAGCCAGAAACACGGCCGTGACGCAAGCTTGCTTTTCCATCATACTTACCTCGAACGCTGGCATGGCTCCGGCTTCCTTCCTCTACTCCTGGCCTTTCTATAACGTTCAGGTCGAACTCCAACAGGCGTCCCCGGTCAACTAGTTATTAAGCCTATTCAGTCATCTACAGACCAACGGCGTCGCGAACGCGAAACTGTTCATGTCGATTGATTGAAGCAGCATTAAGACCAACCAGCGCTGCCCGTTTCATAGGTCGCCAGGTTGGCTCCTTTTTCGGCGGGGAGTGATTGTAGTGAGAAATACGGGTGCCAGAGGAAGACGAAGAGGAAGAGGACGGTTGTTGCTGCTCGCGCTGGCACTGCTCAGCCGTTGTCTCTTTTTAGGCATTCATATGAAACATCGAGCGTATCTAACCTGAAACGCGTACTATCAAAAGTATTGTTTTCTCTTTCCAACGTAAGAAAACGTGAGCATAGCTGCTGAAATACTTTAAGTAACGGAGAAACAGGCGCACTTAGTTTTCGTAGGCTTGGCTTCATGGCCAAGAAAAGTTGCCGGAAGTAGAGAGAGCTCTCTTTTTGCTTTGAACGTTATACGTCACAGAGATGCGCCACATGTTAGTAACTTGGCGGATACTCATCGCACACCGGGAAAAACGTTGTCGGCGGGCAGATGACGTGGCGCGACTTGACACATCTTGAGGGTTATAAGACTTTCCTGTGGGCTAAGTCCGGAAACTTCCACATTGCTGCAAATGAATTTTGAGATGGTGTATAGTTATCTTTTTTTATGGTGGCACGACTTTGTCCCGATAACTAAATGAATCTGGCGACCGTCCTCCATCATCGTTGGGATTGCGTAAAAGCTTGGACGAAAGGTAGCGAATATTTCAGAGTTGAAGGAAGAGCAGGTGGTGATTTCAACGAAATTGCTTGGCTTCCTGCTGCCTGTACTGGAACAATATCGATTTAGTACATGAAATATTCGATTACCGACGACCTTCGTTGTTGAGCTGTTTTAAATGAAGATGACCCCCATTGAATAACGTTAAAATATTCTGTGCAATGAAATACGCAGGCTGGGATTCACTCCACCTGAGCAACAACACCAAATTTTCAACTTTTGACCAGGACCACGACGACGCGAAATACAACTGTGCCAAGAACTACCGCAGTGGCTGGTGGCACTACCGCTGTTTCAAGGCTAACCCGAACGGCCTCAACTTGAACGGCGCGCACGACAGCTTAGGCGACGGCATTGAGTGGAGCACCCGGAATGGTTCAAGGAAGCTTTACCACTACTCTTATCCCAATGTGATGATCATGACGCGTCCCGTCACAATGGATACAAACCGCAAAAGCAGATGCCTGCATTGTTAAGCAATCAATAGCCCTGTCAAGATTCTGTATTGTGCTGTCGTTCAAATAGCGTACTGCTTCCCGATCTTCTTTTGTGTCGCGTATGCCAGTATTTGTGCGCTTGTTCAGCACTAATAATTAACTATATGAAATCGCATTGCTTATCATTGTATAATGCCGTCACGCACCAAGAAACTTTATACATGCGGACCACTTTAGGGGTGCATAATTTGTGTATTAGGCCAGCTGCAATGCTAATAGAATACACGTTCTAAAGCAGGGACCATATACGCTGTATCTAATTAGAAAATAAAGTCAATTTATTTATCTGTGCAACTCCACTGCTGGTTGTGAATGAGCTACGCCATGTTTCGCAGTGTGAACGTGCCTCTTTGAACTTTATTACCAGCCGTGAACTGCAACGGTTCAGGAGGCGCTGTGCTCTGATACCGTCTTGCACACTCCACCATATCGTACCTTAGAAGGCACTATTTCTGCTTTTGATCGAAAGAGTGAATGCGCCGAATGTTGGCAATGTTTCTGAATTGGGGTTTCGCATTGTACGTGACGGCGTTTTTTGGAGAATTACCAAGTTACACTTGCTGTTTTACGCGAAACACCAATTCGGAAATGTCTCAAAAAATGAAGTTTACCTGCGCACTGACGTTACGTATGTATTTGTTCGGTACAAAAGGACAAGCGCCTAAGTCAGGAATCCGCTTCCGAAGCTATTTCAATTTGGCCTGTTCGGGAAACTATATCTGAGACACGGTTTTCAAGTTGAACAAGCACTACCGGTATACGCATTTCGCCCATGTAAGTGCAATACCTGGCGGATAGGCAGCCTGGCAAACATATAAAACGCATTTTAATTTGTCACTAAAAAAAAAAAGCATCGGAATCCTGGACTTTGCGTCATTATTATTATAGCGACGTTAGCCAAAATAAAAATAAAATGGCAGATGTTACCTTACGGTGAGTTTCGATGGCAATGGGTTCCACCTACCTACCATCTACAGTGGCCCATGTCGAAGTGAAAGAGTTGAGCCTTGAAAGAGTTGAAAAATAGCCTGTTACCTCAAGAAGGGTGTAGGATCGGGCTTGTTGGTGAAACATGCTTTGAAGTTCGAATAAAAGCGCAATGATAGCAGAGGAGACAGAAGAGAGAACAGAGCGCTAACTTCCAGCACTTTTCTCTGATGTCCTTGCGCTCTTATTCAAATTTTAAAGCTGTTATCTCAGCATAGCATCCCGATGCGCTAGCCGTTCTACCACGCCTTATTAAAATGGAAATCCGAGCAGAAATTTCGTTGACGTCTTGTTGCTCAATAAACAAAACTTTTTGTTGAAATATCACGGACCTACTATTGTAGACTCATTGATCGTTATTCAAAGAGGCCACCGCGAAACCACTGTAATTTAACAAAGCAATTTTGCGTTGATCTTAGATGGGATTCTTATGGAATAAATGTAGTGCTTGCTGAAATGGAAAGTCGGATGCAACATAACTTTGATCGATTTTAAAGTGGACTACAATGCTAAATTAATGTAATTTTTGTTCCATGTAGGCATAGGTTTGCGTTGGACACTTTCAAGCTATTTCTTGTAGTCTTTTATTTCAAGACCCATTTTCCCTGTAATGTTATCCGAAGTAAACATTGAATTTGGCCACAAAGAAAAAAGCATTAAATACATTTCGATGAAGCTCATAATAAGTGTATTTCTCCTGCATTTGACCTGCCAGCATCGAAACCAGGCTACTTGTTATGCGGATACGCTGGACGATGGGTACTTGGTGTACGTGTTCTCTGGAAAGAAATTCACCATAGGTTTAGTCAAGCATACATACTTTCTGAATACTAAATTGTTCAAGATAGGCACTGATTTAAATCGCCGTGAACTCCTCTGCTTGATTTGCTTGTACCTGTTGATTGGACTGCATTGAACTTGTGGACCAGATATGAATGTGGGTATATTTTGTCACCTTCTCCTGCAAAATGACAACAGATATAAACGTACTGAAAATCATTATGTGTATAAAAGAGAGCATTCCGTGGTTTTATATGCAGGACCACGAGAGTCTACTTATTGCCGCGCTGTAATGAGAGGTTCCGCAATAATTAGAACCCGCTGTGGTTTCTTAACCGGTATCTAAATGCACGACACCTGAGCGCTTTTGTATGCCACATTCATTGGTGTGTGACCACCGCCGCCAGGATCGAAACCGCGACGTCGAGCTCAGCAGCGTAACAACATAACCACTGGTCTACCGCGGCCGGGCAGGGATCAAATACTGCTTTACCTGCTCTGTCATTTATAGCACAAAACGTTTCCTGCCACAAATAGTATAATGGTAGACCAACAAAGACAATGCCACTTGACTGTTAAATACCATGGAAAGCGTATAAGCTCAGCCAAGAAAGTTCTGAAAGTTGTCACTGAGCGTTATAAACTACTAGCTCCACAATCCTGCACACAATAAAATTATTATAAGAAACGTTTTCGCCAGGAGAAATATATGATATAAAATCGTAGGTACGTTATCTAGAACATTAGTTCACTGTTATCAACGGCTACATAATGTTTATGATGGAGCTCTTGAGATGCACTTGGTAAACGATTGGCAAAAATACAACACCTTTTAAATTAGCGTAGTTTTGTAATTAGCGTAGAGGTAATCGTATGACCCGTCTTGATCCATTATTTTTTTCCATACTCCACAACATTGAAGTAATACGTTGGTCTTTATATTATTAAATGCACACGCACAATTTAACCGAAATATGTTTGCGCCTGTATAAATGCTCACAGCTAGGTAAGAAACCGGTGGCGTCAATCGCATTCGCTATCAGCACCTAATTTTTGCATTTGTAGAACTGAGGAGACATCACCGTTGCATTTGATTCACCACATACGAGCCGACCTGCTTTTTTCGATGATCTGCGCTTGCAATACCAGTATCAAAGATGCATTTTTGATCGGGAACGCATTTCTAGACTGCGAGTGGCCCAATTGCGCGGCTTGGGCTAATGAGCGAATTGCGATATAGAAATTCGGTCCCGATCCCAATGGCAGTGTGACAAACGTATCATACATGGCCCGTCACTATTTCCGACACTTGCTTCATCACTATTTTATGACCATACAACCAAAAAGCGGACAGGGACTTTAAAGTTAAAATAAACGGTTGCTGCATGAGTCATACTGAGACATTACACGTACAAAGCCCTCAATTGAAAAATTTATTCTTGCAGTATTACGTGCCATACGATCTGATTCTGAAGCACGCCGCAGTGCCAGACTCCCAGAATAATTCTCACCCCTTGGGTTGATTAGCGGGCTCAGAAATATTAATGCACAAGTGCTATTTGCATTTTGCCCCTTCAAATGTGGCTGGGATGGCCGGGATGGAACCCCCGACATCGAGCTCGACAGCGCAACGCCATAGTCATTAAGCCACCGCGGCAGGTATACGGATGAGCATGAGAATACAGGAACCAGCAACCCTGTGAGAAGTGGTTTGTTACAGTGACATTCAAGTGGTTTGACAGTGACCAGCCAGCCCAATTTCTAATCCTGATAAATAGGCCGGGCCGCAAATTGTTCAGCTTAAATCGGTGACATGCCGCACACCTTAGCGCTCGACTTGAAGGCGTGTGCGACAACTTAAGCAGGCATCGCGGACTCCACGCCTGCACTGCACCGGCACCGCACAAGCTGTTTTGACACTGGTGCCGTCCACCACACGTGAAATCAAACATTCAGCTGGCAGACTCGTGTGTACGCGCAAGAGGAGGAAAGTGCTCACGTAACACAAGTACTACCGTAGGGGTAGCAGGCATACCGCTCTTTCCTTCGCGCATGTTCCGACTCAGCAGTCCATGACAAACGTCAGCGTCACACAAGTGCTTTGTTATCCGGAATAATTGTGGCGCGGACGGGATATAAGCGCATAGCACTCTTCGTCTTCTAACATCTTAACAAAAATGGGTCTAATTAGAGCGCTACTGCAAACACACTCGTGCTAAGTGCAGACCCCACGGACAACGCGCAGCAGGAGACCACAAAAATATGCAAAATGCGGACCAAGGAAACGTACGAAAAAAAAACAATGTTGGCTGTTTCATTTTTAGAAATATACGGTGTAACACTTTCTAAAGTAACTTCCCTGATTGAAATCCAGCTACCTGTTGCAAAGCTGTAAGCTTTGCACAAAGGTTGAAACAATAAAATACGTTGCTGCGCGAATGAATGCTGGATGCCATGACACAATGCTTAAATATCCAGGGGAATGTAGAGGGTTGGCCTCGCAGATTGCTACGGGTTGTCGGCGCGCCATTTTAATTTCAGAGGCCACAACTAAAGCATGGTGAATGACGAGCATGCGGGCGCTCACATCGGTGACATCGCATGGTACTACAAAGAAAGAAGACGAAAATATAAAAAAAAAACACGCAAATCTCTGACGCTTTTTCCCCACTTTATTTCTTTTCTTTCCCCCTTTTTACGTTCTTTCTTGTCGGGTCTTTTCTTGATTGCTTTGGCCTCTATTTTCGTCTCACGAACTATGAACCACCTGGCTCAGCAGCAAGATGTAACGTATTTATAAATTTCCTGAACTGCTAATTGGTCGTCCTTGTCTTCCTCTTACTATATCATATTATAAAAAGCCAACAAACACTGACACCAAGGACAGCATAGGGGAAATTACTTGTGCTTAATAAATTAAACAAAGAAACGACACATAATGGAAATTAGAGTGGATGAAAAAACAACTTGCCGTAGGTGGGAACCGAACCCACAACCTTCGCATTTCGCGTGCGATGCTCTACCAATTGAGCTACCGCGGTGCTGTTTCCCCATCCACTTTCTTGGGTATTTATGTGTCCTAGTAGAACCCTGGGAGTGTTAGCCAGCGCCACCACTCACAGACCTTGTCGGCGGACGTGGAACGATCTTTTTGCCGCAGGCTTCACGAGAACGTGATCTTTTTGGGTGAAGGCAACTGGTCAATAAACCCACATATGTTACCTGAAGGCGTCAATGTACCCGGATTCGAGACCCTCGTTATGTAATGAACGAGAAGAAAGGGGATTAACCGAGGGGCCCGATTTTTATTAGTCATATCATAAGAAGCCAACGACACTGACGCCAAGGACAACATAGGGAAATTACTTGTGCCTAATAAATGAAATAAAGAAACGATAAATTAATGGAAACTAAAGTGGACGAAAAAAACAACTCGGTTTTTCATTTTCATTTCGTTTATTAAGCACAAGTAATTTCCCCTATGTTGTCCTCGGTGTCAGTGTTTGTTGGCTTCTTATGATATGACTAATAAAAATCGGGCCCCTCGGTTAACCCCCTTTCTTCTCGTTCTTACTATATCAGTCACTGCCCGATGACGCCACATCCAGCACCATGTAGAGAAACAACTGGGCAAGCCCGTATTTTATTTAGGTGGCCTCATTATCCCTAGAACGCTACTTCTTTATTAGCCTGCTGCATCTATTCTACTGCAACATTTTACACAGACTGTCTTGATGCACTGAAGAAACTGAAAGCCACCAAGACATTAAAAAACTGCGAGAAATGGGTAGACTAAAATAGGTCATCACACTTCAGCGCTACATTGTAATGAGTTCAGGGATGCAGTCCAAATCCGTTAATCATCTTGACCGACGAAATGGCTCACTAGTCTCTCTTCCTTATGACCGCCGAGATGTCCTCGAAGTCCATAAGTACGGCATCCAATAGTGAACTTGTGAAGGTATGGTACCGTGCGCCTGGTTCCATCGAATCAAAAAGTAAGTTTGTCTTTGAACGCTCCCGGCTGGCGTGGCCCTGACAAAAGCTGTCATCTGGGCATGCTGACTTGTGACAACCCTTGAACGTAGCGGAACACAAGGGCACGGCTGCTGTTCCTTCGACGGCCATCCATCACCTGTTGTTTTGCACTGGTACTGAGAGTATTGGACGCAAGATCCTCATGGAGGCGAAACTAAACCCTAATGCCACGGGCGACCATAGCCGATCGATAACGGACAAAAAATGTGCTAACTCATTGTTGTATTGCGTCACACAGGGCTGCACGCATTTGTGCGATGGTCCTTTTTATTAATTTTTTTACTACGTATGCCTGGCTGCAAGCAACCCTCCCACGCCCCCCCTTCCACACACAAAAAAATAAAATAAAGAAACAGCCTTTTCCTAAACATCTCAATTCGAACGTCCAACTCAACGGCTCTAGTAGAATATGCGCAACACTACAGAGGCCGGGCTGCATTCTCACGGTGATTACTCATAAATAAGAGTCTGAAAAAATAACAACTAAATTTTCATTCTGTCTCTCCCCTACTGCAAAACTTCCCACGATCATCGCAGAAGCTCTGAATATAACACGAACTAAGGACTGCGCAAAGGCTGCAGGGAATCATTAAGCACAGGTAGAAGTTTGATGCCTATGCAGGATGTTTTAAATTTTTTGTGAGAAATATGCTATGAGCGCAGCGAAAATGGTGCTTTTGCAGCAGATGAGTGCCAAGACGAAGTGGAGAAATTTTGCGTTTAATCACGTGAGTTCCTGGATACCAACAACAATAACTCCTTAACGTTAATTCAGAGCACTGTGGGTAGTGGCCTATATATATATATATATATATATATATATATATATATATATATATATATATATATATATATATATATATATGTATATATATGTATATATATATATATATATATATATATATATATATATATATATATATATATATATATATATATATATATATATATATATATATATATAAATATATAAATATATATATATATATATATATATATATATATATATATATATATATATATATACATATATATATATATATATATATATATAAGTGAATTTTCTTTACCTTCTCTTGTTACTTTCGTAGCACAGAGTGCCTCCAAGCTGGCGTAACCAGCTTACTTGGTAGAGAAAACTTTGCTTCAGCTGTCGCCGTTTCTCCTCTTCCATCAGAGATGGGACGCCATAGACGTTGAACTTGGAGAATAGACTTTATGTACACATTATATACATTGACAGCTATTTACAGTGGGTCCGACGTATCAACTCGACATAGCCGATAGTACATAGCACCGTTCGTACGTCAAGACCCTTGGGTTACACTGGGACCGGCGCCTTAACTCGGCAGAGCCGAAAGTGCAGAGCACCTTTCTTGCGCCCGGAACCCTTGTGAGAGGTCGGGAGCCAGGTTTTAAGCCTTCGGTTACCCCTCCCGAATCCCCTCACGGCAAATCACGACACCCCAGTGACCTGATTGGGTCAACTGGGCTGTCACTCATTGGGTACTCTCTCTCTCACCCTCTCCCTGCGTTCCTCGGAACATTCAGAGAGATAGAGGGAGAGAAAGTAACCACCAAATAACAAATAAACGAATAACATCCCAACCGTTTCGCCTCCGCGACATATATGGAAAAGTCTCCCGACACATTGAAAAACACTTACGGGGAACGGCCATCTGCGTCGCTCCGTCCTCGCGCCTTAACTAATCCCATCGAGCACTGCGTGCCGCAAAGGACACGCCTGCCGACGAGCGCCCACCGATTCGCAATGCCGTCTTGTGCATTGTTCGTCTCGTCCGGCGGGCCCGTAAAGCTAAGTGCACCGATGGATTTGTCTCGGTGGCGCCAGCCTAACCTTCAAGAGACTGCGCGTCGGGTCACCGATCCCTCAGGTTTTAAGCTGCCGCTTTGTACCCCCCCCCCCCCGGCATGACCATTGACGCCCTAACGACGCTTTGCCCGCACGCGTGACAGGTTAAAATGTCCCGACGCGTCGGCGCGGGCTATCTGCCGTCGAAGAGCGTCTCCCGACTCATTACCAAAGCGCCCGGCTGGCTTTACTCTCGGCTAAGCCCGAAAACGGCGACCTCCCCCAATTCTAGGAAGGGAAATGACCTCTCAGCGTCCATGCCGTTTTGCAACATCCTTTACACGTCCTCCCTAAGATTCATGTACGCGCTCAAATGCGGGTACCTGAATACTAACAAAACAAAAAGGATGGTGCAAAGAAAGTAAAGCAAATGTAACACTTTCGGCACTAGGATTTATATGTCCCTGCCCGCGCGGCCTGAACCAGCATCGCTCCCTAACAACCGAGCCCCTCTGCGCTAACACTGAATGCAAGCGCACAATGGTCATACAATAACTCTGCCTGAACGAAAGGCCGTACAGGCATATAAAATGCACAAGCACTAACTAATGAAAAAGAACCAAACAATAACAAACACCGAACATGGTTCATGCCCAGCATCGCGAGTCACGGTGTCACTATAATGACCGCACACACAAAACAAAAAAAAAGACACACAACAGAACAACCAGAACTCCTTGAACGCATGCAATAATGCGACAGGAAAACGCTTATTTCACTGAAGAACACACTTCTTCGCACAGTTCTGTTCCATAGTTCAATAGTTCCGCACGTCACTCTTTTCCGCGCGAGTGTTCACTGCATAATCCTCCCGTATCTTAACTGCCTCGGAAGCACAGCTGCCTTTACCCAAGCATGCCTTCAACTATACATAGCATAAGCATCCTACACCTTAAACTAAGATGAAACATAGGTGGAGTGAAACCCCCCCACAGCTCCTACTTAGCCGCCGGGGTCGAAGGGGTGATCCCCGCAGCGTGTACGGGTTACCTCACAGCGTGCTCTGCGACAAACCGTCTGTCCCGAAACGACGTTTCCATCGCGCCACGACCGCTTCGAAAAACTCATGCTCCCCATCGGCCTGAGTGCACCTGGATTCAATGCTACGATAGAAACCGCCTGACCAGCCCTGCACGCTCGCCCTTTCGGACGCATCGAGAATCGAGCCGACACCTCGGGTGGTTCGCACATGGTGCCCTCGTCTGCTTTTCTCAACACCGCAGCTGTCGCCACGTGAACACTGACGGCGGCGCTTAACTTCAGCACGGCCGTCACTTGTGTCTCGCGAATGGGAGCACAACCCTCGCTTGGTTCCGTTATAAATTCAGGATCTTCGAGCGGGACCACGTTTAGCTCTACACGCCGAGAGCTCGCAGAGATCCCACCGCGTTTCTGGCCACCACGCACCTCACAACGACGCTCCATAACGCCGCCATCAGCGAAAGCCACGTCACCCGTAGTCTTCTCTTCTTTTGGTACATCTGGAACTTTCACCAGAGTGACATCGGCCATTGCCAGAACCTGATCGACCACCGATGAGCCCACGGACGCTGTAGCTGCCGGCTGCTGCTTTTCTGCAACCTCAGTGCATGCTTGCATCGCAACCGCAGCGCCGCTGCACTCTCTGTCAACACAGCTATCAGCCCCGAATTCGGAGACACTCGAACCACCTGGCTCTACCTCCACGATCTCCTGACCGGATTTCTTGTCATCGGCCTGGCCGCTTAGCGACACTTCGGGATTAACCCCGTCACCCTCTCTCGACAACTCAGCCGCACCCGACTGTCGCCGCTGCGCCTCCGCAAGCAAAGCAGAAACGGTAGTCTGCGCGGCTGCGCCGCACTCTTCAGAAAGGCATGCCATTGGCATCTCGCGGTCTACGTCGGAAGCGCACTTCTCGTTTGCCCTCACAGCTCCTGTGTCCGACGGAATGCCCTCAAGTTCTGGCTGGGCGCCGTCTGCCTTTTGCTCTCTGATTTTCACTACCCCCTCGAAACCACGCTCGTCCTTAAGTAACTGCCATGCTTCCTGTGACAGCAGGCAATCGGTCCGTTCCGTGAGCTTGTCCGTTAACGCACACAACACCGGCACCGCCTCTTTTACGTTTGCGAAAACGCCACAATCGCGGGACAATGTTAACGGGACCTCCGCGAGCTTTGCCCTCACCTTATCTCCGAAGGCGGAGGTTAGGCTGATCGTTCCGTGCGCCTGTACGATCGCTTGCGGAACTACGCTCTCGCGCAACACTGTAATTTCTGCTCTCGTGTCCAAAATTGCGTCGATATGCCTATCCTTACATTCTAGAACCACGGGAATGAGGTCGCTGTGCCCGGCTGCGGGCTCTCCTATCGCCACGTACGCCGACAAATTATCGCCCTTAGTACTCGGAACGTTCGATGTTTGCTGCCCCTGACCCAGGGGGCAATTCCATTTCATATGCCCACTAGAGCCGCACGCGAAGCAACCTCTAAACTTTGGTTTTGTCTCCGCGCCTTGACCTGTCCCACCGCCGCAACTACTTTGCGGTGCGCCAGGCTTAACACTCGGGCTTTGCGACTCTGCCGTCTTTTGTTTCAGCTGCTTCCCAGCACTGTTCATGCCTTGCGCCTCCTCGAATGTCCGCAGTAGCGCGGCTAGTTCTGGTGCTTTTAGCCACGTTTTTCCTTCCTGCAGCGTGACGTACCGAAGTGCGTCATCTGACAGGTTTTTCTTCAATTGGTCAGCAACCAGCAGTTTAACGAGCTCCTCGAACGTCGACACACCTCTCGAGTCAAGGTAGAAGTGCAGGTAGCTTTGAAGGCGAGTTGCATAAGGTCTCCATCCTTCATTCCTGCGCTTTCCTGACCCCAAGAACCTTTGAGGTATTCCCCTGCGGAAAGTTTGAGCTCGTCAAGTACTGTTTCCTTGACTTTCCCATACTCCTTATGTTCCGCCGGGCTAAGTCTTGTGGACAAAAACGGAACCTTCTCCGCCACCAACGGGAAAACAATCTGTCCCCAAAACTCCCCGGCACTTCATACGCCGTCAGGGCGCTCTCAACCGACTCAAACCACACCGGAGCCTCGGCCTCTGACAGAAATTTCGGAAGCACCCCAGTGAGACATTTAGCATAGCGTCTGAGCTCACTGCAGCGATCCTGCACACCGAACGCGTGCCCGCTTTCCCGTGAGCTCCCACTTCCGTTCTGCCTAAGTCGCGCAAGCTCCACCTCCAACTCAAGCACCCGGCGCCGATCCGCGAGACTTTTTAGGTCCATTTCCCTCTGGCTCTCTGATGCGACAGACCCCTCTGAGTGGTCCTCGACATTCTCGGCTCCCGATTCACTCATCGTGGGCTGATTTCTCCTGTCGGGGTTCAAGTGAGCAAACCTCGTATTCATAGGCTACAGTACGACCAGGCAGCGGTACCCCCGAGGTGTAAGAACGAGAGGACTCACCACTTGCTGAGATGCTGCTGGTCGCCGCTGCCAAGCCTTGCCCGTTGCGGACTAGGCACCGTCGGTCGCACCAAAGTTCCAATGTCCTCACGGGACCTTGCCCGAAGTGGAGACGGCCAGGAACCGTCGACGCCCTTGGATTGACTGCTTGCTTCGCCTCAGCTGCGGGTTTTCTTGCCCAGGCCGAAGTTCGATGTCGTTGCCGAGTTGCTTCTTGTAGTCTCTGGCGAACTTCCTCGCTGTCTGCGACGCTTCAGTCGGAATGCAGAGCGTTCCTTGTCGTCGACTGTTTCGGTCCTGTCCAGACTGCGCCAGTGAATTTTCTTTACCTTCTCTTGTTACTTTCGTGGCACAGAGTGCCTCCAAGCTGGCGTAACCAGCTTACTTGGTAGAGAAAACTTTGCTTCAGCTGTCGCCGTTTCTCCTCTTCCATCAGAGATGGGACGCCATAGACGTTGAACTTGGAGAATAGACTTTATGTACACATTATATATATTGACAGCTATTTACAGTGGGTCCGACGTATCAACTCGACATAGCCGATAGTACATAGCACCGTTCGTACGTCAAGACCCTTGGGTTACACTGGGACCGGCGCCTTAACTCGGCAGAGCCGAAAGTGCAGAGCACCTTTCTTGCGCCCGGAACCCTTGTGAGAGGTCGGGAGCCAGGTTTTAAACCATCGGTTACCCCTCCCGAATCCCCTCACGGCAAATCACGACACCCCAGTGACCTGATTGGGTCAACTGGGCTGTCACTCATTGGGCACTCTCTCTCTCACCCTCTCCCTGCGTTCCTCGGAACATTCAGAGAGATAGAGGGAGAGAAAGTAACCACCAAACAACAAATAAACGAATAACATCCCAACCGTTTCGCCTCCGCGACATATATGGAAAAGTCTCCCGACACATTGAAAAACACTTACGGGGAACGGCCATCTGCGTCGCTCCGTCCTCGCGCCTTAACTAATCCCATCGAGCACTGCGTGCCGCAAAGGACACGCCTGCCGACGAGCGCCCACCGATTCGCAATGCCGTCTTGTGCATTGTTCGTCTCGTCCGGCGGGCCCGTAAAGCTAAGTGCACCGATGGATTTGTCTCGGTGGCGCCAGCCTACCCTTCAAGAGACTGCGCGTCGGGTCACCGATCCCTCAGGTTTTAAGCTGCCGCTTTGTTACTATCTATCTATCTCTCTATTACTATCTATCTATCTCTCTATTACTATCTATTACTATCTATCTCTCTGCCCGTGCCGATCACGACGTTTGGCTGGCGTAGATCGTTTCCCCTCCGAGACACCGAGTTCTTTGGTTCGTTTCTTTCGCTCAGGCGCACGTTTCGTTGCCGCGGCGAACGCTGCGTTGCTCGACGCTCACCGCGTGATAGGTGGGCGATAAGTCCGATGCGGGGCGCATCGTAAGTGATCGCTGTGCCGTAGCGCATTGTCTTATACCCCTTGGCGGGTCGACGGGAACGCTGTCGCGTCCCACTCTTGAAGGCGAAGCTTAAGCGTCCTCCAATTTTTTCATTTTCAGTGCGCTATCCCGTGCTTCGGGAATACAACGAAGGCTAAACTGTTACTTCTGAAGTTGTGGAAGTGCATTAAGGTCCCTTTGACCTCTGCTCTTTCACATTCCACTCCTGGAGGACGGGACGCCACCAGCCCCGTTCTAATACCTGCCACGCCACCCTCCTGGACTGTAAGCAGCCGCCAGCGCGATCCTAAGATGTTCGTTGGCCTAGGCGGAGATGACGTCGAATGTTGGCTGAAAAAAAAATCTATGGGCACTTTGCTGAGCTAAACTGCAATAAGCGGAAGCCTACCTATGACTGCCTCTGTTGATGTTGTCTGAACTGTTCTGCGAACGGACGAAGCCGTGGTGCTGAGCATGGGTGCAATCACATCAATATGGCTTCAAGGTCTGTCGCCATAGTGCGCGCACCCCCACGCGCATGCCCACGCTCTCCCACGCCCCCACTCGCACAGCGCTACTTGCATGGCGCCTCCTCTCCTTGCTTCCTCGCTGGTGGCGCCTGCTCTCCATGCTGCCCTCGCCGGGGGCCCCTCCTCTCCTTGCTCCCCCTGCCGGTGATCACCGCTTTCCTGCGCTCACCAGGGACTTAGCCCGAACACTCATGAGCCACTAAAGGCTTACGCCTTAATATGCTCGAGTAAATTTCTTCAACCACTGAGGCGAGACATCTAAATTACGGAACGTGCCTTCTACGTCACTGAGGTACCCAAGACATGGTTTACCAGTCACGATCGGCATTTCTGTGATTTGTTATCTTTCAGAGAGCATCTTCGGCGGAGTTGGGACACACTCATGGTTCACTCTGAAGTTTCGAGGAAGCTGTCTGAGCGCGTGCACGCTAATGGCGACTCCTACAAGTCGTATATTGAAAATTTTCTCGACCTTTGTCATCGCGTGGACAACGCGATGCCTGAAACTTACGCAGTAAGTTTCTGGCATTTCTAAGTACACTTACTTACTAAACCATGAAGAGTGAAGAAGCGGTCTTTTGTTTTTTTTTACGTGTTGCGCACTGGAATCTTAAAAAATAGCTCCAACGAAGATTTATGCTGGAGAAGTATTGCGCCCTTGGCAAAAAATGAAGTGCGACATCGATAGGCGGCATCGCATAAATTACCTGGTGGTAATCAAAGCAAAAGAGTACCGATCCGTCATTTTACATCGAAGCTGCATACTTCTACCCTCCAAGGAAATTTTCGTGTCGTTGTAAGCAAAAAACTCCCATGCATGGGCCGATCCCGGAGGTTGTGCAATGCCGGGCCGACCCGCGGGGGAGGTAAAGTAGGGATTAATCACTCCCCATACGTTGGCCGATACCGAAGATAGTGCAATGCAGGGCCGACCCGCCGTGGAGGTGAAGCAGGCGTCAAGCACTCCCCATACGTTGGCCGATCCCGAAGATACTGCAATGCCGGGCCGACCCGCGGCGGAGATGCAGTTCGTCATTAAGGGGCCCACATACACAGCTTCGCTGGTCATCCTTCGTCACAGAGTGGATGAAGACTGAGTTTTTGTTCTGCTAAAATGATGAGATATGACGAAGAACTCGCAGACTGGTGTATGATGTTCTTTTTTTAGCCTGTCGGCGAGGTTCTCCTAAATGTCTTAGCGCTAAGCTAAAGAGACCGGTTAGAGACTACGGCGCACAATAGTTTCGCCATCGCTGTCGATTAGATAGGATATGACGCAAGTCCATCCGAGTAAAAATGGATTGGCGTAAAATGATGATTGGTGCTTCATCAGCGAATCTAGCAATGCCTGAGTCTGCGAGTTAGTAAGTTTATGGCTTATTGCAGAAGCACGGGCGGATGGAGAACAAGATTCATCCAGCCGAGAGAACCAGAGAGAGAGAGCTGGAGAAGCATCAAGGGGGAAATAGAGACTGGTTCAGCTTTCTCACACCAAGTGACACCTTGCCTTGAGGCAGAAGATTAGCATCTGGGGTTGTGTGGAAAGCGGTGATGAACGTACAGCCATCTTTGAAACGCACCAAGCTAGAAGTGAAGACAACGCCACGGGAAAGAAGACGGCCGTAGGCAGTGAGAAACACGTTGCCTCAATAGATAGCGATAGTCTAGAGGGCAATACGTTGGTCGTGACCAGGAGGGAGCAAAGAATCAGCAGCTATTAACAAATGCAATCATCCTTAGTCGACAGCATGCTGTAGAGTGGTCGGTCTCGGTTGATGCCATGAACTTAAAGCGGACGTCGGACGAGAGAAAGCCCAACCTAAAGTGAGTTAGTGGGCGCACGAAATAAAATCTCAAACTGAATGTGGTGACGGATACAGTCAGTTATGGCACTCGCAAAACATTCTGCGTGGGATCAAATATTTGCATCAGCGCCCCGCAGAAAATTTCGAATGTAGGGGTTTTCACTTCTTTCATCCGAGAGCGCAATTCTGCACGCATACGAAAAAGAGTAGCTCCCGTGTCAGCCAAACCCCATAACCGCACACTTTCCACAGACACCAATAACATGTTTGACTGGCGCTCAGGAGGAACTATAACAGTTCGCAAACCTGCAGCTTTACCTCCAAACACTACAGTGGTTAGTTTTCTGGGAGCTGTGAAGCCGGGCGTAGCGGAGCAATGGAGCGTCGGAATGGCTATGGGGAGTGGCTTCTCAAGGAACGTGAACTTGGGGTCATGTTGAAGAAGCCTGCCGGAGATGGAGGTCGGAAACTGGAACGATTATTGGAATATCGGCTGTATGATCAAGGAGAGAGTACATCGCTCTGAAAGACAGCGCAGCCACGTCGTTCGTCTTATTTGCGACGTCTGCAAAACCGGGAAATGTGCCATCGTCTGCCGCAGTAGCATCACATCGGGCGCAATTGAAGCCAGGAAGAGAAGTCAGGCAGATTGGGTGCTCGTGCATGTAAAGGTGCTAGCTGACCTTGAACTGGCTCAGGCGACGTGGGGCATGGAGACACACCTGACTTTTCAGCAATATGGGCGCACGAAGGCGGTGGCAGGCAAGGAGAAATGGCTGGATGATTGGCGGTGTCCAGGGAGGCCAACACCTCTTTAATCGTCCTGCGTATGACGGTGACAGCGGAATGAAAGTAACAGCTTTAGGAAGTTTACAAATCGTGTGCTTGAAGTTTTCACGAACGAGAATTCGGAGCTCAACACTGCTTGTCGGGGGGTTGTTGGACGAGTAGGCTTTGCAAATGGATTTGCTGCCAAGCATCGAGGTACTGACACACAGGGATGACGTCGTGTGCACTCGAGGGATCTTGTGGCGCAAGGGTGTTAAACGCAAAAGATCTGATTGGCTTAAGAAGTTGGCGCGCGCGCAGGTTATGATCAAGGATCCCGTCAATTGCAATGAGTTGTGTTTGAATGTGCAAACTGATGCCTGAATTTGAAGATTGTCTTTACTAGAAGAAGATGCACTATCGCCCTGGCATAAGAGCCGGAGAATCCGTCTAAGGGAGCAAAATACTCACTATCTTCAGCCGTTTCACCAAAGGTAAACCAGAGGTTATACCCTACGCGCACAAGGTGTCACACAACCTTAAAAAGGTTGCCAACCATCATAGTATTCCTCCAGTTTTTTTCAGCGCCCAACAAGCTTTGGAAGCTGTGCCTTCGAATTTGCTGTGAGAGCAGGCGGGGCTGCCGTACGAGGAAAGAAGAGCCCTTTGTTGTGTGCTCCAGAGGGGTTGTATACGCAATTCCCTTGCACCCTTGTGGGAAGCTCTACGTTGGACAAACCGAACGTTGCGTGAATGACCAATTACGGGAATATGCGCAAAAACTAAAGAAAAAGGAAGATAAGGGCGCACATTTGGTCGCTCATGTTAGCACGTGTGGCTGTGATGCTCGATTTTCTGCGACTGCTATTCTCGGCAGGAGCGGCAACGCCTCTTCCAGGTTCTCTCTTGAGGCCTTGTTTAACAAGAAGAATACAGATAGGTGTATAAATGAGCCATCTACCTCATTAATAGATGCCGAGTTTAAATTCTTGCGCAACCGCCTTTGATGTGCATGAGCCTGTTCTCTTCTGCTTGGTACGCGCATACGTGAAAAGAGCATATATATGTACTATCCTTCCTACCATCAAACAGTTGTAAAGTAGCACTTGTCCTTATCCACCTTTCTTGTTTCCGTGCTTTTGTCGCGCTAAGTTACCACTTCAATTATGGATGCCCAAGAATCAACTCAGCGAGAGCTTGGTCATGGTCCAGGCCGCCTTCTCTGAGCTTTGCACGGGAGCGGGAGGCTTGGAGCCGTCGTCGCCGAGCGGTGTCTGAACACCCCGCGGATATCGCCCGGCGAGGTGCTTCACTGACAGGCGTCGCACAGCCGATATCAATGTAGCTGGAGCATTCGTGCCCTGTCGGTTTGTGCTTCGACGCTGCGCATGTTCGCGGCGTCTCATTGCATGTCTAGCACATGCGCCTTCCCTGAGGCACAACAGGCATCGCACCGTCAAACGATGCGTGTCATGTCTCGCCACCGATCAAGGCACAGCCGTCATACCTGGCTTAATGAGGATTGTACACCTAAGTATAATAATTACAGCTAAATCAAAGGTTAGCCAAGTAAAATTTAACCAATACTCAACAAGGCTAAACCAAGTTTTCGTTTTGCATATCCAGGGTTACCTGAGCTTTTTTTTTAACCTCGTTTGTGCTGTCTGAGAAATGGCCATACCGAAGTAAAAAGGAAAATTTTTGCGTGCTTTCAGACAGTCATATTCTGTCGGCAGGCTATATTGTGCAGAAGCTACCGTGCAGTAAATCTGTCTGCTCGGCGGTAAGAAGCTGTTGTGACATTGAGGTGAGCCTGAGGACATTTAAGGAGGTCGTTGTTATCAAGTGTTAGCAATATTGAGCTGCAGCGACCTAAGTTGGATGCTGTGTTCAGTTTACAGCCATTCGGTAAAGAAGCAACAGGCTAATTTGATGTTGCATAAGCTATTCTTAACTAAGGGAAAATTAGACAAGCAACCAATCTAAGCATTTGCTACAAAAGAAACCCAAAGGGTTTCTTTTGTTGCAGTTGCTACGATTGGGCGGATGTCTGATTTTCCCTTAATTAATTACTTCTCTCTACCTTGTGGGCTTCCGCAAAACTATGACGTCTTATTTTTACCTTGTCATATATATGCGCCGAAAACGTGATGATGTTCTGATTACAGATCTATATGTCAGCGCCCAATAACTCACGGAATTCTTGTACTTACCTCTTCTCCTGTGTTTCACGTAGTCACTGAGCGGTAGGGCTTTTCGACAACAGAACCTTATATTCCTGCCTAAATTGAACGCAGTACGTCGCCGCGACCGGTGACTCTGTCAAGAAATTCCGTATTAGTATTCTATTTGAAAACTGTCTAATCCAGAATAATAAAACTTTCTGACATTCCAAAACTTCATTATAGATGATTTTAAAATCGCGTTTGCAGCCAAACGTAAAAGCATTACGTACGAAAAAAATTAGAGTTGCCCTCCCTGCACATGCTCCGAACGATATTAGGTTTCTGTGGTTCAGGTGCGCTATGATAACGTACGGTATTTGGCGAGTTTAGTGTTTGTAATGTTTACGCACGCTAATGGCGCTGCACTACATGGCGGCGCCGTTGCTCTAGCTTCAGCATGAATTGTCGTCATGGCTACGCTCTCACCCTCGTTGATTGCCAATAAGTGTTGAAATAAGATTTCCTTTTATCGAAAATGACCCCTAATGGTTGCGATGAGCGCCACTTATGCTCGAACCCACCCAGACTCTGGCTTCAGACCAGCAGCACCTCATTAAAACTCATATTACTGATGCCCTGCCAACTGTTCCCCAACGTTCACTCATTTCAGCGTCGTTTTCCTACAGTGCCGTCACTGTTCGGCCGGCATCGCTGTTTCTCTGCTATACCCGACATGTGGTGCCACTAAATTTTATGCCGTCGCTCTTGAGTCTAGCTGCGCTTTGCGTCGCTATGTCTTCGGCCCCATTCTCCCACCGCCCAGACGCTGGCGGACACTGGAGAATAATTCGAATCTCTTTGTCTGTGGCATATCGCTGGACACGCTACCTGCCACTGTCGCCGACGCCCACAATCAGCCTTTGACTCCGTCAGGTCGTCTGTTTCCTTGACGTCGCACTCTGCTGCATGTTGAATCGCTGTGTGCCACTTCGTTATCCGTCACTCACCGTCTCTTCGACGGCGCTGCCTGTCGTCATTGCATCGCCGGCCTCCTGCAGAAGAAGAAAACTGATTACGGCTGTTCCGGAGGCAAGAACCGCTTGCGAATAAAAGTTCAAGGCATCTCTCTTCCGCTCAAGACGCTATCAAAGTTACTGTCGAAGGTGCCGCCGTACTGGCGTTTCTATACACAGCGGCCGCTCTATACACAGCTTCTATACACAGCTTCATGAGACGTTCCTACTCTTCCGATTGCACCCAACCATATTTCGGTCGTACGACCATCGTTGCACACTACCCAGGCACCGCTGCCCATGCTCCCTTACGCCAACGAGCACATCGCGTTTCCGCTGCAGAACGGCGCATTATCAACGAGCAAGTGGATGAGATGGTTCAGCGCGGTGTCATTCAACATTTCCAGAGTTCTTGGTCGTTCGTGATCGGCCACGTCCTGTACGGTGGCGACTTCTGTCTGTACAAAATCACCGCTGTTGGACGACGAAATGAGGATGACAAGGAGGAGGCTTGGGTATCGCAAGGCGCGTGTAGCCTACATACTTGGAGTGAAAGAGCTACCAAGACAAATCTTGAGTGTTAGGCGTGCGCGTCAGTTTTCTCCAATCACGTGAAGATTCCCGTTTGCGAGGCAGATCATCAAGTAAGGCACATCTGGTAGGTCTTTCAAATCGGAAGTTGGACTGGTTCGCACTAATAAGCGTCCAAAAAATTAAAAGTGTAGCGGAGAAGCAACCAAAGTCCCTTGCCGTGATTTCTGGGTCACTGGCTACTTACTACAAAAGGAAAGCCGGAAACTAAAATACCTGCGTCGGTACTTCTTGACCATACCTTCGCACTCAACCAGCTCATCACTCGTGGAAACACCATGCAAAGTAATTTGGATAGTTTATGTCTATAGGTATATTTGTCACAGCGTACTTACAGAGAATAATAAAAGTGCTCTTAGAAATAGCTTTACTATATTTATTGTTTCGTTGCTGCAACTACGATCGTTGTTTTGAGAATAACTCCCAAGTCAGTTGTGTAGCCGGTGGCACCTACAGGCAACAAAATTTCCACGAATATGCTTCGCAGCACATACTTCTTTCGCAATAAACAGTGCCCAAAAAGGAAATGATGTCCTCCTTTTTGGGAGGCTTTAGGTATTTAGCGTACACTTGTGCGAAGTCAGAGTGCTGTTTCCTGGAGCCGCGAGCACTTGCACTCCATAAGGTGATATGCTTAGGTTGGAGGTGATGCGTAATAACGTAAGCTCCAGGGGAATGTGGTCCACCTATATTGAAAGCAGGCCGTCGTGACAGCGATAGCGTTGCCTTCGTTCTACTATTCCTTCGACATACAGAATAGTGCTGAACGAACCCGTCCTTGTTAGCAAAAAATCAATATGAGAAGTACACGCTGGAAGTAGCTTTCACACTATGTTCATCTAGTTCTTTTTGAGAATTAGGGCTATTACGCATTAATTAGAAAATTATGATGACATTGAACTAGCTGCTCATTTCCATCTTGTCCCACCCCGTCCTTTCTTCAGTAAGCTTTTATTCAGCTCCACCTTTTACTGAGAGGCGTTACATTTCTGGCGAAAAATAAATTGCTTCACAGTACATAATTCTTTTGGTCTTTATTATCTGTGGTTCAAGCTATCTAAGTTGTACGTGACCCTTCCGAAGACGAATTCAGGAGCATACAGCAGGAAGACGATGAAGCTGACAGAGGGGGGAAAGAGTAAGGTGAATGCAGCAAACGCTCCATCATAGCCCTATTTTACGTCATCACATAAGCGTTATGATGGCGATTGAAAAAAACAATTACCATCACCGTCCTTGCTGGTATACCGGTTGCATGCATTAAATGATGTTTGCCACAATACATCCCATGTTTCAGCGACAGGCCCCTTCCAATGTTAAAAAATGGGATTCGAGTGAAAGTGATAGCTGTCTCACAAAAAGCTTCACAGCTGTTACAGTCATCAATATGTATTCGTTTCTCTGGCTAACTTATGTTCCTTTCGCGGACATTTCGTAGGCATCGGGCGCCTTGTACCTCTTGGAGAAAATTTTACTCAAATGCGCTGTTAGCGAATGTATGTCCCTGTTAACACTTTTCAATAGTTCAGTTTTCTGTAAATTTCAGCGCAGATTTCTAGCACTGGCTTTTTTTTTCTAATCTTGTGCAAATACGCACTGTTCATTTAGGCGGATTTGGTCGGTGCTATTTCTTTTTTCGTGCCGTATGTAAACCCTTTTCAAAACTTAACGAGAAGTGTAATTATCAATTTGAACTGCTTTATTATGACTGCTCGTTTACAGTATTTTTCCTTTGTACATAAGTGCTCAATTGCCTGTGCCATAGTATGGATCGCGCCTGTCTTCCCTTCTATGCTAAAGAATTAATATTTTGTACTTGCGGGACCAATGTGATAAGAATCTGGTTTTGAGGAATTCTAGCGGTGGTCGTCATGTCGTTTATTAACACTGAGAAATGTTTGTGTGGTGGATCCCCTCTCAAGAAGGATCCAGCAGCCTTGATCCTTCGCAATGTGTTAAAACCAGGCTACGAGAAATAAACGATTGATTTAGTGGGTGAATAAACGCATAAATAAATCATTACATAAAGGAATATTGGTAGCCTGATTTCTGCGTTGCTTGGTGGTGGTGCGAAGAGCCTCGTGTGCTGCTTATCTCGGGTTTTTCGCACCGGAGACGCTAGCGTCCCGGTTTTTCCGGACGCTTCGCGAGAGAGGAAGTGGACACAAACACGAAATACACAGTAAAGAGACTCGCTTATCTAACACGTGGCAGCGTGAATGAAGAAAAAAAAAACTACCCTTTTGTACAGCATGTGTGTTTGGCGAACGATGTTGACGGAAAGTGTCGAGGAACAATAACGCACAGAGCGCAATGATTTGAGAAAGAATCCCAAATGAAAGCGAACAAAGCATAAAGGAAGTCAAATGGACGAATGTCTGGGGCAGGTAGTTAAGAGGAAATAAAACGCCGTAGCTGACGCAGATTCAGTCGCTACGGACTTTCCGCCCACAAGACCACTGTTATTGCAGATGTTTTCTCGTCTAGTGCCTGAAGCGACCTTACGACACTGACCTGCCAAGCCCCTCTGTAGGTGTCTTGTTTCGTTGGCTTGCTGAGCTAGGCGAGTGCTTACAGCGGTGACAGAAAGACGGATGGTTGCAGACATGCGAGAAGGTTCTGAGAAAGGGAGCCTGTCCCGGGATATCGGGTCATTGAAATGCATGCGCCCTTTCTTTTCTTTTTGTCGGTCGGCACGTGTCTTCGGCAAACGTCGGACAGTGTGTGGGAATATATGAGAGAGTGCAGTAGTCTGTGTGCGCCCTGAGCAGGTTGCCGGCACAAGCGATATCCGAAATCCGGGCAGCGCATCATATTCGTCACAGCCCCGTCTAGGTAAGTTCTCCAGAAATGGTTATTTTGTTCTTTACCATGAGATGCCTGTTGAAGTTGTACTAGCGTAGCTAAGAGGACTAAAGGCATGGACGTTTAGAAAGCCAAGCCTTAAGGCGCTAATGTCAACAATTGCTTGCTTCAGAGCTGTTGGCGTCAAATATTCCCACTTAATTCTTACTATAAAAGCAAATGCATGCATCTAGCAATGAGTACAAAAAAGGGAACAAGCCAAGATAAACTTATTTGGACCAGGCGACACCAAGAATTAGTACAAAATTGAATATCTGCGCAAGGAAAACGTTGTGATGAATAGGACGATCAGTCTGCTGTTTAAAATTTGCTACATCAGTTCCACACTGCCGCTACCATCTATTAGCTGCTGCCAAGTGTCAGAATCATCATCATCATCATCATCATCATCATCATCATCCTAGTTCGCCCACTGCAGCGCAAAGGCCTCTCCCATACTTCTCCAACTACCCCGGTCCTGCACTAATTGTGGGCATGTTGTCCCTGAAAACTTCTTAGTCTCACCCGCCCACCTAACTTTCTGCAGCCCTCTGCTTCGCTTCCCTTCTCTTGGAATCCATTCCGTAACTCAATGACCATCGGTTATCTTCCCTCCTCATTACGTGTCCTGCCCATGTCCATTTCTTTTTCTTGATTTCAACTAAGATATCATTAAGTCGCGTTTGTTCCCTCACCCAATCTGCCTTTTCTTATCCCTTAACGTTACACCTATCATTCTTCTTTCCATAGCTTGTTCCGTCGTCCTCAATTTAAGTAGAACCCTTTTCGTAAGCCTCCAGATTTCTGCCCCATACGAGAGTACTGGTAAGACACAGCTGTTATAAACTTTTCTCTTGAGGGATAATGGCAATCTGCTGTTCAACGATCTGAGAATGCCTGCCAAGCGCACCCCAGCCCATTCTTATTCTTCTGATTTTTCATTCTCATGATCCGGATCCTCAGTCACTACCTGTCCTAAGTAGATGTATTCCCTTACCACTTCCAGTGCCTCACTACATATCGTAAACTGCTGTTCTCTTCCGAGACTGTTAAACATTACTTTAGTTTTCTGCAGATTAATTTTTAAACCCACCCTACGGCTTTACCTCTCCAGGTCAGTGAGCATGCATTGCAGTGGCCCCCTGAGTTACTAAGCAAGGCAATATCATCAGTGAATCGCAAGTTACTAAGGTATTCTCCATTAACTCTTATCCGCAATTCTTCCCAATCCAGATCTCTTAATACCTCCTGTAAACACGATGTGAATAGCATTGGAGAGATCGTATCTCCTTGCCTGACGCCTTTCTTTATTGGGATTTTGTTGCTTTCTTTGTAGAGGACCACGGTGGCTGTGGAGCCGCTATAGATATCTTTCAGTATTTTTCCATACGGCTCGTCTACACCCTGATTCCGCAATGCCCCCATGACTGCTGAGGTTTCGACTGAATCGAAAAGCTTTCTCGCAATAAATGAAAGCTATATATAAAGGTTGGTTATATTCCGCACATTTTTCTATCACCTGATTGATAGTGTGAATATGATGTATTGTTGAGTAGCGTTTACAGAATCCTGCCTGGTCCTTTGGTTGACGGGTCTAAGGTGTTCCTGATTCTATTTGCAAATACGTTAGTAAATACTTTGTAGGCAACGGACGGTAAGCTGATCGGTCTATAATTTTTCAAGTCTTTGGCGTCCCCTTTCTTATGGATTAGGATTATGTTAGCGTTTTTCCAAGATTCCGGTACGCTCAAAGTCATGAGGCATTGCGTATACAGGGTGGCAAGTTTCTCTAGAACAATCTGCCCAGCATCCTTCAACAAATCTGCTGTACCTGATCCTTCCCAGCTGCCTTCCCCCTTTGCAAAGCTTCCAAGGCTTTCTTTACCTCTTCCGGCGTTACCTGTGGAATTTCGAATTCCTCTAGACTATTCTCTCTTCCATTATCGTCGTTGGTGCCACTGGTACTGTATAAATCTCTATAGAGCTCCTCAGCCACTTGAACTATCTCATCCATATTAGTAATGATATTGCCGGCTTTGTCTCTTAACACATACATCTGATTCTTGCCAATTCCTAGTTTCTTCTTCACTGCTTTTAGGTTTCGTCCGTTCCTGAGAGCATGTTCAATTCTATCCATATTATACTCCCTATGTCAGCTGTCTAACGCTTGTTGATTACCTTCGATAGTTCTGCCAGTTCTATTCTAGCTGTAGGGTTAGGGGCTTTCATATATTGGCGTTTCTTGATCAGATCTTTCGTTTCCTGCGATAGCTTACTGGTATCCTGTCTAACGGAGTTACCACCTACTTCTATTCCACACCCCTTAATTATGCCCACAAGATTGTCGTTCATTGCTTCTACAGTAAGGCCTTCTTCCTGAGTTAAAGCGGAATACCTGTTCTGAAGCTTTATCTGCCAAGTTTACAGGATGCCAAGTGTACAGAAGCACGTACAGAAGCCCTTACGCACCTTCGCGAAATCACTGTTCTTTCTGAAAGGTGCTGGCAAATTCCTTGAAATGCGTAGGGAAGAACCCATCACCGGTTGTGTCCACTGTAATGTCATCTTAAAGAATTTAGATTTAACTAGGTGCAAATATATTTATGCTGATGTGAAGCTATACATTTACTACAGGTTGATAGTGTTGTAAGGAGCAGATTTACTTTGTTTTCAATCTAGTACAATAGAAAAGTAGTGACATGACTTTCAATGCCGTACTGTCAGCTCTTCAATATACGTGTTTTATGAATAGTCCGGTGCATTTTACATGTTTGGAAAACTCTTAGTGGACGTTTTATATGAGGTATGTAACTGAGAAGAGACGGCACAACCGAACTCATGTGGAAGAAATATGAAGCACGTAGAAACGACTTATATTCAGCCTTTTTTGACTAGTGTTGCATACACGCAACACACCAGCAAGAAAGTTCTTGCGGGGTTTCGATATTAAGTACGAAGTTTCTGGCTAAATGTCTTGGGCCCACCCTGAATCACTGGCAGGAAGCGTCAGTTGTTGGTTTGTAGCAGAAACACGGATGACGAAGAACAAGTTTGGCATGCAACTCGATTTTTTTTAAAGCGTTGTCAGGGGAGCCGCACCAGTGTCGGATCTCCGGCTCTAGTGGTGATGCAAATGTAAAGCAAATGAAATGTACACCCATGGTTCACATATAATGAGAGCTGCCCGCATAAATTCCTAATGAAGCGTTTGGTGTCTTCGGCTTAAGCCCACTTCCACTTCTTTGCCTGGGATTTTTTCCGTATTGCTGAAAAAAATTTCCTCAAGATATTTTTATTCTTGTTGATTATGATTATACGTGATGTGCTTTGTGCAGTTAGATAGAAAATAAATATATTTCCTTGGTATTTATATGTCTCCTCCTTAACAGGTTAAAATGAGTACACATGAGTACACTGTAAATTGCTCTCCATAATTTACACACACTTGAGAGCGCCAAAGCTATGCCAGAGATACTTCTAAATAACTATGTCCGCTCCTCATGATATCTGAGAAGAAAAGAAGGGGCTAAACATTTTTCGGAAGGAGATCAGAAACCTAGTACTGCGTTGTGGCTCTTACCGGCTTCTTTGCCTGCGTTGCGGGTTAGAAAAAAAAAAGTGACGAGGGAAAGGCGGAGCGGTTACCTGGAAGAAAAACATCAAGTTTGGTTCCCTAGAATGGCGAAGGAGTAAAGAGGCGATTATGAAAATTAAAATACGCACAATGGTTGCACTATACGCGATACACTGGTGTGCAACTGTGGCAGAAACCCATAAAATGCAAGAGATGATTGCCCACCCCTATCGGACAGAAAGATGACCACTGAAAGAACGTTTAGCTGTCAGCGAAATCAGCAATCATTACCAGTTTTCTCGTAGGTATTTGTCTTGCGGCCTAATTTACAAGGTACAGGTCTCAGTGCGTTTTCGAACAATACATGTAGAGATGAATTCTGCAGAAGACTGTAAGAAAACAAGAGATTTCTTTTGCTCTTGAGCAAAGGAAACTCAAGGTAAATTGACAGCATGGTGAGTGAATTGAGGTGAATTGACAGTACGGCACCCATGCCGTAAAGTATTATTTGCAGTACATAGGTTACGAAATGTTTGAAAACTGTATTTCATGGGTTCTAAAGACATCGAAAACGAGAAAAACAGCAAGAACACATTATTTTTATGAGTGCAGGGGACATTTATTTTGGTCGCGAAGGCGAGCTCATGATCGACCAGCGAACCTGTTCATGTTGATATCTTCATCTCCAAGGTTTAAGGCTTTCGCTACAGACGAATTTTTATATGTACAAAAAGGGAGGACGTGCATAGGCTAGAGATAAAAGAATATAACCGATTGTCTCGTGTTTGGTGGTGGTGAGCGCATAATTGATAAAATTTAGGTAGAGGCCAACTCATAACAACTGCTTACAGATATGAGTTTAATGTTTACTCACTTAGCGGCACAACACATTGGCACTATCTAAGCGAGTTAAATATGACGCATGAACTACAACGGGACTTTTCTTTCGCGTTTCCCTAAGAACACTCGCTGCCATCTAGCGCCACCGCCGCGAAGCCTGGGGTGTCGTACAAAATTTATGGCGCACCGGTGCATGCGAACGCTGAGAAATCCGTCATAGGCAATATGGCTTCTGTCTCACGCTTCTTTCTGCACACACGTGCCCCCGAGTGCAGAGGCGTGGCGCGCTTGTGCCGGACAACACTAAGAATTGTTCCCTCGTTTTCCACACACTCAGTGGCACATATTCGGTGACCCACGTTAGCAAGAGATTCATTGAAAAGTGGAAAATAACCAGTGAATTCATCGCACAGTTCACAAATGCGTTGGCGAGAAATGCGTTCATTGAAAATTGGCACACACCCATTGCAATTGTGTCGCAGCGTGCTAATGTGTAAGGTTGTTCTCCGTGAGGAAACTTTGTGACGTACGTTATTTCCGCTCAGCACCGGAGAAATTTAAGGGATCCTTTCTTCATCGTAGAGCGGCCCATTCGCTGTGGCCCATGCCTAGTTACCCAAGTTGGCATCAAAGACGCTCCTTAAAGAGTGGCACAACTGGCTCAAAGTCAGTGGCTCAAGTCGCATCTACGAGATTAATTCAAGACCAACACAGGCCGAGTGTGGCACAGACCCGCAGCTTCAAGCTGGCGACAAAAGCGTCAAAGAGTTTCTTCGAACAGTGGTATCTACACTGTCGCACACATACAGTGACCTATGTCGGCGTGAAAGAGGCTCGGTGTAGTGTGGCACGAATGTATACATTGCACATACTCAGTAACCCAAGTTAGTCCAACGGCTGGTTTCAAACCGGTTTTCCTAAGCACAGCAGCGCGATGCTCTACATATCCGACCATGAACCTTCCAGTGGCCCGAACTGGCGGGAAAATGTGGACATACATACATACATGCATGCATGCATGCATGCATACATACATACATACATACATACATACATACATACATACATACATACATACATACATACATACATACATACATACATACATACATACATACATACATACATACATACATTCTTACACATGCGCTGTGAACCGGCGTACGCAGCGGCTAATAATGCCGTGAGGTAGCCATTGCCGGAAGATCACAAATTTTCGCAGGTGGTCGCAATTGCAGAGGGGTTGGCCATAGCATTGCAGCATCGCGTTAAGTAATCAACGCAACCGGGTATTTAATGGTTGCCCTTGCCTGACTTGGGACAAAGACGCATGAGTTCAGCTGTTGAAAAGGCGTGCTTGGAGGAGGCATCAGCTGCAAGAGACCAGGTGGCGTAGTAGTTTAACCTTTGTGACCAGAACAATATTATACAAATGACGCCTTATGATTCCGCAGACTGTACCCTTTATACCCAATAACATTGTTCTTGGGTACGCTAAAGCATCAGCGCACAACCTGAATGCCCAGATGTAGGGTCGTCATGCATGCACACAGACTCGCTGTTCGAAGGCTTTCCGACACCACTACGAGAAAACAGGCACTAATGTTGGGATTGTTCTTTTTTTTCAAAGGTCAGTCTCGTGCATAAAATGGCTTGGTGTGGTAGACTCGGGCAGAGTACGTGGTAAGGAGTGGCGTCAAACTGGCGTCCTTGTGCTGTTAGGTGTGGAAACCATTGATATCCGACATATTCGACAGTGCAGAAACTACAAGGTGATTGAACTTGTGTGCGTCAGAGTTCATTGAGTGGAGAAGCATACGCGATAGACAATCTAAGTTTGCGTGTCGTTGGCCGCTCCGATATGAAACAGTGAAGATGTGTTCTTGTAGCCGGAGGGCCCAAGGCCCAAGGCGGCCTCGCGGGATACAAATGATGACAAGACAACACAGAGTGGGGTAGTGGGTTACAACTTTGCAAGAATACAGGCATGGTTGAAACCACTGAACAGCATATTCCGTTGAGACATTCTCATTCTGAGACTGTAATTCTGATAGGGCCTGCTTACTGAGCGACTTTAATAGGCAATCACGTGTTCGCGGTTAGTGTGGTGATAACCAGGAAGGCACCGATGTTGATGCAACTGCATCTGTGTGAAGTTCTGTCGGTGCTGTATGCGCAAAGTGACAAAGAACACGTGGTGACCTCAGCAGGAACTTTAACTGATGGAAAGAACACTAGCGTTTGGGGGTCCACACGTGTGCGGCAAATTACGGCCATCAAACGGTCGCAAACACCTGGCCACGGCTACTAAATTCTTATATAGAAGCCGGCATTGACATCTATGCCTTGACACCATCGGAGCTCATCTGTCTGGCGAAAACTACGATTTACATCACCATGGTATAGTGAAACCACGTGCATTCACAGTGAAAGAAATCTAACTACTCCCTTTAATTGATGTAACCCACTGTTATTTCTTTTACAATTCTGAGAGTGTTCTTCGCCACCGGTCTGCCAATATGTAAAGGGGGCCAGGGACCACTCAAGCAGCCAATAAGCAGCTATTACCTTGGCCCCCTCCATTTGCTTGTAAATTAGCCAAAAAAAAATGAAATGGTGGAAGCAGTCAGAGGACACGCCACGTAAGAAAAGTCATCAATAAAGCGATGGTCCCGGAAACTATGGGACTCCTTCGGAGAACAATGCGCACTGAACGCATTAATGGCTGCTACCTTTTGGGGCGGATGCCATCCTTGTTAACAAGATGGCTCAACAGAAGAGTTATGACAACAGCTAAACGGCATTTTTTGGAGTTTTTAGACAAGGCATGTGGATTTGATGCAGTTCTGCACAATATCCAGACGAGTGGCGCTTGCTGAATGTGCGTTTAAAGACAATGTACTCGAGGTAGCACATGCTGATGATGTTTAAGTTGAAGGAAGGCAGAATGGCGTCCATGAATCGTCCAAACGTTGCGAGAGCATTTTGCATTCCATATAGAAGCCCATTAAATTTGAAGATCCCGTCTGTGGTTACATAGGTTGTCTCCTTTTTTCTTGGTCTTCCAGGTGCACTGAAATTTGCTAATAGTCGGAGTGTAGGTCTACATAATAAGGATTAGAGGCCGATTCAAGGCAGTCTATGACATCACCAATGCGTGGGAGTTGGTAAACGTCCTTTTTACTCAAAGCATTCCTTCAGTGGTAGTCCATGCAAAATCTCCAAGTACCACGTTTCTTCTTTACAAGAATGACGAGCTGCCTAGCGACTTGGTGAATTTTGTAATAACTTCTTTTGCATCATTTCTCGCAGTTGTTCGTCGATCATTTTACACTCCGTAGATGAAATGTTATTTGGTTTTTCTCTAATCGGACTCACCGACCTCATGTTGATTGTATGGCGTGTTCAATACGCTGATATGGCGAGCATTTTGTTGTTTTGTGCAAAGTGTAATACTTAGGTGCGCTTCCAAAGCAGGCGCCCCATCGTTCGGTTTTCACATGTGTTTAGCGTTTTCTAAATTGTAATGAAAAGGGTCGTTTTCTAACAAGACACACCATCCCTTTCCAAAGACGCATCCTTAAGTACAGCCACTGGTGAGCACGTGTGCCCCATGAAGTAGGCGAGCTTCTAGCTGTCTTTAGATGGCTAGTTTCAAGCGGCCGAGCAGGTTACACTCGTTAAGCCAGCACGCCCTCGGGTGATTCACCCAACACAGTACCCAACTAAGAGGTTCTTCTTTAAACAGTTAATGCACATCGGTTAAAGGACAGTATCGAAACTGTAGAAGGCGTTGCACAACAGACAACTTAAGCACAAAGCGCAGGTGATGGAGATATAACAGTGTCCACACAAACAGAAAATAGAATTTCGTTGTCTAACGCATTCTCCACGAGTCCCGAAGGGACTCGGTTACCTTGGAACTGCTTTACTGTGCAGCAATCGAGCGTTACACCACAATTCCTAAAGGAGCCCACGTCCAAAATGACATCGTTGATTGATCCAGGAAAAATAGCAGACTCCATCGCAGAAGCACGCCTTTCAAAAACCCGTCAGCAGTAGACACGAAAACGTCACCACGGCTTATCTCTCACTCCGCATAACGTCGATTTCTGCCACCTAAATACAACTTTTAGCCTTAAGATGCTTTGAAAGTGGCACTCATAACTGAAACTGCTGCCCTATTATCCCCTACAGTATTCACAGACATAGGGTCAAAAATGGCATGCACTCTGTTTGTAGGCATGAACTTGGGTGGCATTTCTATTGGTAGAAAATATTCAGTGACCTCGCCTCCATCGGTCGCGCTAGGAAGTCTTGCAGCGTCGAAGGAATCGTGTGCAACGCTGCGTTGGAGATAAGGGGGTGGTTTCAAACTCCTGTCAGATCCCGGATGGCGGTTCCGCAAGCTCATCGTCTAATAATTCCCGCTGGACAGAAAGCGTGCTGGACCTCATGATGCCGTAGGGCATTTGATAGGGTCGAGTAAAATGTCATTGTCGGTCATACCGGAGGTGGTTGCATGGTGATTGCGAAACCATGATATATTACCTGTGGCAAATTAGGAGTAACACACCCGAGAGAGGCCGTAATGTTGATTGCTCCTCAATAGAACCAGCAGTGTCATTGTGAATCGTGTAGTGAATAGGCTAGTCGACGGTATCATAACAAGAGATTGGGCATCGAAAGGAACGTACGAGGCTTGCGCTTTGGTGACAACTCAAAGACGGATAGCATGTCCTCATTCTTCAATGTGGGGCTGCACTGGTCACTGCGGCCACTTCGCTAACTGTTCGTTGCCAGGAAGATTGAAAGTGGCGTTGCCTCGTGCGGCGTCTGCACACTGGGGTTATCAGGTACGCAGCTGAACGTCTCTGCATGGCGAGTAAGTTCCTCACGGATAATCTGACGGATGGTCGAAAGTAGGTCGAAGATAAAAGAGCGCGTGTCTACACACTAGCAATCGCCGACACGTTCGCCAACTAGTAAGCTCTGTCGAAATCCGGCGCAACGTTAGTGTATAGAATATTATGGAATGCCGAATGACGTCAAAGAACGAACTCAAGTGTTTTTATCCTGTGAAAAAAATGTTTACGCCTCTTCAGACACACCACTCAACAGATGTCCAACTTTTGTGTTGTTCCGAAATCCGATCATTGCCCACATTTCGCAGCCCCAATACTTCCAGAGTAGATGTAGTGCATGTCTCATCCGGTGGTTAGGCCTGTTGCGAGAGCGTCAGTTTGGCGCATATTATTTTTTTTACTGAGTGAGTCCCTGAAACACGCCCTCAACTCTTTCACAATACGTTGCCACGTTGTAAGCGCGTGCTCATGGTTATCGTACCAGTCGAGTGCAGTATTGATGAGGGAGAAGAGCAGGGTGGATACCTTTGTGGCTGAATGCTACCCGTTATATATTCTTACTAGTTTCTAGTGGGTAAGCTTATCTTCAGCATCTTCTACGACCTGTTTCCAGAAAGAGGTGCGGTTTCCGATAATATTTCAGTGGAATGGTAGGCGTTATCCTTATAGGAGCTGCCTGCGGAGCGACTTCCTCATCTGGTATGTCGCAGACGTCGACATATTCTATAAGGACAGATGGCCGAAGGGTGGCAAGTCGGCGGCATCGACGAAGCTGCAGTGGTGGTGGTTCCGTCATTGTGAGTGCTTAACCAGCTCCTCCAGTGCTCTTGAATTAGTGCAGGTCACCTTTATTTTAGTGGCTAAGTCGAGCTCAAGAGCTTCCGACAGAAGCTGTCAATATTCACATTGTCATCGTCTACTTCCTTTCGTTCGCAGCAATACGTTGTCTTCTTCCCTACGCATTGATCGTAACTATATCAAGAGAGAGAGCGAAAATTGAAAAGGCAGAAACAGGGAGGCTGACTAGGTTAAGCCCAGTTGATCACACTGCGCTACGAAACGGGGAAAGTGGACTCAACGACAAGAAGGAGATTTTGCAGTAGAGACGCACCGACGCCGATTGAAGCGTTCATCGCTAAGTTCTTCACAAGTGGCATTATAGGCTATTGCATCCCATGAAACGCATAAACGTTTTTGTTGGTTTCCACATTGCAGACGCAATAAGCCACGGTGCCTCAATCTTTCCCTATTTTTCTTAATGCTGTCCGAACGGTAAGCGTCTCATTTTTCCGTGATGGACAATCGCACGATCGCTAGAGTTTCTTCTGTGCTCATAATGACGTAATTTCGCTTTGTTTCTAGAGCTTGTCCTCCTCACCATTTCAACAACAGTAAATAATTTAAAGTAGGCCCGGATGACAGGCAGTAAGAAAGAGGCTGTTTTATTTTTTTGGGTGGCGCAACACTATCTCGTGGTCTTTTTGCAAACAATTTCTTAGTTTTCACTGAGAAGAAAAGCGGTAATTACGTGGTTTATCTTCTACATGAGGTATATTTCATAAACATATCTCAGTTAGTGCATTTTTAGCTGTAGTGCACACTGTTTTATTAAATCAAGCAAAATGGTCTCATTTTAATAATTTTTTCGCCAAATATTCTGCTCAAGAAATTTGGTAGATGATGTGGAGTGCAAGTTCTACGAGGAACTTTTTCGAAGAGTAAGAAGAACGTCAGCTGGTCATGTATACAATGAGCATCAATTTCGCGTCGCTAGTGGACAAATGTTTCGTATTCGAAGCATAAGAGGTCAGGCCCAGCCAGCTTTAGGCAAGTACGCGTGAATAGAAGAGTTTCGGATACCAGGTACGTGCACTCGAATAAAAGGTGTTTTCCTTGTGCCATCAGAACAATGAAGCTGTGTCATTGTGATGGCGTACATGCCATTAGAGCATGGCGGCAAAATGAATACCCTGTACTAAAAGCTAACCAGGCACTTCGAATGCCAATGACACGAGAACACTGCAGATTACAAAGATTTAAGCCAATTATTACAGGCCACACCTTGAGGTCATTTTGATTCTGCTAATCGAAGAAATGTTTATTCAGGCTTTATACTTACCGGCCCTCGTGAAACCACGTCCCTTACCTGATGAGAAGTAACAAACAATGAAGCCAGAGGAATCAGAAATGGTAATTGTTCTATTGTTTTTATGCTTTGATGTAACATGGCAATTACCTGTCGCTGTGTGTTCTCTGGAGTCATTCCTATTTCGTATATAGTTGTGACAAATAAGCAGTCGAGCCCCTCGTGCATCCCCATTCTTGTCGCTCTCATCATTTAACAAGAAATTAACAGGACACCTGGCTCCACTCAAGTGGTTCGCCGAATGGATCACGCAATTTGAATTCTTTTCAGGCGACAAGTTTCTCCCACGTTTAAGCAGCGCCTTGGACCTGGCCCGCACTGGTCACGAAATGGCAGGCTACATAACTTTCATCTGTGCCACCGTCGCCGTTGCAGTCACAACGGTGCAGTCGGCAGCACTCACAGGACCCGCCATTGAACAGGCCGAGGAGCGTGTGCGGGAACTGGCACAGTTACTCGGTGACATAAAATGTACGTTGTTCTCCTTTGGTACCGTGAAATACGGAGAAGCACTTTGCTCCCGTAGATAGATCAACGCTCGTAGGGCTGCCATCTTACCGCAAGAAAAGGAGAATATGAACGCTCGTGTAGGCCCGTGAGCAAAATGATAGAGGTGATTGCGCGGGATAATTGTAATTAGGCTCGAAAATAGTATTTTAATATGTAGTTAAATATTTGCCCCAGGCGTAAATGTGGTGAATAAGCTGAAACATTCAGCACAGAAAAATAAGCATCGCGTCTCAGAATAAAATCGCTTGATCGCGCCTAATTATTTTCTGAAAACAAATGTAGCTTTTCGCGGCATATTTGATGTGGTCGTCGGCTATATGGATGATGCACTTCTTTTTCTTGTCCTATAGCCGCAATTCAGCCTCGCCACTGCACCGATCTCTTACACGCTGGTCAGCGCTCCAGTGGAGTCTACAGCGTGTTCCACATGGCTGCTGGACCGCTGGGTCAGAGCGTCTACTGTGATATGGAGACAGATGGCGGAGGCTGGACGGTAAGTACAATGGATGAACTGAGCCAACATTGTAATAGTAAGGGCGGGCATGATTCACATTTTTTATGTAGAAGGTAGCCGCAGCATAAAATGTACCAAACACACGAAAATGTTTTCATTTATTATATTAGCTTTGCATGTGTTGGTCTCACTTTACTTATACCAGGGCATCCTTCTCACGAGGAACGGCACCAAACGTGCTAAGGTTGAGCACGTAATATTCTCTTTCTCTCTTTTTTTCTACTTTTTCCTTGCTCAAATACCCCTTCAGAACGCAGGCTAGTAAACTAAAAAAGAAAAGTTTGTCTGGTTTACTATTGCGTCTTTCCTTCCCCTTTTTTTCTCTCTTTAAGTGTAAAATTTTCGTTACTTCAAATAGTCTTAGGTATCGTGAGGCGTCATCATGCAATAAATGATATTGCATGGGCGGATTATAGGATACATATTAAAAAAGCTCTGCTACAAAGCTCTTGGCGATAACACTGCAGCCTATAGGCGTCATTCTCATCAGCTGCCGCGTTTGCACGTGTCAAACTCGGAGCGTAAGAGTCTTGCTGACAATTAGTGGAGGAAAAAATGAGGACGCACAATGGTGAGCACGTGATGGAATGCGCTTTAGCCCGTAGCCACTCTTTTCGCACAAAGCTGACACAAACATATCGATGACACCAATTTATCAGCATCAGTTTGATAGCGTCGTAGAGAATTAAACACTCATTTTTATTACTGTAGAGTGGCGCATACCCCGCGCCACTTGCTTAGTTATGATAGTTAACGTCGCGGAAGTTAATTAAAAAAGGGCACGTACTTACTGGCACATAGTCAGTGGCCAGCTCTGGTGTCTGGAAGGTTCACAGTAGAGTTCCACAGACGGAGTGGAACAAGCCCACTGCTCCAACGCATCGTCGAAGAGGTTCATTGAAAAGCGGTACATACCCATTGCTACATGACCAGTGGCGCATCCCTAGTGGTCAATGCAAGCGTCAAATTAGGTTCGTTGTAGGGTGACTCGGAGGTACTCAGTTTCGAAGCCTATTTCCACAGCACAGCAGCACAATCGGCAACCCAGTCTAACACGGGCGACCCAGTGGCGCTGGTTAGTGGCAATCGGAGACAGATAGGTAGACAGCCTCCAGTAATTGCATCTAATATCTTGGAGGTACTTATCGCAGTAACATACCTTGTTAATATATTAAGAAAATGATGTGAAAGTACTGGGCTCCCTGTGTATTGTTGTATTTTCATTTTTCAATTTATTCGCAGGTTATTCAGAGAAGAGGCCAGTTCGGCAACAGCGTGTATCACTTCTACCGAAACTGGACGGAGTACGCGGATGGATTTGGAAATGCGAGCGAGGAGTATTGGATCGGTAATATGGCTTCACGCAAGTTCCGCAAAATGTGGTGACGAATTATAGTGCGCTTGAAATTTCTACGAAATAGTTATATGGAGATTCAGACATAACGATGAGGCTAAGGCTGAATAGCGGCAAAGATGAAAGAGGCAAGACAGCCTATGAGGGCATACATGCCTTTTTTCCAATTTTTGTCTGTTAAATATATATCCCTAGTAGTTTAATTTAGGCTCGACTAATAAGTTCCTATCTCACCCGGTTCTTGGCCAATCTCAGATAGTCGGTATCATCCGCTCGTAGAGAAAAACTAACCCACTAGCCAACCTAAAATAAGAATATAAAGAGAAGAGAGTCAAGGCAACTTGATAAGAAGTATTGAAAGTACGCAAGTTTTCTAAAGATTTTTGATATTTTAGTATTTTAGCTCACCCTGAAATCTCATGCTCCTCCTGCCACCGCTTAGCTGTCTCAACAACGGTCAAGATCACGCGTAAGAGAAATCGGTAGAAAGGCATGCCTCAGCAGAAAGCTGCTTGCCTCTCAGTCTGCCTCTCACTGCACCCGGACAAACTTTTTGGGATTTAGTGCTACTTAGCAGCTACAGAAATCTCAATACGCAAGCGCTAAGCAGCCCATGTAGCACGAAATCTGGTGTCGGCATCGGACGTCCTTTCAACGAAAAGATTTTCGAACCAGCCGTACCCACGCCCGACATGTGACGAAAGGAATTTGCTCAACAAATTAAATTTCTCAAGCTAAAATACTTGGAAAAACCGTAAACTACGACATACACACAACCTACAGTCATGATAGCTCTCGGATTCTAATTCGACTGTACGAGAGAGCGTAATTCTGCTGCGCGAAAATTCAAAGAAATGCCTGTTCCAGAATTTCTACAATTCACAGACCGGCCGCGTGGCGTCCGCCTTTTGCGCGCGCTGGTGCGCGGTTGGGTGTCTTGGGGGCCACGGAGCGGTGCGCTCAGTTCCTTGCAGTACCTCCAGCTTTCGCTCGGCTCCGCCGCATCGCGGCGCACGCGAGTGGTCACGTTTTTACCACATAGCACGCCTTCGTGCATAGCGTTCGCGGCCAGCGTTTCCCGGTAAACATTATGGTTACATACGCTCCAGTTGCTGGGAACCGTGAGAAGCAGTCAGATATTTTTGAATGCTATCGCGTTGTACTCTTAAAGGCGAAGCTTAAGCCTACTCCAAACGTTCACGCTATTTCAGTGTGACTTTCCTACTCGGGAGCACAGTGTTTTAGCCGGTTTGGTGCTGCACTGGGCGAAACACGAATATCTTTGAGGAAGGAAAGAATAAAAAAATAATGGGGCAATGACTTTAGGCAGCGATGCTCGGCAAACCAATATCCCCTGACAGCAACTGTCCCTTTTTTAGGGGCCTAACCAAAAGTAGGCTCTAGGGTCATAAGCCCTCCATGGTTATTGTGACTTTCAAGGCATTGTTTGGTTCGTGAGTAGCTTTTGGTGACACCCTTGTGACAACCGGAGGAGGCCATCCATGCTCTACTCTCTCCAGTACCCTATACGTGATCGGCGGCAACCAATTACCGTTTACCTGTCATATGGCGAAAATCTACCCAGTCTTTCCCATGAGTCTTTCCTTTAAGTATGTCATGACTAAGCTTCAAAACTGTCCTCGTCCATTTCCCTCCCCTCGTTATGCAAATAAAGAGTACCGATGGTTGGTGCTTGCGGTTCCATAAGTACGAACTGAAAGAAAAATATTGCCGATTTACTTGTTTTGTATAGGTTAAGATTTAGCGCAGGACTCCATATGTAATACAAACAGGAGGCGCAGACAGGCCCAATAAATTAACGAAAACAGGCCTCAGTGTTCAAGTGAACAGCATGCATAATGGCGCCGTTTCTACATTGAAACAGACGCCTGTTCAGAAAATCAGCATATGGTGTTCTAATTTTTCTGAAAACCGTTTGCACGTTTGTTTATTAATGACGAACGTTTGGTGTTCTTTTCGGGATAAGTAGCAAGCTTTCCGTAATCCCTCGTAAAAGAACGCTACTATCCTACATTCGCGACTACCATAAAACTATGCTTTTATGGTACTGAGTCGAAGCGAAAGAATGTGTAGAATGCTTTGTTTCGATTGATTGGATAAACATTTTTTCCGCTTACTAAATCAGGCAATGTGATTAATTGTCGTTGAAGGTTACGAGCTTTAATGAATGACTATTCCAGTTGCGATTAATGCTCAGCATTATTTGCCTAGGTGGCCGGGGTCATTTTCTTTCTCTCTCTGTTCGTGGTTCTGTTTCGTTTCCCAAAAACATGTAGCGTCATCTAGGCTTGAGAGAGTAATTTATGCCAAAGCACAAATTCCTGGAGGCTTACCGCTAGCTACTTATGGGAGCAGGAGCCTCCGACAGGCTCACGCACAAAGCCCAAACCATAGAGTTTCATACAATGGTTTCATACAATTTCTTCATGCATTGTTTTTATATAAAGTTGAGTGAAGGCCACGCGGAAGTGATGGTTAGTACATACACTTGCCATAGCTTCTTTCTTCTGGCTTCACACGGCTTCGTGAAATGTTGTAAACTCATAATTTTCAACAAAGTAATATATATAAGCAATTACGCACCCCATTAAAGCTGTGTAGCACGATGTGTAGTTCATGAGCATGGTATTGAAACCATTAGGCCAGGGACGCATGCATCGTCAAGCAGCCATAGCTTTGGAATATTACCTCTATGCAAGACATCCTCATGAATTTCTCAACAACATCCTCATGAATTTCTCGTCCGCAAGCGAGTGCGTCGAGATGGTTGGTGCGTATCGATTTGCCATTACTGTTAATGATGATGAAGAGCAGTTAGCACGCAGGTAGAGCTTCCGGTGGCGGAAAACGGAAGCAACGGGACAATTGCGCCTGCAAGAACAGAGAGAAGCTCCTCACGATGATGATTTAGAATGAAAGCAAATGCGTGGGCGGGTAAATTATGTGAGAAAAAGGCATTACCACAGTATTTGTTGTAACAACTTTACTGAGAAGACTATCATAATGTGCGAGGTATTATAGTAGGTTTTGTCCTTAAATACTGTAGTTTTGAATAAAAGGCTTGCATAAAAACTTCATAATTAATAATTACAAAGAATGCTACATACTATATAACTATTCCGCAATGGGGAGTTTCAACCCTAATTTTTTCTCTAATATTGAAAAGCTTCCGCATCGTTTCATGAACCTCATCTCGCTGTCTTCGAAAACGTTATCATTGAAACTGCTAAGCAACTCTTGTGATCTTGAATATACCATGGGTTTGCCATGCTGTCGATCATTGCAGAAAATATTCCATTAACAAAAGTATGTGTGCCGTACTACATGCATTTCGTTCACTTTCGGGAAAATGTTACCGGAAGAAGCATAACCAAAAAGAAAGGTCATGAACCATCCCACTCTGTGAATGACCAGCGAAGGTGTTTAGCAAGTAACCCCGATGTGACATAAAATTAGTAGTGGCTTAGCTCGGCTATGCTAGGATATACGTAGCGAAAGCTATAGTACAGCATGGTTAGCCTTGGTTCTTCCTGATTGCTTGATTGCTTGCTTGGTTGTGCACCTATGTTACGACCTAGCTAGTCGTTTGGTGCGATGTTCGTCTGTTTTCTGGGTGATTCGTTTCCTCCTCATCTGGTTCCGATGTCGATTCCAGGTCTCCCCCTGCTTATCAGAGTTGTCATTGTCCATACTGCCGCCTCAACTGTGGTTGCGGCGCACACGAGCTCTCCTTTTCAGTCCTCCGACATGTTATCAAGCATGAAACGCTGCTGGCGATGCGAGCGGAGGCGAGCGCAACGACGAGGAATATGATGTGATGAGGAACGCGTGTGACGTCATGTTCCTCATCGGAGCACGGCCATGTCGAAATCGCAAGTTCGCGACCAGTAAAGCTTTCGCTGTAAGAAATATTGAACAAAGTACAATCATATGTATTGTTGTGATGAGTGGTCGTCGTGAGGATAGGTATGTATACACACATTCTCATATCACCTGGGTTATTAGAGCATTTTAGCCCAGCGGGTTTACGGCCAGCGGAACAGAGCGAACGAGCGGAGACGCGACTGCGCATGTGCACAACGCTGAGGCGGCCAGCAGTTTTACGGAGCAGAGTTTACGCCCGCTGGAAAGCCCTCCCCAGTGGACGGTATACGCAGCGCGCGAGCGTGCGTGAGCACGTGCGGGCGTGTATGGGAAATGCAAGATGGCAGCCGCGAACATGAACACCGGCAGTTCTGCATCGACGACGGCGACTGTGGTGCTGAGCCGTCTGCGAGCAAAAAAGGCCCGAAGGTGTTTTACGATCGACAAGACCTCTCTGCTGCGTGAAGTCGCTGCGACAAGGCCATTTGGCGGTGATCTTAAATGGATTTCAGTTATCGCGACCGTCCAGCAAGCGGTGGGCCGCGAGCTCACGCTGCGCGGCGCGAGAGATCGTATGGATCTCCTAATAGGGTAGTGGCGACAACAGGACGCCAAGAACCTTAAAAAGCGAATATTTTGCTTTCTGATACAACCACAATGCTGCGCGTGCTTCTGCCCTTGTGAACGTGACGTGCACTATTTTTTGCCTTTATTCAAGTCTGGCACCAAGGAGCAATATGCTGAGAAAGAGCAGATCCTGCAAGTTCTCTCCGACTATGCCCGGGCGATTAACTACGAACCGCGCATAATTCCACGAAGTGGAGGAGCTGTCGTGACAGTCGTGACAGGAGTAGCGGGTCCTGTAGTATGCTCTTCGGCATCGTGCACAGTAGGTAACCGCGGCAATTTGTGAAAACGGACGATGAAAGGGTTTGCTCGACGGTTGCGGCTTGACCGCGCAGGCGCAGTAGCTACCATATTTTGTAATACAACGTCGTCACTATTAAATAGGAAACACCACTATTAACAAATAATGTACTCAGAACATCTAATATATCTTTATTCAACATCTCTGAACATAAAACATAACATAAACAACATAAAAACATAACATTCAACATAAAAACAAGCGTAATTCAAATTAATTTCTTAGTAACTCCTATTCTGACCACTTGGTGGGCAGTAGAGCGCTCCGCTCGCGAGGGTGAGTGATCCGCCGGGCTACAACTTTTTTTCGCGCTCCACTCCGTTGGCGCAACGGTGGAAACCGCGAGCGGAGCGAAACGTAAACTCGCTGAGCTAAAAGTCTCCATGATATGCGTCCTTCACGTAAGACAAGCTCATACCCCCAAGCAGGGGTTCATACCACCGTAAATAATTTAAAAAATGAATGCGGACTCCCCATTACGACGACAGAAGAAAAGTGAAATTCCCTGCTGGAATGATGAGCGGCAACGAAGCCACCTGCGGAAGAAGACGGCGATGACCGCGCAAGCATAGGCACGAGCGTGTACGAGCGGTTGCGCTGAGGGGCTCAAACGAGTACGCTGTGGAAGTTGACGACAATGCCCCAGCCGTTGCTGATGATGATATCGGCTGTTGTTGATGATGATGATGACGATAGTTTCCTCTTGTCAACGAATGGCTCATACCCGCTTTAGCAGTGAGCGGCAACGTAGTCAGCTGCAGGAGACAGCGAGGAACGTGTGAGCAGTGGCACGATCGCCTTCGCCCTGTTGCGCCGAGGAGCGCCAAGGAGCTAGTTCGCGGGTTTTCGTGTACGACGGAAGTGCCATAGCCATATACAGCTTGGCTGTAAAAAGCATAATTGAGGTCGCTTATGCAATGGAGCGGCTGTGAAATTCGGTACGACTAAGCGCAATTGTGAGATGGCATGTTGTATTCCTAGCTTGCTCGACCGTCAATACACAACGTTTAGTTCTGATGGACCTGGTGGAGTCATTCTTTCTTAGACATATGATGCAAGGTGATAGCCCTTAATTATTATATTTAGTGAGATATTATTAGTGAGAGGTCGTTTTCGAGTATTATTGTTATTATATTATAATTATAATATTATAATTATAGAGTAATATTAGTGAGAGGTCGTTATCGAACCATAGTCTGTTACAGACGTTGCAGGTAGAGCCGTAATGATGGTCAAGGATGTCTCTTTGGAACTTCCTGTTCACACCCTTGATCTCATCCACGTGGACTCCTTAACGCAAAAGGCGCTTCGTGCCATTCTCTACCTCACGGTTCCAGTGACGTGTACGCGTTAAAGATGCATTATAATCCGAACAAAACTGAATTTTTTTCTGAATAGCCGCAGGCTGCCCCATTCCGAAAGGAATAAAATATGGCTGCCGCCGATCACTCAGGCACAGGCTACTCGCATCTGCCGGAGGGCATCAATTTATTTCCGTATAATAAAGCTTTTTGCGTGGCTGTGTAACGTCTTCGAGCACTTTCGGCACGTTTATGACCTTGTGCTACCAACTCCTCTTTGCTGACGATCAGTTTTAGTGTCATTCTTAAGCTTCCGTTGCATTCCGCCGCGATTTTCGACCTGCCACTGCAAGCTAAATAAGGGAAAGCGAACCAATCGCAGATGCCGGCACCACCCTCTACATCCAGTTATCGATTTTCAGTGCACTTGTTCGGTCCCATCTAATCCCTCTTCACTTGGCCGTGCTCCTCGCCTCTTGTCAGCCAATTAGGTAAAACAAGCCACTCAGTGTAGGCTATGTTATTCGTTTTTCAAGCAAACAAAGTGACCTCCTATGAACGAGGAAGGCGTTTGGTTGGTCTCTTCAGACAACTTTGAGGGTGACCGCCCTACCCTTGCGTCGGTGCTTACGCAAATTTGACGTCAGGAGATTGGAATAACAACATTGGAATAGTTTTGCGTTATAGGAACCCAGCTGTGGAAGAAGACGACGACGACGAACGCGCGAGAAGTGGCGTGGGTGCGTTCGCGTGGCTGCGCCGAAGGTCACCAACGAACAACACGACAACGTTCGAGCCATGGCTGATGATGATAATTTTTGCTTGCAGAAGCGACGAAACCCCAGATGTGAGCCTTATTCAGCATCGCTATACATCTTAGCTCTAATATATATATATATATATATATATATATATATATATATATATATATATATATATATATATATATATATATATATATATATATATATATATATATATATATATATATTGTCACTCAGTGGATTACCGAGCAGGTGGTCTTTGTGCGGGCCCCATCGGTCGGCGTGTTTGATGGCGGAGAAGGTGTAAGCTACCGGGTATTTGTGCTTTTGATGTTTAGTTTGGTGGCATAGGGATAAAAAGAGGGAAGAAGTGGCACTCTTTGCTGCGGTTCATTTTTCGGCTGACCTGGCGATTCTCATAGCTGCTAGTTTTACCTTCAATATGTCCAACAACGCAAATGACTGTTGAAGAGTAGGGAAAAGACAGCGCTTTCGGTCCTGTCCGTTTCATTTCTCCCGTAGAAGGCGCTGTTCGATGTGCTGAATGTCTCGCGCATTGAAGAATTACGGGAAAAAATTTAATAATTCTACGATGACGTACGTACGGCAGTATGAAATTACTGGCGGGGCGATATAATCTCGTTGCAAGAAGTTGAAATAAGTTCCAGCGTTAGGTAAGAATGTCTAAACGCATCTGGCATAAGCAATATTATATTATCTTCAAAAGTCTTGCTACAGCTTGAACGTCCTATATATATACCGTAAACGCACTCATGCCTTATAGGGCCTTCTTAGAATACAGCTTTTCAGTCGTAATATGGAGGACGCCTTAGTCACCTGCGGCGCCAAACTGTCCTGTTTTCATGTTGCAAAGTGTTTGATTATGATGGCTTTAAGCACTACCTTCCATTTAAAGCAACAACAAGACAGGGTTAAGAAAAAATTCCCCGAAACATATTTCACTGAGCTCAAGCTATTTCTTTTAGGCAAGTGGGGATAATATATCGCCGATGTATTTGAACACATATCCTTACTCGACTCCATCCTCTCCCTGCAGGGAACAAGGCGCTGCACGCACTTACGTCAGACGACGAGGCAATTGCCCTGCGTGTCGTGCTGAGCAACAGGACTGGAGATAGCGTGTTCGTGGACTACGAGAGCATTCGTGTTGAGAACGAAGAGAACCTCTTCAAGATGCGACTCGGAAAGCTGCTGGGGCCAGAAGGTGATATCTTCGTGCTTCTACAGTGGGAATGCCAGCCGAATTCCTTTTTTTTCGACGCGATAGCTTTTGTCGTGACGTTCTCTGTCGGGGTTGCCATGTAAGCCATCTTTATCGACCGAAATATTGTTTCGTGCCATTTGAAGGAGCCTGTCAAGCCTTGTGTAAAAGGAATTTAATGTACCTGGTATTATAAGGGATCTTCTTACGAATCTTTGGAATTCATCAATTTAAAGTAGGTCTTGATTTTGCGGTCTTATCGTGTTATCAAATTCTTTCATTCGACGCTCACTTTTTTTTTCGGGGGGGTGGAAGGGGGAAGGGGGTTTTATGAGCCAAATCCACCATCTGATTATGCGCCATGTCGTAGTGGGGGACTCCGAATTACTTTTGGCTGTCTGGGGTTCTTTAACGCGCATCGTACACTGTCTTCGTATTTCCCACTGCGCACAATGCTGCCTGTAGGTCGCTACTGGTACAACGTCCATTATGATGTGCCCAGTATCTAGTTTACATGCAATGCATATTCTGACGAACTTTTGAACGTTGCGCACGACGTCTCATCGCGGCCTCCATCCCGTTACTAATAGCATCGGCAAAATGTCATCATTTTTCGCCATAAGATGGTGCCACTGCCCCCTTATTAAACATAATTAATCGATTCCAATCATACGGAGGTACAGTATTAGCTACCGATTTAAAATATATGGCATCGTGCATGCTATGGTGCAACAATCAGCGAATAAAATAAAGAAAAAAGACAAAGACAGGAACATGGCTTTCACATAGTGGAATAGAGGAAGCGACAGCTTCTCGAATGAAATCGTGAGATACTATTCCAAAATATTATTATTATACATGGATCAGATGACTAAATTACTTCTCGGAACAAAAAGTATTATTGTAGCAGCTGTTTCGCGAAAGCACAGTGATCGTCTCTCTTAGTTGAGAAGAAACTGAGAAGGCTGAAAAGAGCCAAATACTGGACGTAGGGAGGTGTTTGTGTAATATGCAGGGGGACGTGTAAGCCATTAAATTATTTTTGAGCTCACTGATTGTTATGCATTGTTTATGATGTAATTTGCGTAACTTACGCGCTTGCGGTGGGATCGCTCGATGGAGTGCTAAGAAAACGATATTTTGCTCTGTGTCACCTGCAAAGGCTGTAAAAAAATTGCGCGAGGTTGCGTAGAAGTCGATCCTTAGGTTACAATTTCAGTAGGTGAGAAGTGGTTCTTGAGGGGAAGAAGAAAAGGCTAGCGCTATTTTCTGCAACCCAAGCGGGAGCACGGCTCAGCGCCAGCAGGGTGGAGGGGATGGGGTTAAAAGAGAGAGAGGGTAGGAGTGAGAAAGGTAGAGGGTCTTAGAGATGGTAGCGAAGTAGTGGCCGATCAGGAAGCCCGAGGTGGTGGGATGGCCATTTGGCCATCCTTCTTTGTAGTAATGTCCTATAGTCTCACCGAGAGCCCCGACGAGTCGAGGTACTCGACGACACTTAGGAAGGCTGGTAGCTGATTACGACAGGGGAGGAGGATTTCTTCCTGCCGTGAACATGGGAGCTTCAGTAGGTGAATGCATACAAATAGTAAGGCGGCATTGCAATGCAGCTCTTTAGTACGCCTCGACATTCATGATGTGAGGTTCTGTGTTCAAGAAAGTACCCTCAGTGTATTTAACTCTGAGTTTCTTCAGCCACTTGGCATTCCCGGGACAGATTTCGTTATACTCTCTATGATCAAAATCACTAGGCGTACTAATCTGTAAATGTGCCACATTCCGTGGAAACTATTCCACTGACCTGCTTTGCTTGAAGGTCCAACAATTTTAGAGCGCAGCTCTTATGCGCCCGTTCCTGCTTTGAGCGTCGGCGTCCCTCGGCATAACCGAGCAAACAAGTATAGCGAAGGATGGAAGAGCGAGTGTAAAGGGCAGCGGGGAATGAAAGACGACGACAGTCAAACGAGCTCGACGAGGGAAGCAGAGGAGGAAGGCACTGCAAAAGCGTGAGAAGAAAAGCGTAGCGGCACGCCATACGTGTTTTGCGGCAACAGTCGCTACGAGATGGCACCAGAGTGGCGCGCCTCGTCTGTTCGCCGATGTTGCTATCGATAAGGCGTGCGGCCAGCTCATCCGCCGATACCGTATATGGAAACAAAGTGCTGAATGAGAAAATTTCTGTCTGCGGTGGCTGCTGCCAATCGCACCCACGCGCGAGCGCTCGCAATCTTCCAATAAGCGAGGAAGTCGCGCCACATTTCGCTCCGTGTGCGACATGCCGCACGAGACGGATTGCGTGCCCCAGCCCAACATATCGCGAAATCGAAACGCGTACACAGCTTTGCTCAAAGTTCGCATTAGGGAGTATTGTAATTGTCGGTGAATTTCTTTCGCGTTCATGAAGAAAAACAGCAGTGGGAAAAGCATCTTGAGAGCATCCCAGGGAATTTGACGTTGCTTATTTGAAGAAAAACAGCGCTATGGGGACGAGGACGAATAGAAGAACATGTACAACGGAGAGGCGGTTACACAACTCGACTGTCAAACATATACACTTGGATGTCTCCGCCCCGTATTTTTACGAAGAACGTAGGGCATGGTAGCTGGGACAGCCTTTTATGCAGTACACCGTTCCCTACCTTGGTCAAAATACAAAGATCAGTTCATGCGAATGCACACTCCGAGACATTGAGGTAGTGATCTCGATGCGATGTTTGATGTTTTTAGGCCGGACAATGGCAAAAATAGGTGCATGCAGAGGGAAGTACAACGAGAATGAATAAGGTTGACAATTGTGGCCCCGCTTTACTCCTGCGTTTGTCGAACAATAACTGCATGTGCTATGCGCCAAAACGCCCGCGTCTGTCATGACAAAAAGCTTATTGTTGATGCGTATGATGTATGCGCGCGATGGATGCCTAATTCTGCACATGCCTTTCGTGTGCAAAAGACAAGCGAACAAGAAAAAAAATGTTTATGTTTTGATGGTTAGACAATCGGGCTGTTCCGAGACCGGATTTCCGTCGCAGCATCGAGCACTTAATTATCTTATTCTTTGTGTGGCAAAACCTTCGGCTAGACAACAGCAAGAACCACTGCTAGCAATTATTGCGAGGGTTCCCAGAGGAAGCTTCCCTTTAATAGACTACCCGGCACGGCGGCGGCCATCGGTTGCCGAGCTGGCTGCACGTATTGTGACTGCTGAGGCGATAAAATGTATAATGATTATTTCCAACACTAAAGGCAGACGTATTTATTCTGACAGTGCGCTGCTTCCATGTTTCAGGCTGGGATGCACTGGCGAACGGCAATGGTCAGAATTTCTCCACCTTCGAAAGGGACAACGACGCGGCGCCGTCTGAAAATTGCGCTGTCCGGTACCGTGGTGGCTGGTGGTACAACAGGTGCCACCTCGCCAACCTGAATGGCCTGAACCTGAACGGACCGCACGACAGCTTCGCTGACGGCATTGAGTGGAGCGTTCGGGGATACCCCACCCGCCTTTACCATTACTCGTTCCCCAGTGTGCGCATGATGATACGACCAGCTGGATCGCTGTTAGACCGCCGAAGCAAGCTGGATGCTCCAACTCCTGTGTGAAGACAGGAGCAATAGCAAGGAAAAAATGGCAATTAGGTTTCAAGAACGTCAAGGAAGAAAGGAAGCTAGTAGCAGCGAGTGAAACCTGAGCAAATTGTGAGGACTGCATTGTTTTCGGTGCCGGCTCTGGAGGTGGCGGAGTTCACTGCAGCGTCCGTGGTGCCTCATGCTCACTTGACCCGACAGTGGAAAGCTCTGCGGCTGCCGCGTTTTTCTGTTCGTGCAAAATTAAACTGCAACATCCACGCCCCCCCCCCCCCCCCCCCCAAGACAGTTCGATTAAAACCGTCTGTGTTGCTATGCCAGGGGCCTACGGCTACACTATAATTCTGCAGGAAAGATACATTGGTTTTTGCTGAAATAGAACACAAATCTTCAGGATACGCCTTTAAGGTAGTAAGGATTTTCTCAGACAGGTTTAAAAGACAAAAGAAATCAATGCCTTATTTTATGGGAACTGTAAATTCACCTTGAAATAGAACATCCTTGCTTTAAGCGGTTCTTACCCGCCGTGACAGTTCGGTGGCTATTCCAAGGCCGAGGATGAGGTTGCGGGTCTGATGAACTGTGGTGGAGGCAGTATTATGACCGGGTCGGAATGCAGAACATTCCTGTACATAGTTGTCGGTCCAACTAGAGAACCCCAACATGCCAAAATGTCATCCCGAGTGGCCCATTGTGGCATGCGCCATAGATTGTGTGTTAATTGCTTCTGGACCTTGAACGTCATGATTTATTTGAGTCCGGAGATACTTTGCTACAGTGAATCTATAACAGAACTACGTGCTTGTGCCTAGTTTGCAGCCTTAAACTCTAAAATAACCCGGCATTTGTACTCTGGTACAGGCTAGAAAAATAATTCCAGCATTTAATATTTTCTCACTATAGCGTAATTTTTCATCAGGCTTCGGTTGCACTGCTCAGAATAATATTTCAAGTTTACTTCAAAGCTGAATACAACGGCAGGGATACTCTTAAGCACATCTCTCATTTATTTTCCACACGGATAGATGGATGGATGGGCACAGGAGCAATGTTCCACTGGCCACAGCACCCTTTTCTCATCATGATGTGGAATAGTGTTGAATCACGGTCGGTAGACAAACTTACTCTACACTGCACCGTTGTGGAGGACGAGGACAACGCTGCCCGCATCTAGAGTGACCGTCTGTGCCAGCGACAACGCTTTTCCAGGCTACGTCCTCAGTGCCAAAAGTTCAGAAGTCGTTGTTAGGCAATGCTTCTCAGACATCTGTAGCTAAGATACCAAAGCTTGCCATGTCCCTCGTTGTGGAACACCTGCGACGGCACGGAGGAAACTCTGGGCAGTGACCACTGCATACTTGCCACCACATTGAACGTTACGCATGCACGCCACCCGATAAAAAAGACAACACTCACAGATTGGACAGCTTTTCGCAAAGCGCGAGTGGATGACTCCTCAATGGGTATTACGGATCTCGAGCAGTGGGTACGAGAGCTCCATCAAGACGTAGCAGACATTAAAAACAGATCACACTCACCACAGACACACCGGCCGTGGTACCGCACCTTCTTCACCTCTGGGAAGCACGTCGAGTACTTGTTAGGAGATGGAAGCGCCAAAAACATAATCGTAAATTGAAGCTACGTATAGCGAAACTCACGGCAACCGCGGAACTTTATGCTGGGGAGCTCACCCGTCACAACTGGCGACAACTATGCAACAAGTTGCAGGGTAATCTTAGCACGGCCAAAACCTGGTCGCTGCTACGCCATCTTCTTGACCCCACACAAAGCAAGGCAATTAGCCAGCAAACAATCCAACGTATCCTACACAACCATCCGGGTTCTCATGACGAAATCCTTGAAGAGTTGCGGGCGCGGTACATAGGCGATTTCGAACCCGCACAAGGACAACAGCCAACCTACTGCGGGAGCGACAATTACGACCACGACAAGCCGATCACTATCACTGAGGTGCAGCAAGCACTCCTTGCACTCACACGAAACACCACCCCAGGCAAGGACAAAATAAATAACAAGCTCCTGCGCAATCTGGATGATGGTACCATTGAATCTCTTAATGACCTCTTTAATCATCACTGGGAAGCGGGTACACTACCAGAAGACTCGAAGCACGCGGACATCATACTCATTCCGAAGCGAGGCAAACTCTCCAGCTTAGAAAATATGAGACCAATCTCACTGACTTCATGCCTAGGCAAGCTTCTGGAACATGTTATTCTGAACCGGCTTCAACCTTAGCTAGAATCAAGCGACCTCTTTCCTGAAACAATGTTCGGATTCCGGCCCCACCTTTCTACCCACGACATCCTTCTTCAGCTGAAGGAACAAGTCCTTGAACACATCTCACCGCACAACACCGGAGCGATTTTAGCACTCGATCTCAAAGGCGCTTTCGACAATGTGCCTCACCATACCATCCTTACAAACCTAAGCCTCACGAACTGTGGTCGTAATACTTACAATTATGTACGCGCCTTTCTAAGCAACTGCATGGCCACAATAGGCATTGGCTCACTCAGAACCCCGACGTTACCTACCCGCTACACGGGAACCCCACAAGGTGCTGTTCTATCACCCACCCTGTTCAATATTGCTATGATGAAATCACCTGACAAACTCAACGCAATACCAGGAATCAGGCATGCAGTATACGCCGATGGCATGATTATCTGGACTACCGCTGGTTCCGAAGTAGAGAAACAAGACACCCTTCAACAAGCGACCGACGTCGTCCAGCAATATGCAAAAACAAGTGCTCTACGGGGCTCCTCCGAGAAGTCATAACTATTAGTCGTTCGACAGAAATCCCGAAGAAAACTCAATGAACTGCCAAACGTCACACTCACCCTCGACGACAAAGAAATACCCACAGTAAACCGCGTCCGCATTCTCCGACTCCACATACAACAAGACGGCGGAGGCGCATACACCATCCAACGTCTCAAGCAGACCGCTTTCCAGATCATGCGAATGGTCAGCCTTATCACCACCAAACAATACGGACTGAAAGAAGACGACATAATACAGCTCGTCCAGGCCCTGATAACCATCCGCATTGCCTACGCTGCCCCGTACTTGCCCCTCACTCCCAAGGAAAGCCTACACGCAAGGGCTCGGCCTAGCCCCGGGAACAGCGACACTCAAGCTTGAAGACCTAGGAGTCCATAATACTATAACAGAAATTATAGACACCCACCTCACAAGCCAACGAGAACGACTAGCCCTCACACCGACAGGAAGAACAGGCCTAGCGCGCCTAGGCGACCCCACACACAGCAAAGGCCATGAACAAGCAATCCATCTGGCCCCCAACTTCCGTGAGCACATCAAGGTAGCCCCTATCCCCAGAAGCATGCACCGGGAACATCATGCCGACCGTCGCCAAGCTCGCGCAAAAACTCTACAGACAAGATATGGCAGTCTCCCCACCCCACTATACACAGAAGCCGCGCAGTACCCCCAAGAAGCAGCCATGACGGCCAGCCTCGTCGACTATAACCTACAAGAGGTGGTCTCGATAACGGTCCGCACTGCCAGCAGCCTCGTAGCGGAGGAGACAGCCATCGCCTTGGCCATCACCTCTAGTCTGACCAACGAGTACATCACAATTATTACCGACTCCCAGGCTGCATGCCGTACCTACGCGAGAGGTCGAATATCGTCAATCGCCCACCGACTCCTCAAACACGCCTCCGAATTCCCGGACGTTGAAATAGTGTGGGCTCCAGGGCAAGAGTCCCTCCATGGAAATCAGCGTGCGCACACTGTAGCCCGAGCTCGTACCTCCCGGGCGCCACAAGAGAGGGATACGGACGCATCCATGGAGCCGTACCTTTACATTACAAGGTCATACTACAACACCACAGATTGAACAGACGACAATACCCACCTCCACCCAAAACCCTCTCACGTGAAGACGCCGTAACATGGAGACAACTACCAACCAATGCATAGGCACATTTAGGCAGACTACGCGCAATCCACCCACACTATATTCATACAAATGCCCCCTTTGTAATGATTACGCCTCTCTTTATCACACCACATGGGCGTGCCCCAACGTGAACGCGGCCCCGCAAATGCCTAACCCTACACTCGAGCAGTGGGAGGCCGTGCTGACTAGTTCGGACCCTCGTAACCAGCAGCAACTGGTGCGGCGGGCCCGGGAGACAGCAAGAGCCGCAGGAGGCCTGGAGTAAGGGCGCCTCTCGCCCAAGCAGAAATACACCTGCTTGTCCTTTCTTTTATTTAAATAAATGTTTCTCCTCCTCCTCGTCCTTTGCGATGGTATAAACGCAAACCAAGCTGTCGCAAAGCAAGCCTCACAGTGGCGGCCATGTTGAACTACCTGAAGTTATTCCTGAGTTCGACGATTCATCGAAACACCATGTGCAAAGCTCTGGATACAATAAATTCATGGGCCGACGTGCTGAACAGTAGTGTACAAGATAGCGATAATTTTGTCCACACATTTCGGGAACTCAATAACACAGAGGTATCGGTCACCGTTAACAGTGAGAGCAAGCTAAGCTCGGAATTGCAGCACGCGAGCAAAGCCTTTATACTTAGAGACGGAAGGAACAACATTTATTTAAAGGAAGATGGTGAGTTCTCAAATAAGAAATGAGGAGCCCGAAGACTTTGGATGCTTCGTTTTGACCTTCCAGGCCTTCTAGAGGCTTTTGATATCATTACACAGGAGAATCTGCGAAATGGGCATCCGGATATCGTTGAACAACAACCGCTAGACTTTGGAAAAGTTTACTACTTGCGACAGAAAGCTTGCAGAAAGAAATCGCCCTAAACAGGGCAGTCATGATCATATTTATGCGTCTTTCTAAGCCAGAGGCCGAAAGTTAACAAATGAGTTCCTTGGAATGCGTGATAACCTCTTCCACGGTCTGGTTAGAGAGAGAGAGACCGATAGAAGAAAGGGAAAAACACGGAGGTTCACGAGAGGGGAAGATTCGGCTTGTTACCCTAGGCTTGAGAGACAGGGAAAAGGGTGAAACAGGCATTGTGAAAGAAATGTAGAGAGAGAGCGGAAAAGAAAGGTAGCACAGATAAACAATCACAGTCGGTCACTATCACCGCATGCTATCAGCGCACAGTATTGTAGCACGTGTAGCGATCAGTTCAGGCTACATCCACACGCCCAAGTCTGTTGTTCTTAAAAACTGCAACAGTGCCTTCGTTGGTCTCCGATACGATGGCTTGCGATGTTGGTATTCTAAAATGATTTCCTCTATTAAAGGTCTTTCATCAAAGCGCGCTATCGCGACTGCGAGTTATCACCTCTGTAAATTGTAGGAAGCACAGTCGCAGAGAACGTGTTGAAGAGTCTCCTCGCGACCACAGTCATCACATCAGGCGTTGTGGGCTTATCCCACGCAGAATGCAAAAGAATTCGTAAACGCCACTCCAAGTTATATTCGACAAAGTAGGCTAGTATCCCGTCCCCAGAGTCCAGCTGGGATGCGAAGGTGGATAGGAGAGTCTTGGAGGTGTAGCGGGTTGCCTTGTAAACTTCAGGTATTACAGAATGAAAACGTGATATCCCGTGCGAGAATTCGGATTTATCCAGCGGCATCTGTCCTTGATAACACTATCGACTCCGCTTTGGCGCCTTGAAGACCCGACCTAGCAGCGTTATCGGCGTGTTCATCACCTATGGTGCCAGAGTGACTTTGAAGCCACTGAAAAGTCACGTGCTGGCTTTTCTAGGCCAGGATTTGCATTAGTTCTTTAATTTCGAATACCAGTTTTTCGTGAAGTTTGCGCCGCAGTGCTAATAGTAGAGAGTGCAGTGCTGCCTTCGAGACATTGTATATTGACCACCTTCGAGATTGTTCGTGGCTGACGAGACGATGTGCATCATGAAAAGCTCCAATTTCCGCAGCCGTCGATGTCGTTCGGTCACACGTCTTGAAACCTATGCCGGTGGCTCTCGCTGAGAAATCCACGGCACTAGAAGAAGGGCGGGGACTTGCTGTTTGATCGGTGTATAAATATGTACATGGTCGGCATACCTCCAGTTCAGAATAGACACAGTTTTCAAGAGCAAGTGATGACAGCAATTTTTTTCCAATTCCCGGGGCGATGAGGTGCACAGCAGGTTGAGCCAAACATCACGAAGGAATCAATAGCGAATTGCAGGGGTGTAGCCTGATGGAAGGTGGTTGCAATATTCCGAAATCGTAACTCAACATGACGCCTGCAGGCTTTCTGACCGTGGTGTTTACGTTGGTCTGGATGGTTGCAATAGTCGCCCGTGTCGATGAGCGTTCTGGAACACCAAGGCTATCTCTGAGAGCCGGAGCTTAGTGTGCAGAGCTCTAAGATTTGTCCTGTAAGCGTTGGTCAGTACGGACAAACTATGTCTCAAAAAGCCCCCAAAAAGCGCGCAGTAGGCTTTGAACACTGTATGTACTGACATTGCCCAAGTATTTCCGCCCAGAAATTCGAAAAGCTGGGAGATTGCTGTCAGGCACTGTTTCAAGTAGATCAGGTGGGAACTCCATGAGAGAGCTCTATCAATCATTATGCACAGAAATCTGTGATTCTTCTCATAAAAGAGAATTTAACCATTTATACAGATGGCGTTAGGTGTCATTCATTCGCGAGCGAATGCCACCAGTGCATATTTGCTCCATCTATGTGCATGGATTGTCCAGAACCTTACAATGACCGCAGAGCTTCTGACACCTGGTGCTTCCAACTGTATGACGTGTCATGGATGTGATTGGCTATCCAAGGTGGTAGAAGAAAAATGATCATTACTGCCAGTATTTGCCAGAACGAATGACACGATAGTCAGTGAGATGAATGCTTTTCACTTAAGGACATCCTGTGAAAAGCAGTCGTCCTCGAATCTAGTCATTAGAAGCTGTATATATCGAAAATGGGAAAGAGAAAGAGAAAATAAAAAGAGAATGCAGAGACATGAACCAGGAAGGCGTCTTTTTGGCTACCCTGCGCTTGGGGAAGGAAAAAGGGGTATAGAAAAAATACAGACAGGAAGGTGGCGAATCTGCGTCATGGTGCGGATTGCACCAGGCTGTCGAAAGCGTTCGCCCGAGCCAATCATGTTCAAAAAGCGCAAAAATGACTTCAATGCCCACTGGGCCGTGATCTGTGGGGAAGACGTTCCAGTAGGGCCAGTACAGGCAGGTAACAATAATGTAGCCCCCGTAGTTTATTGGACATTGATCGTGTTTGTATGTAAAATCAAGGACTGTGGCATGGGGCAGAATAAGAGTTTTATGTTCTCCTGGTCACAGATATAACATGCAGCTCTGCCGCATACTCTAGTAAGTAGTTGATAAGGTCTCCCGAGTGCAGCTCTCCACCACAAGTGGCCGAGAAACAATATCTTGCGTCGCTACAGCCCGGGCAGAGATCTACGTTTGTGAGAAAGGTTCAGTTTATGCTATCTCGTGCGCTTTACATGCGTTATATTCCACTGGGATACCGACAGTGTGCTTACTAGAAAGCGAAGCTATCTGATAGCGTCTGTCCTAAGGAGTGGAAACGGACGTAGTAGTCTCGCTTGTGGGATATTCGGGCAGCCTGTGTGCATCATTATTTAGAGTGATTCTGCAATGATCGGGTACCCAGTGAAAAAACATCTCGTGAAAATATCTCTTGTTCATTTCCGTGCTGGTTAGGTGACCGGATTTCCCATGTCACTCGTTCATGACTTCCACGTCCTAAGAGCGATTAGATACGTTGAAATGCAACTTTTTTGTAGCAAAGGACAACTAATTTTCAAGACCATCCGTGTGGACCATCTGAAACAAACCGCGGAGAACGGCGAGTTCTGCTGCGGTAGACGTTTTGGCATGCAAAGCCTTCAAGCGCTGGTTTACTCCTCTCGTCGGTACAGCTTACTGTGTAAGGGAACTACTCGGTGTAGTTCAGTCATAACTGTAGACAGGTATTCAGTGAATATGTTTCTCGTGCAAGGGAAGAAAACTGATGCGCTTGAGCAAAGACGATGGTAATTCAGACTTGCGCTACTTGAACCTTCTGGCATTTCACTTAAATAAAGATGCGTTCTAGACATCATGAAGCAACGGCTTCGGCCCGGCCAACATCTTCACTCCAGAGCTTCAAGCAGTGGATTGAAAGCGTCGTGCACGGGTACGTGGCCGAAGCTTTGATGCTTTCGAGCAGGACGCTCATGATCTCCATTAGAGGCTGCAAAACAATAATCACCTGGTGAGCAGGTCGGTTTTGCATCAGCAGTTGAGGAAGGTGTCGAGGCCGGCTTAATTCGAGGTGAAGACGCTACAGCTTATGCACTCGGAAGCAAACCCCACTGTTCAGGGCGGGTGGCTCTTTCCTTTGTCTCTTTGTGTGTTTTCATTGCATCCACCTTGGTGGTGCTCAACACTGACTCGACAACTGCTCAAACGGAAGATGATGTGCCGGGATCAGGTTTTTAGTAAAGCTTTGCGGTGATTACGCTATCACCACCAAAGTGTTAGGATGAACCAATACTACGCGGCGACCCAAGGCGATCTATTTTTCGGCGGCACAGAATGCCGCCAAAAAGTGGGGGCAGCCTGCCTGTGCTTTAAGTGGGCCCACAGCATTCCTTCGAAAACCGCAAATTTCTCCCCCCAACGTGGGCAAACGTTCCACAAGGCTTTGGGAGCAACACTGCAGTCAGAGCTGGTAGGGCGCTTTAGAACACTTGCGCAGCAGGTGTCTTCTAAAGCGGATCCACTGTACCGCAGGTACAATTACACTGTTCGGGAAAACACGTGCACCACTAAAGTGATCGATCATGAAGCTCGTTTAACCCTGGAAGGTCTAATATTGCGGGGACAACTTGGACACCCATCGCCGCTAGAGGAATTCCGGATAAAGCCACAGAACTGGTATTCTGCTTTAACTCAGGCAGAGGACCTTAGTGTTGAAGCAACTAATGACAATCTCATGCGCATTATTAAGGAGTGTGCAACAGAAGACGGTGGCAATTCCGTTAGAGGGGATAACAGTAAGCTATCACAGGAGACGAAAGATCTGATCAAGAAACGTTAGTGTATGAAAGCCTCTATCCCTACAGCTAGAATAGAACTGGCAGAACTTTCGAAGTTAATCAACAAGCGTAAGACAGCTGACATAAGGAACTATAATATGGATAGAATTGAACATGTTCTAAGGAACAGAGGAAGCCTAAAAGAAGTGAAGAAGAAACTAGGAATAGGCAAGAATCAGATTTATGCGTTAAGAGGCCAAGCCGGCAATATCATTGTAAATATGGATAATTCAAGTCGCAGAGGAGTTCTATAGAGACTTATACAGTACCAGTGGCACCCACGACGATAATGAAAGATGGAATAGTCTAGACTAGAGGAAGTTGAAATCCCACAAGTAACGCCGGAAGAAGTAAATAAAGTCTTGGGAGCTATGCAAAGGGGGAAGGCCGCTGGAGAGTATCAGGTAACAGCAGATTTGTTGAAGGATGGTGGGCAGATTGTTCTAGAAAAACTGGCAACGCTGTATACGCCATGCCTCATGACCTCGAGCGTGCCGGAACCTTGGTGCGCTGCTCAATAATAGACAATATTCACACTATCAAGCAGGTGATTGAGAAATGTGCCGAATGTGGGCGTCTTGCGCTGGAGTTTGAGGTATAGTAGCAGGGCTTGGTGGCGGCGCGCGACACGCTATGTGGGTAGTACCGGCTTGGGTAGTATTGAGCCCTGGCTGTGCCGAATCACGTTTCTCGCCCAAGTTTTGCGTCGATTCCCACTTTTTTCTGCCCTGTTGCGAGTGCGAAAAGGCTCGTCACTTCTCACAGACCACGCCGACCACGCTGCGAGCTAGCCGCAGCCTATATAGTTTAACGAAAACGGATTCTACGTGAGACGTAATGCTGGAAGCAGAAGGAATCAACCACGCCGATCCGGAGAGACCTAGCTCAGCTTCGAAAAAGCACCACCGTTGTAACTTCTGCTTTGTGGGCTCCCATGAACAAGAAGGCCTGAATCCCAACATCAGATTCTACCGTTTTCCTTCAAGGCCTCACGAAGCGGACCGTCGGGTGCGCTGGATAGCCGCAGGTCGTCGCGCTGAGCAAGCGAAACTTCGCCCCATGTTGACTGCTTCGCCTGTCTTGAAGCTTACTTGATTATCTGCGTTCCAAAATTTGACCTTTTGCATCTGCATTCCCTACGGCAGACCGACATAGGTGTAGGCATGGCTGGTGATTCATGATTCCAGACCTGGCCACAGCGACAATTAACAATTCGACTGGTGCGAAGTGGTGAAGTGACCAGGTGTGTGCACAAGTGACACAAATGACCACAAATGGTCGGGCTTAATCTGTGACAGTTCACTACACCAATATACGAGCAGCACAGGCTAGAGAAGTAAATGTGCCCATCCTTGGCCGAAAGCCAGCACGTTGAGGCAGCGCAGCAAGGTAGTATTGATTACAGCACATTAATGTTTGAGCGCTGTCATTAAAAGCTACATCAAGCGAGCAGCGCACGAGCTCGCGCTGCAGCGCAATTCGCACGTACGTTACTGCGAGTTCATGTACAATGCACAAATTATTTACCAGTTGCTAAAGGGACAGATGACCGCTATTTCAGCGCAGGGATACCTACTTGTCTAGCGGCATGCAGTCAACAAATATAGGAGGAGACCCGCCGTTTCGCGACATGTCGAAAGACCGCTTCCGTCGCAGTGTGTACGAACCTGCGCTCGAGCAGCACGTACATCGCGGCATGCTCAAGACCGCTGCCATCGCGGCGTATACCGTCGTGGGCTAAAGCAGCTCCGTACACATGTCTGCTTATCGCTGCTGTGAATTCATTCATAGCAAGCATTTCCTCGCGTTTGCGCGCCTGAATCTAGCAGCGTGCAAACCTTACCTCAAGTTCAACTTCGTGCGCGACTCGCTTCACTTGCGATTGACACCGCGCTAAAATTTCGCCGCTTATGTCTTGAACGGCGTAAACGTATTCGGCGTTGCATAATTTATTGCCTTTGTGCAGCATGCCACCACTGAAAAAATATTCGTCCCTCGATATTCGCTGCAAGCCATGGTACAACAAAACGGAAAGTGGTGGGTCCACATTGTAAACGTGCTTTCCGCAGCAGACGACTGAACATGGTGCTACCCAGGTCAGGACAGAGGGTGCTTTTTAACACCATTTTAACAGCGCCCCCTGCGCATTGAAGATCCCCATAACCAACTCTTATATATTGCTTTCATTGATTACGAGAAACCATTCAGTCGAAACATCAGCCGTCATGGAGGCATTGCGGAATCAGGGTGTAGACGAGCCATATGTAAATATACTGAAAGATATCTAGAGCGACTCCACAGCCACCATAGTCCTTCATAAATAGAGCAACAACATCCCAATAAAGAAAGGCGTCAGGCAGAGAGATACGCTCTCTCCAATGCTATTCACAACGTGTTTACAGGAGATATTCAGAGACCTGGATTCTTTATAACATCATCGTAATGTCGACGCAGTAGGTTCATTTACCTCCCCACTTCCGTCATGCCGTCATCATCATACACTCATCATGCAATGTTTGACACACTCTGTCGCGATGGCATTGGGGTGATCCCACCATCGCCCTTCCAGATTCTCCATTCTATTCTATACATGCCGTCATCATCACACCATCATGGTCATGGAGGATTCTTGATAGAATAGTCGTCATGCCATAGTCCTCATGCATGCGTCGCCGTATTATTGTCCTCACACCGTTGCCTTGCGATTGTCGTCATGATGTCATTGTCCCACATTTGTTGAGAGTGAGTGAGTGAATAAACTTTATTGTATGTCCGGCGAGGACGCGAACTCGTCGTTCACCCGGCTAGTCCCACGTCGGGACTGGCAGGTCTAGCCCACCGGCCCGGTCGCGGGCACGCCGGACGGCCAGGATTTGCTTTTCGAGAGCGGTGCTACGCAAAAGCGAGTCCCACTCCTCCTTGATGAACTTGGGGTATGTCGACCCGCACTCCCCGAGCATGTGAGGTAGAGTGGAGGTCTGGCCGCAGGACGGGCAGGCGTCGTCGCGATACACGTCGGGGTAAGCCTCGTGGAGAGCGGACAGACACGGATATGTGCTGGTCTGTAGGAGCCTAAGCGAAATGGCTTGCGCCCTATTCAACTTGGGGTGAGGGGGTGGAAACACCCTTCTGGACATGTAGAAATATTTAATAATCTCGTTGGGAGTAGCGGGAGCCTCCCTGTGACCGTAGAGAGGAGGGGAGTCAGTGCTCCTTATAGAGGAAGCGCGGTTGGTGAGGTCACGCGCAGCCTGGTGGCCAGACTCATTGAGGTTCGGGGGCGCACACTCGACCGATCCTACGTGAGCGGGAAACCAGTGAATTGAATGGTTTGTGAGAGCATGTGGACTCGAGCCGCTAAGAAGGCGAGCAGCTTGCTTGGCGAAGCAACCCTTTTGAAAAGCCCTAACTGCCGTTTTGGAATCACTATATATTTCGGACCCACGACCGTCTAGCAGGGCGAGGGCGATGGCGACTTGCTCGGTGACTCCGGCGTCTGAAGTGCGAATCGAGGCGCTATTGGAAATGTTTCCACTCGAGTCCACCACAACGACGGCAAAGGTCTTCCCGTCACTGTACTCCACAGCGCCGACGAAGCTTGCACTAATGTCGTGTCGCTTGATCTGCTATAGGATGGCTGCTGCTCTGGCCTTGCGTCTGCCCTCGTTGTGGACGGGATGGACGTTTCGGGGCACAGGGGCCACTACGAACTTGTCTCGAATGCACCTAGGGACCGGGGTACTGACCATCGAGAATTCAGCGGGGTGGTAACCCAGCTCTTCGAGGATGCGTTTACCTGCCGCTGTGGTGGCCAGGCGACTGAGTTGCGTGCGTTCTTGGGCTTCGACAATCTCCTCGGCGGTGTTATGTACCCCCAGCTTCAAGAGACCCTCGGTATGGGTCCTGATGGGTAGCCCGAGAGCCCTATTGACTATATTGCGGATAAGAACGTTGAGCTTGTCTCGCTCCGCTCTGTGCCAGTTGTGCATAGAAATCGTGTACGTGTGGTGGCAGAGTACGAAGGCATTGATCAGCCTGAGAAGATTGCTTTCCTTCATGCCTCGATGCCGGTTTGCCATTCTGCGAACGATGGGGAAAGCATTGTCCGTCTTTGCGATAATCTTGCGAAGAGCAGTTCCGTTTGCCCCGTTGAATTCGACAAACATGCCCAGGGCCCGAATAACGTCGATCCTAACGATCACCCCCCATCACAAGTGCGAAGTCTGATGCTGCTTTCAGAGACTGGCTTCCAATCTTTGGGTCTGCCTCCCTTCTCTTTTCTGTAAAGTAGCAGCTGCGACTGGGCGGGGAGCATCGACGTCCGGTGGGGCGGAGATACTCCTCGATCACGTCAATCGCCTCCTGCATGGCTTCTTCCACTCTGCCCTCGCAGCCGCGGGAGCACCATATGCTGATGTCATCGGCGTAAATGGTGTGCTTGACATCCTCGACGCGCGCCAACCTCTCGGAAAGACCAATCATACAGATGTTAAACAATGTTGGGGAGATGACGGCGCCCTGAGGAGTGCCCCGCCCTCCAAGGGGCACATCTTCGGAGCGGAAGTCTCCAATGCGAAGCTTGGCCTTCCTGTCAGTTAGAAAAGAGCTGACGTAGTTGTGGAATCTCAAACCGAGACCCAGGTCTGAAATGGTATTGACGATAAAGGTGTGGAGCACGTTGTCGAAAGCCTTCTCGGGGTCCAGACTGAGCAGAGCCTTGACGTCTCTGGAACGGCCATCCACAATCTGATGCTCGATTAGTTTCATGGCATCCTACATTAAGAGTCCGGTGCGGAAGCCGATCATGTTGTACGTGTAAACCTCGTTGTCTTCGAGGTACCCGTTAAGCCTGTTGAGGACGACGTGCTCCATGACCTTGCGGACGCAGGAGGTCACTGAAATCGGCCTCAAGTTTTCGATGTTCGGGGCCTTGCCGGGCTTGGGATTGAGCACCGTGCCGGCCGTCTTCCATTCTGCAGGTACAATGCCGCTCTTCCAGGACTCGTTTATCTTGTCGGTCAGAAAGACAATCGACGTGTCGTCGAGGTTTCTCAACATTCTGTTGGTGACTCCGTCCGGACCCGGCGCTGACTTGCGGTTGAGCGCGAAGATGGCCTGTCTCACCTCGGCAATGGAGAAGTCTTCATCCAGTTCGGGGCGTGGAGGGCCTCGGTAGTCCGGGAGTTGGGTCGACGGATCTCCGTCGCGACGGGCAGGCAGGTACTTCTGTATGACTTTTGCGACGAGTTTATCGACCGTGTTAGACCTGGTGGCTTCGTGAAGGGCCCGGGCCAACGTATGCCTTTGATTTGACTTCGAGCCGCTTTCATCGAGAAGGTGCTTCAGCATACCTCAGGATTTGCCGTCGCGCATCTGTCCGACGATGGATTCGCAGAGCTCGTCCCACTGCTGTTGGCATAGCGCCTCGCAGTGGTCTTCCATGACCTTGTTGAGCTCCGAAATCTTCTTTCAGAGTAAGCGATTGAGCCTTTGAGCCTTCCATCGGCGGAGCATGGTGGTTTTGGCCTCGATCAGGTGGGCGAGTCTGCTGTCCATCCACTCGACGTCGAGGTCTGTTTCCACTTTCTTGGCAGCCGCGGAAGCGTCGTTCCGGATACCTTCACACCATTCTTCCAGAGTGGCGGGTGCCCTTGCTCTCCCGGGTTCGTCACGAATCTTGCGAAATGGTCCCAATCGATGAACGTGAATTCCCTGACCTTACTCCGAGACACCTTGAAGTTGGTCTCGAGAATGTAGTGGTCGCTGCTGAACTCCATGGCGGTGTTCTCCCAACCCACACCCTCGACGTTCCTCACGAAGGCGAAGTCGGGTGTCGAGTCCCGAGTGATGGAGTTGCCAATGCGCGTAGGAAAATTCTTGCCAGTGACTAGAGTGAGGTCCATCTCGTTGGCGTCTTGCCACAGGTTTCGCGCCTTGGTAGTGTCGTAGACGTAACCCCAGATGTCGTATGGTGCGTTGAAGTCGCCGACGACGACGAAGAGTCGAAAGTCGGCCAAGTCGGTCGCCTTCTTGAGAATGGTCTTGAACTGCTGGCGCGAGTCTCTGGGGTTGCTATATACATTGAAAACGAACACGCTGTTTCTGCGCTGATTCCGCTGCGGAACACCGAGCAGGATCTCAACCATGACAAATCCCATTCTACACCTCGCCAGCTTGAGGTCGTGGGTGATATGAGTTAGCCGTTTGTCGATCAAGGTGCAAATCCCTCGCCCCCCGGGCCGGCTCGACACAGCCCTCTATCCCTGGAGCGAGGCGGCGGAGATTAATGTTTCCAGGAGAATAATGACCTGAGGTTTCGCAGAGAAAGGCCTGAAAAACTGCTGCAGAAGGGCTTTTTTGTTAGAATACCCTCTGCAGTTCCATTGCCAAATGCGAAAACTCTCTTTGAATCGATCCATTATGACTGACCTGACGGACTACCACCTAACGGGGATGTTAGGCCTGTGCAAAGAATGGGTCCTCCTGTCGGCGCGCTGGTGGGATAATGAAGTGTAGCTTCCCTTAGTGTGGCGGGAACGGTTAGTGGTTGTACGACGGAGACGGATGAAGCCGTTCGCACCTCAATGGCGTCGATGCGATCTGAGAGAGCTCCGAGGCCCCCCCGAGCGCAACCTGAATTTGGCGAACGTTATCACTGAGGCAAGAGACGCTAGCGGTGACCTATTTGAGGCCGTCTGCCAGCGCAATGAGACTTTCCTTAATCTCGCTGACTTCTGCAGAGAACGCTCCCGATTCACATGTTTGTTTGAGTACTGCCTAGCGTTTGGAGGACGTCGAAGTACCGTCTACCGGAGCTAGGATTGGAGTCTCGGTGGCCGTGACTGACGCACCGTTACCCGACACATTCGAAAGGAGTTTCCTGATCTCTGCCACTTCGGTAACTAGTGTCTTGACCGTATTCTTAATGTAGTCGTTTTCTTTGCGTAAGCGAATTACTTCCGCGTCGTCTCTAGCTTGCTCTGTGGGCGGGTTGCTACGAGATGTCGGAGCAGCCTGGGCATTGGCGCCGGGCTTGGGTCGTACCAGATCGGCCCGAAGAAGGGTCGGTTGCTTTCTGCAACGCGTGGAGGCTGGCTGATGCCCGGATGCTGGCTGGGTTCTGGAACCTGGGAGGCCCCTGGAACCGGCTCTGGACCTGGATCTGGATCGAAACAGAGATCTTGACCTCGACCTGGCCCTGGAGACGGAGCGGCTCCTGGTGCGACCGCAGGAGCAGCCACGAGACCTGGATCTCCCCCTGGACCGGCAGCGGCTGCGAACGTATTAGGGTTCAGGCGATGCTCGCCGGCCTTGATTCGCGCTCTCCATGGGCGGCAAATGTTCGGGGTTGAGGGCGCGGGAGCGTTGCCGCCGTCTGCGCCTGACGAGATATGGCGTCTGAAACCGTCGCTTGCACTCCTTGGCGGCGGTAAGGTGGTCGCCCCCGCACAGCTTGCATTTCGTATCGCACCTATGCTGAGCGTCGGGGTTTGCTTCTCCGCATCCTCTGCAGATGGCGTCGTTGGGCGACGTCAGAACGGTGCCCGAGTCTCCCGCAGCTGTAACACACGTCCATTTGCTTGCGAAATAAAGTGCACCTGAGGAGAGTGCCGCCGTAGGAGATAAAATTTGGCACCTGGTACCCCTCGAACAGGACCACCATGGTGCCGGTGTTCTTGATTCTTTTGGCGCCCAGCGCCGTGGGATTACTCGCGTTGACGAGTTTTTTGTCGATCGCCGCGGGCCCGTCGGTAACGGAGACGCCTCGGATGACACCCTTGCACGTGTAGGGGGGGGGGGCGGCCCCATATGGCGTCGGCGACTTCGGTAGGTCCACACCTGCTGATACACAGGCCTCCCTTGGGCCGCATGACGATCTTTCCCTCTTCCTTGGGCATCGGAGGTAACCTAGCCCCTCGAATGATCTTGCTTTTAATGCCCGCGTGGTCGCCGCTACGCCGAGCGTTGAAACTGGTGTTATGCGGAACGTCGGCCGCACTGGCATTGGCCGCGTTTCTCTTGCTCATTGAAGAACATCTGGCGGCAACGAGCTGCGAACCGGAGTCTTTAGTGAAGTCCTCGGGGGATAAAAACTCCCCTTCCACGTCACACTCCATTACAAAGTCCGTGGAAAAGCGTACGACGAGAAGAGGTGGGCGAGCGATGCCTCGCCTCGCGAACCCTAACACGGTTAGGCACAGCACGTGGTCACGGCGTAGTCGAAAGAAAAACGGCAAGAAATGTCACAAAAGTCCACCCACCCACAAAAGTCTGGTATCGGCGTGTTCCTCTTGACTTGCCGGATCCGAAAATGTGGAAAGTTTAGGGGTACACACTAGAAAAACATCCGCAAATGTTGGCAAAAAGCGGGAGCGGAGCGAACCACGTCAGATGTGGCTGAAACCCACTGCGGCCACATTTGTTGAGATACCGTAGCTTTCATGGCACCGTTGCCATTTTATCTTCTTCATTCGACTGTCGTTATGCGACGACAATCGTTATGACGACGATTGTCGTCATACAATATTGGTGATTCACTCATTAAACACTCGCACTCATCAAATTGCCCTGATACTGTTCGCATTCCATTATCCTCAATGCGTCGTTGGTATGCATTTGTTGCCACACCCTCGTCTTGCTGCCGTCGTGGTAGTTCCATCGTCGTCTTTCTAACTTAGTGATCCGATTCGCCTCATGCCGTCTTCTTCAAGCATTCGTCTATGTTGTAGTATCGTCATTCTATCATTTTACCAACGTCATCACTTCAAAAACGTCACCATGCCACCGACCTCATGCGAATTTTGTCGTTTCTTCGACGTCAATCCTTCTTCGCCATTATAGCGTAATTATGATTTCTTCATTCAAGTTTGATAATGCCACCGCTGTCATGTCATCGTTGTCATTGTGTCGTAAGAAAACGACTACTCTCATTCGTTGTCATACCGTTGTCCGCATGCCATTGTCATCGAGCCATCATCTTCATTCTAGCTTTGTCTTCTGGTTGTGATATTGCCGTCGTCGCACCATCAGCGTCAGACACCTCTTGTTTAGCGCTGTTTTACTGCTCGTAGTCATGCACTCGTCGTCACCCATGATCCTCACGTGATTATCGTCACGATGTCGTCCTTATAACTTGATCATGAATTAAGATTCAGCCTCTTATTGCCGTCATGACATATTCATTATACCTCCGCTGCCCTTTCACCGAGGTTATTCCTTCTTTGTCATTCCATCATCACCATCGTTTCGACGTCATACAGTCATCGTCATGTCGCTACTCTGGACGATGATGAAGTCAGGCGACACCGGAGTATGTCAGAAATAACCGGAGCAAGGAAAGTATCAAAATTAGCGCTAAAGATGTTGAATACGCGTGTCTTCAGAAATACGGTGTCTAGCTACATTGCTCGATTGCTAATCGCATTATCAACAGCAGTCAATATGAGATGACTTCAGCTATAATTCTTTCTACCACTTTCATAAGCTTGTACCTTTGAAGCACTGAATCTGTAGTTGTATATTATGCCGGATTTATTATTGTGATTAGCATTCTTTGCCTACCTACTTCAGCATTTAGATCTATCTATCTATCTATCTATCTATCTATCTATCTATCTATCTATCTATCTATCTATCTATCTATCTATCTATCTATCTATCTATCTATCTATCTATCTATCTATCTATTATGTGTGTCTGTCTGTCTGTCTGTCTGTCTGTCTGTCTGTCTGTCTGTCTGTCTGTCTGTCTGTCTGTCTGTCTGTCTCTCTGTCTGTCTTTCTGCCTGCCTGCCTGCCTGCCTGCCTGTCTGTCTGTCTGTCTGTCTGTCTGTCTGTCTGTCTGTCTGTCTGTCTGTCTGTCTGTCTGTCTGTCTGTCTGTCTGTCTGTCTATCTATCTATCTATCTATCTATCTATCTATCTATCTATCTATCTATCTATCTGTCTGTCTGTCTGTCTGTCTGTCTGTCTGTCTGTCTCCATAGTCGCCATACTATCTTCGTCATGCCAATTTCATTATAGCATCGTCGTCACGCCATCACTGTCATATACTCGTCTTCATGTCATTGTTTTCATGTCATCATCGCCACGACGCCGTTTGGCAATCGTCATCATCATCAGCATCAGCAGCAGCCTGGTTACGCCCACTGCAGGGCAAAGGCCTATACCACAATTCTCCAACTACCCCGATATTGTACTAATTGGGGCCACGCTGTGCCTTAAAACTTAATCTCATCCGCCCACCTAACTTTCTGCCGCCGCCTGCTACGCTTCCATTCTCTTGGAATCCAGTCCGTAACCCTCATTGACCATCGGTTATCTTCCCTTCTCATTACATGTCCTGCCCATGCCCATTTCTTTTTCTTGATTTCAACTAAGATGTCATTATAACCGTTAGTTCGCTCACCGAATCTGCCCTTTTCTTATCCCTTAACCTCATTCATATCACATCATTCTTGATATCACATCATTCTTCTTTCCATATCTCGTTGCGTCGTCCTCAATTTATGTAGAACCCTTTTCGTAAGCATCCAGGTTTCTTCCCCGTACGTGAGTACTGGTAAGACACAGCTGTTATACACTTTTCGCTTGAGTGATAATGTCAACCTGCAGTTCATGACCTTAGACGGCCTGCCAAACGCACCCCAGTCCATTTTTATTGTTCTGATTATTTCAGTCTCATGATCCGGATCCGCAGTCACTACCTGTCCTTAGTAGATGTATTTCCTTACCACTTCCAGTGCCTCGCTACCTATCGTACACTGCTGTTCTATTCCGAGAGTGTTAAACATTACTTTAGTTTTCTGTAGATTAATTTTTAGACCAATGTTGTGCTTTGCCTCTCCAGGTCAGTGAGCTTGCATTTCAGTTGGTCAACTGAGTTACTAAGCAAGGCAATATCATCAGCGAATCGCAAGTTACTAAGGCATTTTCCATTAACTCTTATCCCCATTTCTTCCCCGTCCAGGTCTGCGAATACCTCCTGTAAACATGCTGTGAATAGCATTGGAGAGATCGTATCTGCCTGCCTGACGCCTTTCTTTATTGGGATTTTGCTGCTTTCTTTAAGGTGGCTCTGGATCCGCTACATATATCTTTCAGTATTTTTACCTACGGCTCGTCAACACCCTGATTCCGTAATGCCTCCATGACTGCTGAGGTTTAGGCTCAATCAAACGCTTTCTCGTAATCGGTCAAAGCTATATATTAGGGTTGGTTATATTCAGCAGATTTCCCTATCACCTAATTGATAGTGTGAATGTGGTGTATTGTTGAGTATCCTTTACGGAATCCTGCCTGGTGCTTTGGCTGACGGAAGTCGAAGGTGTTCCTGATTCTATTTGCAATTACTTTAGTAAATACTTTGTAAGCAACGGACAGTAAGCTATGGATTATGAATTGATTATGGATTAGGATAATGATGCCCCATAAGACTGTAGTTAGTTGCTTCAACACTAAGGTCATCTTCCTGAGTTAAAGCCGAATACCTGCTCTGTAGCTTGATCCGGAATTCCTATATTTTCCCTCTTACCGCTAACTGATTGATCGGCTTCTTATGTACCAGTTTCATTCGTTCCCTCCTCAAGTCTCGGCTAATTCGAGTTCTTACCATCCCATGGTCACTGCAGTGCACCTTGCTGAGCACGTCCACATCTTGTATGATGTCAGGGTTAGCACAGAGTATAAGATCTTTTTCATTTCTGGTCTCGCCATTCTGGCTCCTCCACGTCCACTTTCGGCTCTCCCGCTTGCGGAAGAAAGTATTCATTATTCGCATATTATTCTGTTCTGCAAACTCTACTAATAACTCTACCCTGCTATTCCTAGAACCTATGCCATATTAACTCACTGACTTGTCTCAAGCCTGCTTCTTGACTACCCTGGCAATGAAGCAGCCCATGAGCATGGTGTATTTTGTTTTGGCTTTACCCAACGCCGATTCCACGTCTTCATAGAATCTTTCGACTTCCTGGTCATCATGACTAGATATAGGGGTGTCGGCCCTTACGGCCTTGAATTTGTACCTCTTATTAAGTTACACAACTCGACCTCACACCCTCTCTTTAATGCTATACAATTCGTGTATGTTACCAGGTATATCCTTATTATTCAGGAGTATTACTCCTAGTTCTTGTTTCTCCGCTAAGCCCCGGTAGCACAGGACGTGCCCGTTTTTCAGCACTGAATATGCTGGTTGCGTCCTCCTAACTTCACTGAGCCATATTATATCCCATATACTGCCCTCTAATTCCTCCAATAGCACTGCTAGACCCGCTTCACTAGATAACGTTCTAGCGTTACACGTTCGCAGGTTCAGATTGCCATGGTGGCCTGTGCAATGGCGGCCTATCGGCATCACTCCCGTAAAATTGTATAATTGTCGTTACACCATCGCCGTCATACTCCCCTCTGCGCTCCACCGACGTTATTAGTTTTTGGTCACATGATGTTAAGCACGCTGTCCTCGTTTAAAGGTGACCAGGCCGCCGTTTTCATGCCGCTGCCGCCATTGTGACGTTGTCAGAAAGCCCTAGTATCCGTTGTCATGGCGTCTTGGCGGCGTCATTGTCATTATTCCAGCTTTGCAGAATGACACATTCACTGGTCATACACTCGTATTACACTTCGCTATACACACGTCGCCGTAATAATTTCTCGAAGACATCATTGGCACGCTGTCGTCACTACAATATCGTGATCACTTCCGAATTGTCATCCCTCCGTCGTCATACCACTTTTGTCGTCTCATTGACACCATTCCTCCTTCGTCATTCCTTTATGGTCATGGGTGATCCTGGCAAGCGAGCGTTATACCAATGTAAGCTGATGTTAGAGACACTCATTTTCTGATGTAGCCTAAGCAACGAAAATCTCAGAATGGCTTCTACAGAATTTAAGTGAACTTCTGTTCAGCAGTACGGTTTGTCAGTACACTGCTTGAATAATAATCGCATTACCGTCGATAGACATGATGAGATGGACCCTTCCGTTGTAGCTTTGGGTACGGAGAAATTTATTATTGAGGCAGCATTATTAGATATTGTTTCTTTACGCGGTAGCTTTCCATGAATCGCTGTGGATTTAGAATGAAGAAATTCTAAGCAGCTACTTCGTAAGAAAATTTTGATTTCAGAACAAACTCTTTGCTGTCCGCACATGCCCTCCTCAAGAACTCATAAGCTCAAGAATGCATGATTCATTTTGTTTATTGAACAACCACAAAGCCAAACCCTACAAGCAGGCAAGAAACCGTTACGCCATTCTAGTACTCCGTGCTTCTTCATTCGCTGCACCTACTGGAGCAATGTAAAACAAGATAAAAGAAGCTTCTTCTGCTTTGCAACATCACCCGTGGACTCTGGTTATAAAGATGCGGGTGTCCTTTAAGCCCAGCAGGCCACACATTGGTGGCCACCTATCATGAGCGTCTTGGTCGGATCATCATTCGAACGTTTGGATAAGAATAGGGGTACATAGCTTCTGTTGTGCCCCAGTCAATGCCTTCGCCATACCTAACATGGGGCCCATTCAAATTGACCCCGTTTAGGTTGCCACCTAGACAATGACCGTACCACCATCCGCCACGGTAGCGGGCAGCGCAATTACCAGTGGAACTGTCATTGTCACGGTCGAAGGTTGAGAATTTCTGGCCTGAAACTGGTCCAATGGCGTCCCAACCTAGAAGAGAGAATTGTTAAAAGTATTAGGTTCAATTGGAATGCACATTTGAGTGCAAATGGCCTGAATCGTTATACAAATTGTCGTTCGCAGCGTTCACCCGATTGGCTCTACTGCTACAATGCACAAAGAAAGGACGCAGAGAAAGGCCGGGAAAAACAACCATAGCTTGTTCCGTTTCGCTATCCAAAACGGGAGGGGGGGAGGGGGAAGAGAGATTGAAAGAGAAAAAGTGCAAAAGAAGAAGGGTAGAGATGGAGGCGAGCACAAATCAACCGCGTACCTTATATTGCGATAGCGGTTGGCGTTCTGAACACCTACCATGATGGCTCACACGCTGCGTAAACCTTAGTATTGAGAATAAAGCCTTCTCCGCGGAGTTTCTTTAGAGAACTGGACAAGAACGTTTAGTTGTGCTAGTGGACTAATGTTTAATTGGAGAATTTCACATAGTACGATCAACACTTGCGCTCTTAAAGTTTCGCTCATTAAACTTGCGCAGTAGTAAGCTTACTGTTTGAACATTTTTATTTTACCCATCTGCAATTGAATAAAATAATAATGCTGGCACTGAAGCAAAAATTTATTACATTGGTGCGCTCACGTGCTTCTGTTGTGGCTTCACTTCCTTTAAAGACAGTTTGACAACGTATCGTCACATAATAATAGACTAGCTGTCGATTGCTCAATGCTGCGCTAACATCACACAGGCCAAGTGTAGGTGAGTGAAGAGGCAAGAGCGGGCGAAATTTCCGTGCAGCTCACTGCTCGCTAATGTCTTTTGTCTAATATCTTACGCTGCATATCAAACCGCTCCGTATTGCTCCAGCCCTAACAGCATTAACGCTCGCTCACTATTTTTTTTCGCTATTTTTATCCAGCGACGTTTAGCACTGACTTCATTGAAGGCGCAAATCTATGGACACATAATGAAGGGCAGTGCAGATCTTGTCACTGGCTATATACAATCGACATTTCGTTTAACTTGCTTTTATTTTTTTTTCAAGCGTGAATATTTGCGGACCTGAAGTAAGCAAGGTAAACGAATAAACTAGCCGGCAACGTCCAGGCAATAATGCAAACGTGCAGTGATTAGCGGAGAAAACCAAACTACTCGTTTATGTGTGGCCCGTATCCGTACGCATCATTGCTTACCACACCAAGCAACGTTAAATGACTCATGCTGCGCATAAGTCTATGGAAGCCGTCACTGTAGTAATAAAACTGTGCAATGCTCTCAAAAGGACTCTCAGTAGACCAACCTTAGGTGGATAATACGTAGAACGACACGCGCTTTGCCATTTGTATTATCTTCATTGACGACACCGCACAGTACGCACACGAGCATAATCACATGCGCGCACGCAGCTCGCGGCTCTGATAGATAGGACACAGGCAAGACAGACACCAGTTGGAATCATGAGGGCTTCAGTTTCTTTTGGAGGAGGCCACAACACCTTCGCTTGAGTCAAAATACAGCATAGTATTTCGTTCATGACTCTATATTACAAGCACGCAGTACCAGCGACGTAAAAAGAGCCATGCGCAATGTACGTCTCCCCTTCAAACACCTACTTTGTTTTACATGCGACTGTTAGAAATAGCACCTGCTTCTGCCTCGCATTTAGATTGGTTTGAAAGCGGTGAGATTGTTTGGGTGGCAAAAGGCTTTGTTAAATCGATCGCCGCCTGTGGCGTGACATTACTGCGAAGCGGTAAATGACTTGGATCACAGGATTCCTTCATCTCCGCCGAAAGAACTGACGACAAAAAGCAATGACACAAATCGAAGGAAAAAGTACCTATCTCGATTGGAATTACGCATACAAGCACATCTCAGTATTCGTCTCTACAAGGAAACAGACAAAAGAAATCTCAAAACACCATGATAGCCGATATAAGGCAGGTCAGGCCAACGTGAAGCACATAGCGTTCGCCGTATGCATTTCCCAGTTGAGATTGTGGCCGCATAAGCTACAGTTATAGCAAAGCAGCAACTGTAGCATACCAAGCAGGTCGTGATGTCACTACTTTTTCATATGTAAAAGAAGAGCTCACCAGGCAACTGGGTTTAATTGTGTTCGCGTAGGGCAAAGGGAAGCTCAAGCTTAGTTAGTACTCCCGAAGAGCAGCGCGAGTGCGATGAGCGACGAAGGGAACAGTAAAGTCATTATACAGAACGTCGTTGTTTTCGTACAGTACGCCTAATTATCTTGCTGTCAGTAATTTCATAGAGTGTATTGCTCAATCGTTGTCTATCGGATCAAGTGAGAGCACAGCTTCGCTTGCCGTTCACCTTCACAACGGGGGCTGAAGCCCATTCTTTTAGACCCCGTTTGTCACTTTTCCAACATTTATCTCCAGGTATAGTAACTCAGAGGATTACCTACACTAGAGCGGAAATACGCGACAGTAGGTGGTTCCCAGTTCTCTATTGCCATTAAATGGTACATCGACGATGCCAGCGTAAACTAAAAAAATGTATGGGGATTTACATGCCAAAACCACTTACTGATTATGTTTCAATTAGGGGGTTTAACTTGCCAAAACCACTTTCTGATTATGAGGCACGCCGTAGTGTGGGACTCCGGAAATTTCGACCACCTGGGGTTCTTTAACGTGAGCCTAAATCTAAGCACACGGGTGTTTTCGCATTTCGCCCCCATCGAAATGCGGCCGCCATGGCCGGGATTCGATCCCGCGACCTCGTGCTCAGCAGCCCAACACCATAGCCACTGAGCAACCACGGCGGGTGAATGCGGAGAACTATGACTGTCAAACGTGTGTGCGCAATAAAAACATTCTTCGTTCAAATTATGGTGGCGGCCGTAAAGCCTGTTAGAGCAATTGTCCTAGAGCATTAAGGGGGCTTCGCGTGAAACAATGGGTGGTTTGGGTCCAAGGACTCCATTGCACAGGAAACAAGCCATCTTCAAGAAGATGAAGGCCATATATAGGTACAGGAAGAGACGCCGCTCTGCACCATTAGAATAATGGTGCATTGGCCCCCTTGTACTTTTCTCGCAAGTTACGCGACACTAAAGGCCCGTTTATAGTCCGACGTTATCGGCGCGCGGGCGAGCGTCGTTCACGGTCAGTCACGCTACGTCGGTTGCGCTGCGCCAGCCGAGATGCCATCCCCTCTATACTTCAACGCGCGCGCCGTAGGCTGCTATCTTCGGAGCATGCGCAGAAGGTTCGCCAAGTCGCGCGCCGTCCGCAAAAGCCGTCTGCGGAGTTGTGTTTGCGCCTTTTTCTTCGCGCGCAATGCATTGTGGTGCGAGAGTTCCGCCGACTTAGACGCGCGAATGGCTCCGGAGCCAAATCGGCGCCGGGCCCGTCGGGGCGCGTTGGAAGCCGCCGGTTACGTTAGCTGCGCCGGTGCGCCCGACTATAGAGGTGTCGTTTTCGCCGACGTGGCGTAGCGTGCGCGCGCGCGCGCGTGCGCGTGCGTTACGTCGGACTATAAACGGCCCTTAAACGACATACAGTACATTCGAAAGGAAGCTCCTCACGGCCTACCCAACAGTGAAGCATTTCAAGTACTTCCTCGAAGGGCGACAATTTATATTTCTTATAGATCACAAACCACCTATTTTGGCTTTACGTTCCTGGAGCGCCACCCATACTCCTAAGAGCTCCGGTATCTTACTTTTTTGCCGCATTCCCGACTTACATGCGCTACGTCAATGGCAGCCTAAACAGGTCATCGGACGCTCTCAGTTTTATTACCATCAACGCCCCGAAAAGCTCTGTCCACCTTTCCTTGTTTTCACTGGCGGTGGCTCAAGCATCCAACGATGAACTTCCAATACTCCGATTTTCTACATGCCTCAGCAGGGAGCAAGTAAACTTTCCCGGCCACGACGTCGCACTCTGGTGCGGCGGTTCACCTAATGCGCTCACATTTATGTTCGGAGAAGCGATGTTGCGTATCTGCACTGAAGAGACCTCAGGAGCGTCAAGACGAAACACACCCGGAGGACTGCGATTAGGCCCTGCGTACCCTCTTTATGGCTCTGCCACAACACATTTAGTGAATGCTGGCGACATCCAGGAAGGTCATGCTGGAAGCAGTGATCGCTCTGGAGGAAGTGATCCTAAGCTCCAGTCCTTACTGCGCGTATCACAATGGATGTGTTCAAGAGAGCAGTCCGTCCGTCTCGTCCAAAACGTGTCGCTGTGGGATTGAGTGAGAATGGTCATTTACATCTATCTATCTATCTATCTATCTATCTATCTATCTATCTATCTATCTATCTATCTATCTATCTATCTATCTATCTATCTATCTATCTATCTATCTATCTATCTATCTATCTATCTATCTATCTATCTATCTATCTATCTATCTATCTATCTATCTATCTATCTATCTATGCATTCGTTTTCCAGTCTACATAGGTCACTGGGTTGTCCGTGGTCGATTGGGTAGCGCTTCAAGCTGCTGGGCTGAGGGAACAGGGTTTCAAACCAACAATCGGCTAATCTTGGGTCATTCGCTATGGGGTAATGAGTGCACGCATTTCAACGAAGCGTTTTACATTGACAGGCGCCAGTGTAGACGCGGGACTTGGCAGGTACCATTGTTCTGAGGTAACAAGTTATGGGCCAATGCGACTGTGTCGCTGCACAATGATAAAAACCGGCAGAGGGCTAGTCGTGCATCTCGTGTTTAGCATTTAACCAATATGGCACCGCAACGTATTGCATCGTCAGAACGAGTTGTGTAACAGCTGTCTACTGCAGCGGGACTCATCTTACGCGCTGCCCTTAGCATAAGCAGTCTATATGCAACAGCGCTTGGATGCAGACGCACATGCCTAGTACAAAATTAGGCCCCATCTAGTGCCGCCACAGCGAAGCCTGCCTCTAGCCACCGAAAAGCATGGCACGTCGGTGGGTGCGAATGGTGAGAAATACGTAATGCGGCATCAGCGCTCCTCTCTCGCGCTTCTTGCTAGACACGCTGTGCCATGTGGTATTATCAGAAAGAAACAAAAATTAGCAAAGCAATGGTGGAGACTGCTGCCTGTATACCTTCGGGGTAGACAGTGCATCAATGCAGTGGATGAGACCTACGGTCCGGACAGTGTAGTCGTACATACAGAACTAAAGACGTTTCCGTGCGTTGTTGAATAGGGCCCACTGATGCCTACCACAGCCGCAACAATTATAATAGAGATCGTCAGGGTGTCATTGAATCAGGTCACTGACCAAATTAAGAACCGCTTTCCTATTACAACAATGTGCAATCTACTCAGAATTGCTCAGACTGTTCAGAATTCTTCCGTCGCTTGCCTTAAGCCCAGTGGCACAAACTCAGTTACCTATGTTGGGGAGAGGTTGATTGTAGAGCGGCAGATACACCGCTCATTCATAACGCAGCACGCTAACTGTTCGGTGCGAAAAACGCTGTTAGAAAAGTAGCGCACACTAAGTGTCGTGGGTCGCAAAACTTGAAGTAGCCGTGTCTACGCGGACACATGAAACAAAGTTTGAACTGCAGCCCATTAGGTGGGCGGAACGTTGCGGCCACCGTAGCATCTGCAGTGCAAACTGTCGAAGAGGAGTGGTAGCACCACGGAAGGCAAGGAAGGCGATCTTTGAATGCCGGCAACTCGGCTTTTACTGAAAGGACTGATATGCCCTTTTACTTTAGGGTATTTCTGAATCCGGGTTCTTTCATGTGAAATGCGCGGCGCGACATCGGTAAAAGGCGTTCCAGGAGCCATTGAAAGGCACTTGGGGAAACGCTGTTTGTGGAAATATTGTGGGCGCCGTGTCCAATTTGCGACCGGACGCTTAAACACCCGTGAGGCTTCCGGCAAAGTTGAACAAATTTCCACTTTTGCCTTGGGGAGAAAATCTGTCGGAGACCAGCCAGGATCATGGTCAGGTTTACGCCTGTTTAGGCGAGAAAGTGAGCCGATGTTTTATACTTTTTGGCCCTTCCGCACGCTTCGAGACCAAGTGACAACGTAGCCTTAATGTTATCGATTAAGAAATTCATGTCGAAAGATGGAAGTGATTATCAGTTGAGAGCTTGCGACCTTCTATACTGCTGCCTAACGTAGTACTTTACAGGTATATCGCGAGTTTATTTACGATACCCACGCTTATATATGAGCGTATTCGCTCAGCCGTCTCCGCTCTTGCGCCTTCAAATTTGCTCTCACACACTGCTCACTGCTTGGAATAGCGTCACGCGTGCTTCCAACTTCTTGGACTACTATAGCAGCAGATTCTGTTCTTCTACAACGGTGAGCCTACACTATCATATGAAGAAAACAGTAGTATTGAAAACAGGAAATTAGGTGTATATTAGCATTCTTTGCCAGTTCCTTGCATTCCTTGCTTAGAAAAACAGAGTTCCTTTATAACTCGCTATCTGTGAAAACTTCTAAAACTGAAGTAGGTTAATGTTATGCGAAAAAAAAAAGATATAGCTGCTATTACCAACCTCCTCTTCCTAACTGCAAAGCTTCAGGATGTGCAAAGTGTTTTGAAGAAAATTCGCAACAAAGCCGATATTGGTATTTTCCTGTGGTTTTCAAGTGGTTTTATAGAACCTTTCTGGTTACTTCTGGAATGCGGTCCTAACAAAAGTTTTCATATGTCGGGAAACGTGAAATCATCATCATGATCATCAGCCTAGTTACGCCCACTGCAGGTAAAGGCCTCTCCCATACTTCTCCTAATACCCTGGTCATGTATTAATTGTGGCCATGTTGTGCCTACAAACGTCTTAATGTCATCCGCCCACCTAACTTTCTGCCGCCCCTTGCTACGCTTCCCTTCCCTTGGAATCCAGTCCGTAACCCTTAATGACCATCGGTTATCTTCCCTCCTCATTACAGGTCCGGCACATGCCCATTTCGTTTTCTTGATTTCAACTAAGATGTCATTAACTCGCGTTTGTTACCTCACCCAATCTGCTCTTTTCTTATCCCTTAACGTTACACGCATCATTCTTCTTTCCATAGGTCGTTGCGTCGTCCTCAATTTCAGCAGAACCCTTTTCGTAAGCCTCCAGGTTTCTGCCCCATATGTGAGTACTGGTAACACACAGCTGTTATACACTTTCCTTTTGAGGGATAGTGGCAACCTGCTGTTCATGATTTGAGAATGCCTGCCAAACGCACCCCAGCCCATTCTTATTCTTCTGGTTATTTCAGTCTCATGATTCGGATCCGAGAAGACGAAGACGAAGAAGTGCGGAACGGTTGATCTTGTTCTGTGGTTCTTCAAAGTTATGCGCCTTCTGCATATCAGGAGCTTCCCCGAAGACGTCGTCCTCCAGAATGGAGGACGGAGGACCTCCGCGCCGTCATGGCAAGGCGAGTCCCGCGGCGGTAGCCCTGTCCGTGGGAAACCGCGACATCACCGACTGTAGGCTTCCCGATTCATATGACAGCTCAACAGCGGCAGAGATGGACTCGGACAGTGAATACACGCTAGTCCAATCGCGCCACTTGAAGCGCAAGCTTCGCCGGACGTCAGCAGGCAGTGATTCTACTCATAACAGCAGATGTGACGAACGGGTCTTCTCCGTGGGCTACACCTGAACAACGGAAGGTACGAATATGAATTCGTTGAATAGACAATCACTGACCACATACTTAGATCGAATAGCCTCAGGACATGTGAGAGAGATCCGCATTAATGCTCGGAAGAACGTTCTGACGGTGGACGTGAATTCTCAGGCAGTATTGGGGGCTTTTAAAGGCATTCAAATGGTTGGCAACATCCCAGTTCGCTCATTCCTAGCGTACGGCAAAGATACCTGCACTGGTGTGATATCAGATGTGGACATTGACATAAAGGATGACGACCTGCGATCTCTATTATCGTCGACAGTGCGAATCCTCGACATCCACCGATTCGGCCGCTCCCGGTGCATCAAGTTGGTTTTCGAGTCAGACTCTTTGCCAGCATCGGTCAAAGTAGGTTATGTGAGGCACTCAGTGCGTCCATATGTACCACGACCGCTACAGTGTCACAAGTGCTTCAAACTGGGCCACGTGAGTGCTGTGTGTAAGAATCCTACGTCGTGCCGAAGATGTGGTGGTGCTCATCAGGTAGACTCCTGTGAGACTGACGCCATGAAATGTGCAAATTGCTCCGGAGCCCATGAAGCGACGTCCAAAGACTGCCCCAAAATGGCAGAGGAGAGGCAAATTTTGAGAAAAATGGTGAGAGAGAACTCCACGCACAAGGAGGCTGCCGATTCCGTCCGCAAGAAAAGGCGCCGGTTGCGGCAAAGGCGTCGCCGCTCCCAGAGCAAGCCTCGGGGTAAAGAGGCACTTCTTTTGAGTACTTGGATGCAAACCGTGCCACAGAGAGAGCAAGGCCGGCACACACAAGATGCGCCTCCCCCAGTATCTCCGCGCCCGTCAAGGAATGAGGCGTCATCCCACGTGCGTCCAACCTCTTCGGCTATTGAGTGGCCTTCGCTACCACTGACGGCTTCCGGAGGAGATACTCCTTCGGCGCTCCCCAAGTGCCGGGAGGGTACTGAAAGGCTTGGAAATGAAAAGGTGATAGACATGCTTAAACAGCTAGTAAACACTATGCGTATATTACTCTCCGGATTGGCAACGCCAACTGCACTGTCGGTCGTGAAGGCGTTAGATGCTATGGAGCCGCTATTAGCGGCTCTAAAATAAGGGTATTAATCATGGCTCTCACGATAAAACACTGGCCATTGGAACAGAAGATGCATCATTCTGTTATAATGCAATGGAATGCTCGAGGTCTATGCGCCCGCATGTCTGACTTTAGGCAAGGAGTATTCAAATACCGCTTCCCAGTGATCGTGATATGCGAGCCAAATCTCACGTCGGAATTTCGCCTTTCCGGATGCGTTAAGCTCTGGTCACGTGAAGATGGAGCCAAGAGCAAAGTGGTAATGTGTATACGCAGTGACATGACGTTTGTGCGGAACGCGATCACTCCACATGACAGCAATGAATATGTGTGTGTGACACTAAAACATAAACAACATGTGTTTTCGATCATCGGCGCCTACACACCTCCTAGACAAGGACTTGAACTCTCTTATCTATCCACTGTATTACAAAGCTCCCCAGGCCCTCATGTTGTTATTGGAGACTTCAATGCTCATCATCCTTACTGGGGAAGTGCCGCAATGAACTGTCGGGGTAGGAACTTGATGGACTTCACAGACAGTGAAGGTCTGGCTGTCATCAACGATGGATCTCCAACTTACATCCGCGGCACTACCTACGGAAGTTGCTTAGACCTCACTATTGTATCTCGGAGCCTCCTACCCTTAGTGAACTGGTGCTTGGACATAGAAACGCATGGGAGCGATCATATACCAACATATGTACAGATGAAGTGGTTTGTGCAATCAACTCCACCTGCTGTACGCTGCACTGATTGGTCCACATTCTCTACATCTGTCGAAGAGTGCTGCGGAGACATCACTTCACCATCTGATATAGAAGACATTATTGTATCATCAATGCAGAAGACAACTAAGTTCATCAGTGCACCTACATCCAGAACGGCGATTGATATTGAATATGAACGACTCCGAGCGATCCGTCGTAGAGCGGAAAGGAAGGTTAGGCGAACTCAATCGTCATTAGACCTTGTCTTATGTCGACGAGCTCAACGAAAAATACGGCGTCACCTTCAAAAAATGGGAAAACAACGGTGGAGGACCCTCTGTTCGTCTCTGGATCCTCGAAAGCCACTTTCTAGGATCTGGCAGGTAGTACGAAGCCTTCGTGCCCCTCCTCAGCAAAAACATCCTTTCCGTGCTCTAGCACTTCACCAATGTCTGACGGAAGTGCAGGTTGTCGAAGACTTCTGTAAGAGAGTAACCCGTACCGATGTTTCAGCATGTCCAACATTGTATCGACCTGTGCTACCTCCTAAAGATGATCGTCTTGACCTTCCTTTCACGATGCCGGAATTGGAAGCTGCACTTGCTGCGTCTAGACGATCTTCTGCCCCTGGACCTGACGGTATTTCGTATACTGCTCTGTGCCACCTTGGGATGGAAGGTCGGAAAGTCCTGCTGTCATACTATAACGCCACGTGGTCATCCAGTACAGTCCCGAAGCAGTGGAAAACCAGCCGTTTGGCGGCCCTCCTAAAGCCAGGAAAATCGCCTTACGAAATGTCATCTTACCGGCCAGTAGCTTTAGCTAGCTGTGTCGGTAAGGTGATGGAACGGATGGTACTCACTAGACTAGAATGGTTCATGGAAAAGAATGAGCTTTATCCTGCAATGATGACCGGATTTAGACGTGGCCGGTCTGCAATAGATGGGGTCATTGATCTCGTGTCCACGATCGAACACGAAAAAAAGCGCCACCGACTTGTAGGAGCAGTTTTCTTAGACATAAGAGGGGCCTATGACAATGTACTGCACGAAGCCATTCTTGATGCCCTCAGTAATTTAGGCATCGGCGGCCGTGTTTACATGTGGATTGCAAATTACCTAGATGGTCGTACAGTCTTCATGTCCACGAATGCTGGTGAAACGACAAGACACGATGTGGTCCGTGGAGTGCCTCAAGGAGGAGTTCTCAGCCCGACTCTTTTCAATGTTGCCCTTATTTGCCTTGCGGAAATAATTCCTGATACAGTACGCATCAGTACCTACGCAGACGACATATGCATATGGGCATCCGCAGTCACGCGACCACAAATTCGTGCCAGACGGCAGGGAGCTGTTTCTTTAACGTCTCAGTACCTGCAGTGCCAAGGACTGCAACTGGCCCCAGACAAGTGCGCTGCGATAGCGTTCACACGGAAGCTTATGTGTTGGTATCCAATTATGATCAATGGAAATGCCATCCCATATGTCACCCACCACAAATACATCGGCGTTGTCATTGACCGCGGTGTTTCATGGTCGAAACATGTGGCAATGTTAAAGAAAAAAATTAACTGGGCTTGCTCAAGTTTTGCGCTTTCTGGCCGGTATGAAATGGGGTCCATCTGAGCATTCGCTACTCCGGCTGTACCAGGCTCTCTACGTCGGATACATTCGGTATAGCCTGCCAGTTTTATCAAGTATGAGCCCGTCATGTTTGCGTACGCTGGGAAGTGCCCAGGCGCAGATGCTGAAAACATGTCTCGTTGTTCCACGTTGCACCTCAACCTACGGAACAATTGAGGAAGCTCGCGTCACCCCTTTACCGGTCTATCTACGATGCGAACCTCTTCGAGTATTCCTGCGATTGCTTTGCCGTTATGGACGTCATCCCTTATCGAAACTACCCGATACACGGCCGGACTGCACTTTTTCAAGAGCCGTTAAATGCCAAGCATCTGCCATACCAGCATACTTTGGCCCGGCTGACCTTCCACATATGCACCCATGGGTAATGTCCAAATTACCGGTACGTCTATCTATTCCCGGAGTTTCTAAAAAATCGCGAATACCTACCGTCGGACTCAGACATTTATCACTTGAATATATGTCGAAAGAATATGACTCCTCGGTGAGCGTGTATACAGACGGCTCGGTCTCGTCGTATGCGTCTGGTGCGGCTTTCGTCGTGCCTGCGCATCAGGTCATTCGACGGTTTCGTCTGCATAACAAGACGACTACAACATCTACGGAATTAGTGGCAATAAGAGAGGCCGTTCAATATATTGTGCGACAGCCTCCTCAAATATGGACAGTTTTCAGTGACGCAAAATCGGCTCTTCAACTACCTAGAGTGGTGTTGAAAGAAAGCGCTTATAGAGTGTTGGCTCTTCAAACTGCCGAGCTCTACACTTTAGCGCAAGAAAACGGCCACCACATCACATTTCAGTGGATCACTAGTCACTGTGGTATACAGGGCAACGAACTGGCCGACGCCGAAGCGAAGAAAGCACTCGAAGAACGAGAGTCGCTGCTTTCAATTCCTTTTTCAAGAGCGGACGCCAACTGTCTCCTCTCCAGTGTCATCCGAAAATTGACAGCAAAGCACTGGGACAACCCGGATAACCGCCACAGACGACTCCAGAGATTGGACCCCACCATAAATTTTAGGCTACCACCAAAAATTCAACGAAGCTGTGCCAGTCTTCTGCACAGACTAAGGCTGGGGGTAGCATTTACGCGCGCATACGTGCACCTCATGCGACGCACCGAGTCTCCACACTGTGAGGTGTGCAATGTGACTGAGACTATAGGTCATGTGCTTTGTGACTGCGCTAAGTTTGTGGAAGAGCGTGATAGGTTGGTCCAGGACCTTACGCGTCTCGACAGCGCACCGTTGTCGGAGGATGTCATTTTAGGCTCTTGGCCAGACGCTCAGTCTAGTTTCAAGGCCATCAAGGCATTACTGAACTTTTTAAAAATTAGGGGCCTGGACTGTAGACTTTGAGCATGCCAAACTGCTTGCCATATGTTCTACATCTTCCTTCTATTGTCATCGTCACCCATCATGCACCTCTTTCTTCCCTCTTTCTTTCCCTCTTCCCCTTCCCCCAATGCCGAGTAGCTGGCTAGAGGAATATACCTCAGGCCGACCTCTCGGCATTTCGTGTCATTAAACTTCTTTCACTCTCTCTCTCTCGGATCCGTGGTCGCTACCTGCCCTTAGTAGATGTATTCCCTTACCACTTCCAGTGCCTCGATATCTATCCTAAACTGCTGTTCTCTTCCGAGACTGTTAAACGTTACTTTAGTTTTCTGCAAATTAATTTTCAGGCCCACCCTTCTGCTTTGCCTCTCCAGGTCAGTGAGCATGCATTGCAATTGGTCTCCTGAGTCACTAAGCAAGGCAATATCATCAGCGAATCGCAAGTTGCTGAGGTATTCTCCATTAACTACTATCCACAATTCTTCCCACTCCAGGTCTCTGAATACCTCCTGTAAACATGCTTTGAATTGCATTGGAGAGATCGTATCTCCCTGTCTGACGCCTTTCTTTATTGTGATTTTGTTGCTTTCTTTGTGGAGGACTACGATGGCTGTTGAGCCGCTATAGATATCTTCCACTATTTTACCATATGGCTCATCTACACCCTGATTCCGTAATGCCTCCATGACTGCTGAAGTTTCGACTGAATCAAACGCCTTCTCGTAATCAACGAAAGCTATATATAAGGGTTGGTTATATTCTGCACATTTCTCTATCACTTGATTGATCGTGTGAATATGGTCTATTGTTGAGTAGCCTTTACGGAATCCTGCCTAATCCTTTGGTTGACAGAAGTCTAAGGTGTTCCTGATTCTATTTGCGATTACCTTAGTAAATACTTTGTAGGCAACGGACAGTAAGCTGATCGGTCTATAATCTTTCAAGTCTTTGGCGTCCCCTTTCTTATGGATTAGGATTATGTTAGCGTTCTTCCAAGATTCCGGTACGCTCGAGGTTATGAGGCATTGCGTATACAGGGTGGCCAGTTTCTCTAGAACAATCTGACCACCATCCTTCAACAAATCTGCTGTTACCTGATGCTCCCCAGCTGCCTTCCCCCTTTGCATAGATCCTAAGGCTTTCTTTACTTCTTCTGGCGTTACCTGTGTGATATCGAATTCCTGTAGGGTATTCCCTCTTTCACTATCGTTGTGGGTGCCACTGGTACTGTATAAATCTTTATAGAGCTCCTCAGCCACTTGAACTATCTAATCCATATTGGTAACGATATTGCCGGCTTTGTCTCTTAAGGCACACATCTGATTCTTGCCTATTCCTAGTTTCTTCTTCACTGTTCTTAGGCTTCCTCCGTTCCTGAGAGCCTGTTCAATTCTATTCATATTATAGTTCCTGATGTCCGCGGTCTTACGCTTGTTGATTAACTTAGAAAGTTCTGCCAGTTCTATTCTAGCTGTAGGGTTAGAGGCTTTCATAGATTGGCGTTTCTTGATCAGATCTTTCGTGTCCTGCGATAGCTTATTGGTTTCCTGTCTAACGGCGTTACCACCGTCTTCTACTGCGCACTCCTTAATGATGCCCATGAGATTGTCGTTCATTGCTTCAACACTAAGGTCCTCTTCCTGAGTTAAATCCGAATACCTGTTCTGTAGCTTGATCCGGAATTCCTCTAGTTTCCCTCTTACCGCTAACTCATTGATTGGCTTCTTGTGTACCAGTTTCTTCCATTCCCTCCTCACGTCTATGCTAATTCGAGTTCTTACCATCCTATGGTCACTGCAGCGTACCTTGCCGAGCACCTCTACATCTTGTATGATGCCACGGTTCGCGCAGAGTATGAAGTCGATTTCATTTCTAGTCTCACCATTCGGGCTCCTCCACGTCCACTTTCGGTTAACCTGCTTGCAAAAAAAGGTATTCATTATCCGCATATTATTCTGTTCTGCAAACTCTACTAATACCTCTCCTCTGCTATTACTAGAGCCTATGCCATATTCTCCCACTGACTTGCCTCCAGCGTGCTCCTTGCCTACCCTGGCATTGAAGTCACCCATCAGTATAGTGTATTTTGTTTTGACTTTACCCATCGCCGATTCCACGTCTTCATAAAAGCTTTCGACTTCCTGGTCATCATGACTGCATGTAGGCGCATAGACTTGTACCGCCTTCAATTTGTACCGCTTATTAAGTTTCACAACAAGACCAGCCACCCTCTCGTTAATGCTATAGAATTCCTGTATGTTACCAGCTATTTCCTTATTAATCAGGAATCCGACTCCTAGTTCTCGTCTCTCCGCTAAGCGCCGGTAGCACAGTACGTGCCCGCTTTTTAGCACTGCATATGCTTCTTTTGTGCTCCTAACCTCACTATTATAGCCCTATTATATCCCATTTACTACCCTCTAATTCCTCCAATAACACTGCTAGACCCGCCTCACTAGATAACGTTCTAACGTTAAACGTTTCCAGGTTCAGATTCCAATGGCGGCCTGTCCGGCGCCAGGTATTCTTAGCACTCTCTGCAGCGTCACAGATCTGACCGCCGCCGTGGTCAGTTGCTTCGCGGCTGCTGGGGGCTGAGGGCCAGGGTTTGATTGTTGTATAAATATAGGAGGTTGTGGCCAAGTACTGGACCAGGGTGGCCAATCCTGCTCTGGTGAGAGAGTGCGTTACCGGTTCTGGTCACCATGATAAGGCCGTACTCCAGGCCTGTTTGTGCAATTTTTTCAACACGCGTTTTTTTTTTTGTATTTTCCAGTGGAGAATTGCGCGGCACCGAGATTTGAACAACGGTCCTCTTGCACGGGAGGCGGATACTCTACCGTCCCCGCAGGAATTAAATTAAAAAATTACATTATGGGGTTTTACGTGACAAAACCACTTTCTGATTATGAGGCACGCCGTAGTGGAGGACTCCGGAAATTTCGACCACCTGGGGTTCATTAACGTGCACCTAATTCTAAGTACACGGGTGTTTTCGCGTTTCGCCCCCATCGAAATGCGGCCGCCGTGGGCGGGATCTGATCCCGCGACCTCGATCGTGCTCAGCAGTCTAACACCATAGCCACTGAGCAACCACGGCGGGTCCCGCAGGAGCTGTACGCCTCATTTAACCTACAGTGGTGCCCTATTTGGTCAGTCAAAGTGGATCAATCTGAGCTCGGTTATACCGCATGAATGGCACTCTGCTAGAGATCCTGGTATTTATGACCTGCACATGTGTGGCCATACATAATTGAGGATATATATATAATTTTTTAAGAGGGTTCCCGTACAGTGACAAAATAAAGGAAAAGACATTAAAAGGAAAGAAAAAAGGAAAAAAAAGGGGGGGGGAAGGAACATTACACGTGATTTGAACTCGTGGCCCTTGGATGTTGCCCGGAAAGATAGCTCAGTCGGTTGGTTCGTCAGGCCCCACGTTACTTTCAAGCGTCATAGCTCCTGCTCCGAGCCTCATACGTGAAAAGGGGCTGATGTTGTCCGCGATAGTCCATAGACATACTTTCTTGGAAAAATCGCCACCCGAGGAGAAGAGCGAACTCGAGCGGCTTTAGAGACTAGGAAAACTGCCTTAAAATATTTAGACTTGAGGGAAAGCTTCGTTAACAAACTATAACACGGCAATCAGCACTCGAATACGAAGAGAGAAATTATTGAGACATGGAAAATTCCCTTTAATTAAATATGGTTTGCGAGAGAAATGCTTGTAATTATTGAACCTCTTAAAAGATGAGGGGGAATATGCGCTCATCCAGAGGGCATCGAACGCACGAGACTACCACTACGCACCTTACTGAGACATGGAGGGCTCTGCGGCCGGAACAAAGCCTCCCTTCTCCGTCGGTCAAGAGGGGAAAACGCGCTTTCCGATCGCGCAAGGTTGCGCGGACATAGCATAACTCTAGCGTCTTGGGAAAAGCTTAAACAGGTGCGAGGGCGGCACGCATAGCGTGGGAAGCTAGTCGCCAGAATAACTATCTCAAGGACTGCTGCTGACGAGGGTGAAATACCTTCGTGTAATTATAATAAACCTAATAGGACTGTTTTCGAAAGAAAAACAATGGAAACGGCTCAGAGGGCTACACTACGAGAGCTATGACAGATAATTCTCTCTGTTTCTCCTCTCTCTCTTTATATACATATATATATATATATATATATATATATATATATATATATATATATATATATATATATATATATATATATATATATATATATATTCATCTCATCTATTGGATCGCATGCGCGCGCTGTTGCTTTGTCTGTGCGTGTAGTAGTCAAGAGAGCCAGTTTAAGGGCGGAGAAGACGGAAGGAAAGGAAAGTCTCTGAAGCAAAATTGCAGCGCCGTGGTAGCGAAACGGAAGGCGATATAAGCGTGCGTGGCCGTGATACGCACACGACGAACTGCCATAAAATATTCAGAGTTGAGGGAAAGCTTCGTTAACAAACGATAGCACGGCAATCAGCACTCGAATATAATTATAACCCTAACAATAATTGTAAATATTCATCTCATCTATGGGATATGATGCGCGCGTTGTTGCTTTGTCTTTGCGTGTAGTAGTTAAGAGAGGCAGTTTAAGGGCGGAGAAGAAGGAAGGAAAGGAAAGCAAAATTGCAGCGCCGTGGTTTTAAAGCTCACCCATGGTAGAGAAGCGGAAAGTGATATAAGCGTGTGTGGCCATGACACGCACACGACAAACTGCCTTAAAATATTTAGACTAGAGGGAAAGCTTCGTTAGCAAGCGATGTGAAATACTGCTCGACAACTCCATCGCTTGTTGCCATTGAACAGCAACAAGTTATTGCCATCAGGTTTGCGTGAGAACTACCAAGTTTATTGTTCTAAATTTTATCATTTTGCAATTGTATTCTACCCGTTCAATTATCAATGCTTCCTTCATGCGCACATGAAGCCTATTTTTGGTCCGCTTAACATAGAACCCAAAGAATACCCGCCTAAATCAACACTAATTGTTATGTGAAAAAAAAGGATTAGCGGCTATTCTTATTTAATGCTGCATGCAGCTCTAACAGAACAATGTTATTTTTGGGAGATACAAAATGATAAATTGTAAGATTTTATTACCAACTATTACAGGCACCATCAGTGCATATTACAATTGTCTTGGCGCAAATGTTTTGTATGCTACCGTTTCGCTACAGGAACGCGAAATATATCTACTTGATGTTTTTGATGTTAAGATGCGAATTCCTAGACTAAGTTACTCATATAACCATGCAATATTTCAGAACAGCTACTGTTTCTTTGAATACACATTTCCTGTTAATTCAGAAGAGATAGCTGTTTTAGCGTGGAAGTACGACATGACGTTTGTTCGGTACTTAATGTCATACACACAAAAACTGCGAGTTTCGCATGAAGGGCGCAAACACATTGAACTCCATTGAGTTCAACTGAAAGTGCAGGTCGGCAGGCGGCGGCCATACCAAAAGCGTTTTTGTTTGTCGCTGACTCCCTAATGCACACAAAAATAGCAATTTAGTCACTTATGAGCCCTAACAAGACTAGTGGTTTGCCCAAGCACACATATCCAAAATAAGAAAAAGCATGGTGCCTCACTTCCTTAGAACCCTCGTATGTACATTCAAATGTATTGAATAAACATCGACACGATCTGGATTCCTCGCTCTGCTGTGATGAGGTACGTTCTGTTCTATGCAATAACGAATGACCTGGCATGCTTTAAACTGTTCGATTTGGAATGCTTGAGCATTTGTATACCTAACGGAGGAGGAAGCGCGCTCGTCCATCTTTCCCGTATGACGATTCCATTCAAGATAGGGCCCGCAGCAGCGATTGATTGGACCTTCGTGTTGCCTCTTGCTTCAACGCTTACTAAGAGGTGAGAACACAGCCCGCACGAAGGTATCAGCACTCGACGCACTCTATTACAACAGCAGATTGCTTTCATATTTGAGCCGAACCGGCGCGACATACGGAATAGCCGTCACAGTACGGTTCATTGCGGTTCCTAATGGTTTGACGTGGATGGATACGGGTTTAAGGTAGCGTTAACGGATGATAATGATCGGAGCGTCATTAGCGCACCTGGCGCCACCACCTGCAGTAGCTTTCTTGCGCCGCCGTCCACAGCAGTTTGTGCTGTGGCAGCACTGTCGTTTATGCTGGTAGGATCAAGTTTCATGATATTCATAGTGACACCGGGCAGGTGCTTAGGCAACTCTCAGAGGTGTTTCTGCATGAAGTTTTATGATGAAGAAGATATGACGCCGCTTGCAAGGTGGAGCTTGTGCTGGATACATGCGAAAAGCAACATGGATATGAGACTTATATTCAAATTCATAACCAGTGAGAAATATATAAACGACGCTGTCATATGTCGCGTTTCCATTGAGAGTGCTGCGCATTCGAACATATATTCGACCTTGTTGTGACGCACATAATAACAAGGATTAGCACTTCATACGTTTTTGGGAGACATGTGTGCCGCTGCTTTTGTGAAATGTTTCGTTTTAACGCTGTGTTGGAGAAGTAAATACCAAATACAGATGAACTATTTGTGGGACGCTATTGAGTTTCTATCTTACCAATGTGTCAACCCTATCTGACGAACGTACACTATAAATACCTGCAGACAGCAAAGGATGGTGAGAGTGTGCGCATACTTTGAGTTCTCACCTCTATTTCCTGTATAACTTCCCAGATGAAGCCTAAAGCCTTGCTCTTCACTCGCAACTGTGAAATTCTGGTAGCCAAGGAAGACAGTTTCTTCCGTGCTGTTGCTCAATACGACACACAGATCCATATTCTCATCACCGGATGTGAGACCGTGGAGGGCGTTGTTGCCTGTAAGCAAAAAATTGCGCACCAAAAGTATGGCTTCAAATTTAGGCTATAACGTTGCGAACTGGCAAAAGTTTACTGTAACACTGATGCCATTAAATGATCATTGCCCCCAAAGCAGAGGTAACTGATTTTCCTCGAAAAGACATCTTCTGGGATCCTCATTTAGCGTCAACCAGCTTTAGGTATCTTTTCAAGTTCCACTCTATTACGTCGAGGATCCCTGATAATCCTTTTCATAAACACCTGCTAATTAAATGTTCAAATACTTGCAGCAAGAGCTCGTGTGAATGGCTTTGCATTACTGAGGACGAGTCCGCGACCGCAGTGGCCGGGCTCTGTCAGACTGCAGTTCATGTAGCGATTTTCCTGTTACCCTTTTTTTGTTCTATTCTTGAAACGAATAAATACTGGAACGTCTAATTTCCGAAACTTGCAGAACTTCAGGAAGTTCTCCTTGGATAGACAATACTAGGCGAAACTGTGTTGCATTCACCATCGGCCGGCGAATGCACGAATACACCTGGATACAGGCAGGCAACCAGATTGTAGAGGGTGGATGAGCAAGAGAGGAAATATAGAATTGTATTTCTCCACATGCTTTTTATGGATGCAGAAGTTGGTGAAATAGCCCATTGGTGAAAGTTATGGACACACTCGTTATTCATTGAGAGACTTGGCACTTTCTTAAGAAAGGCACAATGACCCGCCATGTTCTATTGTCTAAAAAGCTCTCAACGCTCAAGTGCCGAGCAGTGACCCTTGCAACTCTCCTTCAGAATCAATATATGTCTTCTTGCACTGTACACGCTGCATCGTACCGATCCAGTATTCTTTAGCGGGATTTCCGAATCCGTTGGCGTACTCTGTCCAGTTTCGGTAGAAGTAGTATGCAGGGTTTCCGTACTGGCCGCGGTGTTGGATAACCTAAAAAAAGGGAAAAGCCATCATGTAGGCATAAATATATAGCTTGTCCTACTGCCTTCACTTTTACGATAGCGATATGGGACCAAAGTCGAAGCAGAAGGTTGAAATCTTTTTTGAGCAATCAGGTGCCATATCTGAAAAGAAGTTCGCTACGAAAACCTCATTGTTATATGCTATAATACCATGCAGCCGTGAGATGCTGATAGAAGAAGATCGCAAGTATTTAGAAATATAAAATCTCTAAATGGATCGATTGTCGTCTTTGGAATAAAGAACACAGTATTTGCTAAATAAGTATTGCGGGTGCTGGCTGTGTTAATGAACGAAGAAGAATAGCAGATGGCGACGAACAAAAGCAATGTTAGGTCGGCTCTAGATTAAGGTAAGAATACAATCCTTCTTTAAGAAAAAATAAGCCATATTTTAATAATAAGAAGACACTGGTGGTGTAAATTAAAGGCCGCTTATAAAGCGACCATATATTTCGCTACACTCCCGTGTTTGGCCTGGCTGTTGCTACTGCTCTTGGTGCTGGGTTGGTCGCTACCTCGGCGGACAAACTATTCTGCATTTACATGGAAAGATGATTTGCGACGATGCAAATGCCCGGAACGGAATTATCAGCCTATGTATGCTGACGAAGTCTTGCCAATAAGCATACGTCAGTTCTGCTAAATTATTAATCGTTCAATCAGTACATGAATCGGTGAATCAATCACTTAACGTGCCCAGAAGCAACGCTGATGTCTGAATGCTCATGCGCAGAAAGGAATTGCGGCAAAACACATCTCATGATGTCTATCAGCGATAATGCCTTAGCATTGGATTAATATAGTTGCCCAACGTAGTATTACTGTTGAAACGAGTTATATGTTCGAGGCCTGTACTGGAGCGGGACTCCTCTGTGGTACTTCTCTAAGAACAACCGACCCTCTAAGAACAACCCAACCAATGTATGTATGACTATTTTAGTAAGGAAAAGCTAGTGGCAAACGCGTAGGCTGGTAAAAAGGTCACAGTTGCCTTCGACAGTCCACAACTTCCTCTTTGTCTCCCTCTTGCGCTGCATGGTCCAGCCCAATCACACCATAACAATACGAAGATATAGAAAATGATCCTACGGACTTCGTATTGGTGAAGCGAGTGACACAGGAACTCGAAAAGTGGTAGTAGCTTGTTGTCAGCAAGCGATGTTTATGTTGACACGCGCGTACATTTTATTCATTTTTCGCTGACCGTTTTTACATAGGCCTACTAACAGCTGTTTGTCGCTCAGCGCGAGGTTTACGCGCATACGTTGCAACTGTCTGGAATATTGTCGATGATTCCGCCTATTCTTGCTGTTGTCGGACGTGCATTGTGTAATCAGCGTGCATTCGCGATGTGAATAGCGGTGTACACTCTAGAACGGGCACGAGGAGCCATGATTACGTTCGAGTTTAGCATGACTCTTTTGTAAAAAGCCGACGCGCTGGACCAGCGGATCAGATTTTGATGATGGCCTACTGCACTCGCCGATTGATATAGCGATGTGCTGAGTATGCCTGTTTTTTTGGACACAAGTTCGATCAATGAAGAGTTAGATTTAGGAACAACTCTTTTGGTGAATACCTGGCTTGCCGTTACTACAATGCAACGTTGTGTACCCTACACATGAACTTTTTCTATGTAGGCTTAATTAGTATGGTACTGGAATTGCTTGTGCTATTCCGTAGAACAGATGCGGAATTTCGTATCATGGGGCTTGTAACATGGTGCCAAAATTTGTTCTCACGTATCCTTATCAACAAGATCGCCAGCACCGTCGCAGCTACGGCCCCGATTATGCAGCTGCATGGGAGCGAACCTTCATTCTCGCGAGTGGCCCGACTGATTCGACGTAACCGCGGGGATCGCAGGATTGGTTTGGGAAATTCAGGTGACGTGAGCATGCATGTGGACTCAGCTGAAGAATGCCCTCCGCAGGGGACGATCTCCACGCCAACATGCACGGCAAGTAGTCCTACTGGATGTAAGAACTCGCCGTCGTTTTTGGCGGTGAGGTACAAGCAGTCCGATGCTTCCCTAGTACGTAATCTCGACGAACCCACCGCAGATGACCCCACATGTTCCCAGCTGCTTTCAGGGGAACTTTTCGACAGACTATGTCTTTTTTACGCAGTTCAAAGTTTTATTTCTGTATTCCTCGCGTATGCTTCTCTCTGTATGTTGTATTAAAGTAGTGTTCATCGAGTGTATTACCCAGTTTTACTCCTGACAAGCTAGCTAGATTTTATGGTTGGTTGGCACCCGGCGCTGAGCCGAGCGGAGGCGGTGCTGTTCAGACAATTACAAACTGGTTCTTTACCCACCCCAGTATTAATGACTCATCTATACCCTAAATTATATGTGAGTGATGTGTGATGATGAGAGATGATGATGAAAGAGTGATGAGTGATGTGTGAGAGGGCTACCCTGACGCACATCCTATGGGATTTCACCAAGTTTCCCAATGAGGCTTCGACAAGTACAACGATTCCTCCGCGACTCGCGGCTGCGGCGGAATGCTACGACCACGAAAGCCAAACCTGGGCCGTCCAGCAGGTCTCGGCGGCTCTTGAAAGACAAAGGCCGAGTGAAACCGACGGAACGTTGCCCCCCAGGGCGACCAACCGCGGGAGTAACACGCGCTGGAGTTGAGTAGAGACCACCCGCTGAGAAGACGTCAGGGCCCGCGTCACGGCGCCATTTAGTCATGGTGTCGTTCTGCAGGCGACTACATGAAGTTGTCTCTCTCTCTCTCTCTCTATGGTTGGAGGGACCATAAAGAAAATTTTCCACAGATTGTAATGAAACTCTTAATATTACTCCCTAATTCAAATTTTGAGTGCAGCTACTAGCTTTCCGAATTCGCTATGTATTGTGGGAGGGAATCAGACCCGTATTCAAAAAACGTTCTTACGCTAAAAACATTTGTGCCACAAAATGGTGATGTAAGACATATTGTTAGCGACGACGACCAGCAAATGAAAAGCAGCACTTCTGAAGGAAAAATGATAGGGTCTCAATATTTTTTAAGGCGTGAACAGCAAAAGCCTACTCTTGTTGATCTTATCATTCGCCTCATTACCTTTGCCTGCTCTCTGTTTCTTTTTTCTTTTAGTTATTACTGTTCTAGACTGAACATTTTCAGTCATTTGTAATCGATTGTGGTCATTACAAGCTGCTGTTAGACATGTTGGTCAAATCATGGTCATCAGCAGTCATTACAAGTAATTTCAGTGATTATTAGTCATTACTGGTCATTAGTGAGCATTTTTAGTAATTTCTAAACATTTGTACTCGTTACAAGCTCTCCTTAGAACTAATGGCCATTTCACAGTTATTACTAGTAATTACTACCCGCTGTGGTTGCTCAGTGGCTATGGTGTTAGGCTGCTGAGCACAAGGTCGCGGGATCGACTCCCGGCCACGGCAGCCGCATTTCGATGGCGGCGAAATGCGAAAACACCCGTGAACTTGGATTTAGGTGCACGTTAAAGAGCCCCAGGAGGTCGAAATTTCCGGAGTCCTCCACTACTGCGTGCCTCATAATCAGAAATTGGTTTTGGCACGTAAAACCCCATCAATTAATTATTACTTAATCAAATTACTAGTCATTATTGCTCACTAGTAAGCCTTTTAATTTTCTGTAATGAATTGTGGTCATAACGAGCAGTCATTAGATATATTGGTCGTTTCCTAGTCATTAGTAGTCATTATTAACCTCTAGCAATCTCCTTTATAGCGTTATCATTCACTAACTGTCGCTATCAATCACTTTTGATTTGTTATTCTGTCTTCAACGGCAGGATGATGTTTTGGCGGACGCTCCTGCGGTCAAATTCTGCTGACAGAAACTTCACCATCAGCATAAAAAGGCTTTCGCCCTTAAAACTTTATGAATTGGCCCCCTGATTCTGAACGACAAGGCGCTCTTGCGGCGACGCTGAGCTTCTGCTCGGGGAGCTCGTTTAGCAGCAGCAGCAGATGAAGCATTCGAATCGGTTGCGTCACTCATTGTTCAAGATCAAAGCGTAAGCACGGGACCCCATGGCTCACGCTGAGCGGCTTCCCTAGCGGCGGCAACGGTGAAAGCGAAATAGTGCATGCGCAATGGTGGCTAAGCCTACGCCAGCGTTTGCTGCTGCGCTGGCTGCATGCCTGGTCACCGCCGACACTCCGCTTACCTCCTCACCCTTTCGTCACACCGTCGCCCGCATTCCGCCTCATGGGGCCGTTACACTCTCCTCTCTTCTATCTTTCTCCCACACCGTCCCTTACACGGCTTTTTTCATACACCGCGGCGCGCCACTTCTCTCGCAAATTTTGATATACTAGTTCTCTCGGTTACACGTGATGACGAAGCGGTAGCCATTTTAGAAAGGGAAGGTATGCTAGAGAGCAACGCACAATTGTCAATAAATAGATAAACATTATTCTTGTGATCTTTTCATAAAGCAAGCTCACTAAGATGTATACAATGAAGACGTTTTATGTGCGATGAATTTAGGTTTTCGCTTATTACCTCAGCGGGGCCTTCCATGGTAAATGCCATAGTGATGCCTGAGGCACCACCACTAAGTCCAGTTCAGGGAAATTATTTCGAACAAGTACATGCAAGAAAGTGTTAGGCTCGAGAGGTTATATAGAGCCTTAAACCGTAGTGTAGTTTATAAAGTGGCGTACATTTATTTCAGGTGCAGCAGATGCACGTACGGCTTTTATATAGACAGTGTTGATATGAACAGTGGCGTATTTTCTTACGGCTTATATGAACAGCGGCTTATTTTCATGCACTCCTAGGATAACAACACATAACCTCGACTGTGTTCGACTTCATAAACAATGGAAGCCGACAGTTGTAATTTGCCAAAGCGGCATTATGAATTCCACGAAGTGGACACTCGCTTGTGCAAATGGAACAGCGCAATGCGCCACAGCGTATTGTGCAGACCATAAAAAAGTCCTTACTGTCCAACCTCCGCCGTCAGTGTCCATGTCGCAGTATACATTCTGTCCTGAAGTGCCAGTGGCCTTAGGGAACACGGTGTACACACCGCTTGTGTTTTGGCCGTTGTGAAGGAGGTCTGCGCAGTGTCGAGGGCGGAAGGAATCTGAAAGAAGAAAATAACGCCAAGAGACCGTCTATAGTTACACGATGTTATTTATATACCTCTGCTTGTTCGCTATTATGTCGTTGCCGTAGAATTCGTTTCGCTAAGTTTCACATCACGGTATGGGCTGACAGCATCGCTTATGTAGCGCCAACGTCGTTGTGCTCCTGTAATTGCCATGTCATGAATGTCAAGGACCGAGTTACCACAGCTTACAGACCCTAAATGGCGCTTGTGATTCGCTGACCACCTTCTATATTTAAAACGTACGAGTTCGCTGGTATCTTATTAACATTATCTGGTACCTTACCTTAGGAGCTGGCATCTTATTAACAGTTACGAGGAAACACTTTTTTGTGAACGCGGGTCCTGATTCTTATAAAGTTCTTTGGTGCATTCACATCTGAGGCTCACACACGTATTGATGACAGTTGCCCGCAATACGCATCGCTACACTAATTTTTTTTCAAACGTCCGTAACAGTTAGCGCACATTGTATCGTGTAGCATGCTGGCACCGCTGTACTAGTGAGGCCTGCATAAAATAAAAACACCACCCATGCAGCTCCTACAGATTGTAAACCAGTGAAACGGTAAAATGCTGCCCCGACATTTATCGCTGGAGCAAATCCGACGATTTCGATACGCCTCTGTGTTTCTCAAAGATGTTACGCAAATGTGCGGATTGTGTTTATCACAGTGCTCATTTGAAATACCACACATTAGCCTTCGCTTAATCACCTTCATGGAACTGTGCAACGACTGGTTCATTGTGGTAATCCAGCGGGTTCATCAAGGCCTTTCTGAAATATCTTACACAATTGTGTTTCCTAATGCGTTATTTATAGTGTTTATGATTCAGCTGTGCACTGCAGTATAGTTACCAAACGGCACACCGGGGCCGCACATTTCATTAACTTAATGACTGGGGCACATTTTTGATAATATTTCGAAGCCAGAGGGACACTGCTGCGCGTGTTTCCTGCTGCGAGCATCATCAACCCTGATGCGAACATCACTATTCTCGAAGCCAATGGCGTGCCTTAGCTCCTGCCGGGCGGTTTGTATGATCGGACCACGAGCATTTCGCCTAGGCACACACAGCTTCGCTGCAAATTTATTTCTTCATGTGGACCATCATTGTTATGATGGTCCACATGAAGAAATAAATTGATATAAATAAATAAAAAATAAATAAATGATACCCTCGCGGTCCGGCCACGAAAACCCTCCAATGCAAAGTGTGGCGCGCCATTGGCTACACTATAGTGACATTGTTTCTCCCTCTCCGACTTCGCTATGGTAACGCCACGCATCATTCGTTCTCCCGAGGAGCAGCTGACCTTCGAACAACAGCGCCGAAAGCAGGAGCGGGATAGTTCTCATTGGCGTCGCGCCGACGCCTCTGCAGAAGACCGGGCCCACAATGCGGAGCACAAGCGGCAAAGTCAGGTCGAGGATCAGGCTGTTCGGGTCCGCGACGTAGAGCAGCGACAACGTCGACGTCAACATAAAAACGGGGGCCGCACATTTCAGCCTCGCTGGTTCGCCATATGCGTGGAGTGAGAGGGCAGTGTTTCAGCTTGTCCTTCAACTCAACGAGAACTTTGTCCGTCCGTAGAGTAAGACGAATGTTATGGCCCATAACCCCCCCCCCCCCCCCGCCTCCCCCAAACCACGGCTCATGCCCCCGCAGTAGGCTTTCTCTGATCGGACCACGAGTGTTTCGCCTAGGCATAAACAGCTTCGATGTAAATCATGTCACTGCTAGTAAAAGCCACTGACTACCGAGACACTGATGCACGTGTGAAATCAGTCAGATACGAGGTGCCAGAAGTGGCCAGCCCGCGTCGCCGACCACGGGTACAGCCATGACAAAGATTCTGCCGGCAGAGTAACAACGTTATTGTGAAAACCCGCCTAACAACTGACGGAAGTTGAAGCATTGTATGCAGCTTTACTTCATCGCAACAGAGCCAAAGAAACCACAAAATCAACTCAGTAAGGCTCCGAAAGCAGCCATCTTTCTTCACCTCGCCGGGCAAGAGGCCATCGTTTTGCGTATTCATCAGCGATAAAGACAATGCTAACTACGACAAACTGGCGGAAGCTTTCGAGGTATATTGTTCATCGCAAACCAACAAAACATATTCGAGGTACATACGTGTTATGCCACAGAATGCAAGCGGACGGATAATCATTATACAGTTTTAGTTACACGTACGTAGAGGCTTTGCATACGTAGAGCGTCTACGTGGGAGCAGTGTGCATGCGTATAACGTAGCGGGCGCGCACGCGTCTCACGGACGTACCTGAGATTCAATTCTTTGCGTGCGTTTCTGGCGCACGTAGACAGCTTCGCGCGGGTGTTCCGCAAGATCACGAAAAAGCGATAGCGGTCCGCGCGCGCGCAGACGGCTCGCATCGAAACACGGCGGCAGGAGTGAATTGGCTACCGCCGTGTTCACATTTCCCGATAGATGGGGCTACGGGGTCCCTCTTGGCGTGCGTCGCGTACGTGTAGCTAAAAGCGTTTCAGATGGCTTGCACTTAAGGTAGGTAGGCTTTTCACGTTTGCGTACGTGAAGCCTCTACGTACGTGTAACTAAAACTGTCTATTGGAAAAGTTCTTCGTGGACCTACAGTTGAAACAAAGGAGCTGTATTTTGGCAGACTGCGAGACTGGGTGTTGCGGGATGAAGGAGTTGGCGGAACTACAAACAGGAACCTTTGAGAAAAAACTTTTAGCTTAGAAGGATTCAGGCGTTGAGGCAACCGTAGAGGGAACAAAAAGAAGAATAAGTTGGACTTGCGCGAAGTAGAATGTGGGGCGAGGAAAAATAATGTTAATCTTGTAAAGCACGTCAACGAAAAGCAGCAAGACAGATGCCAAGTACACATCACACATGGCTACTGTGTCGGAGGTCACGATTCTAGACCATGCTTAGCTTTTCCTAAAACTGGTGCCGAATGCAACAAGCTAAGCCATTTTGCTCTTTGCTACAGAAGGAAACCAGCAAGGGCTGAAAACGCAGCACAGCGAAGCGGCGTTGTGCAAGGCAGCATTAACAATATTTATACTTTCAGGAAATATTTGCGGCTGGTAGCCTCAGCATCGATAAGCGAAGGCGTGGTTTACTTGTTAAACTCGCATATTTGGCGGTGCCGTAAAGTTATGGTGGATGCGGTTGCTGAAGCGAAGTTTCACTATTTCGCTATGCGCTTTACAGGCATTGACTGCCCGACAGCGTCCCCTGGCCACAGAAGCTAATCTTCGTAGTTACGAGAGAAACGAAATTAAGCACATAGGAAAGGTCCGCTTCTATGTTTAAGTAGGTTTCCAGAGCCGTGCGGTGGATTTTTTCGTCTTGAGAAAAAAAAGAAACAGGCCACACTGCAGCTTGAAGGGAGTGAACAGTTCGGTTTGGTGAGTATTAAGCAAGGATTTGACGTGTAAGGATAAATAGATCTGTGTAATCGCTATCTGCCGGAATTTAAAGACATGACAGTGTTTTTAAAACTCAGTTGTGGAGGAGGAAGAAAAGTACACAAAGGACAGGATGGATGCCAAACTTTGAACTAGCATTTACAGAAAATGGCGGGCTATATTGAAGCACTGTGCATCAGGCATACATTATCATGCAAACAATCGCTTAAGTCAATCGATCCACCTGTCCAGGTGCCTGCAAAGAAACGACTTTTTCTTTTCTCATGCTCCACCACGGAAGGACGTCTGATACACTTAACGCCTGGTTTCCCTTCGTAATAAAGTTTAACTATTTCACGGTCTGTCTGTTTTCTTTTTGCTTATGAAAAGTGTGTTAGAGCGTGTTCTCAGGTATTGACAAGCTGCAACGGGAGTACAGAATGACCTTCGAAAGACGGTGTCCGCCGAGTAACAGAGCCTTCAAGACGTGTTTCCGATCGCTTGGCTACCTCAACTTGAACAAGAAATGGACCGCCTGAAACCATCAGCCATTATCATGAAAGCTCAATAACTGTCTGATTGGGTGATCCTACTTGTAACTGTGAGTAAGTATAACGTGAAGTTGTGTATTTGCAGGGAACCCAGGAGCATGAATCAAGCGATAAAGAGGGAGCATTATCAACTTCCCCTTCATGAAGAGATTGAGACCGAGCTGGCATTCGCGACGTATTTCAATAAACTGGATGGAAACAGCGGCTTTCATGAAGTCCCGCTGGATACAGAAACCTACAGTTGCAGATACAGATACAAATAGCGATACAGAAACTGCGTGTTCATAAGCCAATTAGGATGTTAGGGGTTTTTAAGGCTACAAATTAGGGATGATTTACACAGGAAGTGCTACACAGGACGATGACATACATACTTAAAAGCTTACCCAGCATGCGGGTTTCTGTGGATCAGATCATTATCTGATGAGCCACGTGGGAAACGCATACGGAGAGTCTGCGTATTCTTCCAACACTGCTGTCGCCTCTAGCTTAACGCTTAACTGGGATAAATGCATGCGACAGTAATGCCTTAAATGGAGTACATGATTGACAAAATCAGCGCTGCTGGAATAAAACCAAACAATAACTTATTGAAAGGATTACCAATATGCTCCAAAACCTTCAGCGAAAAAAAAAAAAAAAACTTGCAAGGATAGTTGGGTGTTGTGAGTTAATTTTCGAAGTTTCTCCCAGACCTGGCTGATCGAATAAAAAATCTTTGTGCCTTCCGGCGAAAATATGCCATTTTTGAAAGGACATCAGTACACGACAGAGAACGGGCACCTCTGCGCGAAATGCTTATGCAAGCACCCCTTCAAGCAGTATGCTATGCTTATCTTCATAAAACGGCTAAATATGACAAAATGTTCCACAGGAAAACTAATTCATATCTATATAGATATGAACCAAGTCATGACGAGTTATCGCAGTTAAAAAATTGCTGCACGCGTTCATATGACTAACGACAGTAAATATAGACTCGCCCAGCTAATCTTAGCCAATATGTTCATCAAAACTTTTTATGCATGATATAAGGCACTAGTTGAGACCTATGTTGTTCGGTAGTCAAACCTCTGACGACCCAACACAGCTGGTTTTAAAATTGTATTTTGCACTCTCTTTTTTAAATATATTTTTCTTTCGTTCAGCAGCTTGGCTAACGTTGCTCAGACACACGCTATACTGAAGTTTGCATGCTCAGTGAAGCGCTGCCGAAGTGGCCGCTTGAGCAAGCTACAAGGCAGCAATCTATTCACACTTCTGCGTTTGCGAGGGATAAACAATTTTATATTGTGGTTCCACAATCGATTTTGGGAAGTTAGGTAGAACTATCCTGAGGCAATGAGGCCCACCACATTATATTGAAAGACATAAGAGTCAACGCCGAGGTCTGCAATCAAATTGGGAGAGATTAGAAGACTCCTTTCGTGGCGAGCCTTCATGGTTATTCTAAAGAACTGTACCTTGACTTTCGTACGAAATTGTGAAAGCGAATTCGGGCCTGTCAGGATTTTCATGGCGCTGACGAATGCAGTATCGGCTTCGCTCTAATCGGAAACAATAAAGTGATTTCGCCGAGTATAAATATCCTTGTTTACACCAGAAATATTTCTTTAGAAAACATATACGTGCGTAGCAATTGTGGTGTTTACACAAATACGTTCCAAATGTAGGCACACATACTAGAAGAAGAATTAACAAAAATTTCTTACATAACTTTTCTGTTAGAGCCTGGGGAGTTTCTTACATGGCAAGCTTGAAGGCGGCCACATATTAAGGCTCCACCGATATCCTTTTAGACATTGAAAAGTGCCCGAAATTCAAGATTTTTTTTATCCCATTTCAAACCTAGTACGTGCATAATAGCAACCGGCAAAGTTCCTCTGCACAGTGAACATACATTACCGAGGAACTCACCTACAAAAACAGCACGTTCACAATGCTCATAGGCTTTATATAAAAAAATTTACTTTATTATAAAAATAAAATATTCTGGGTAATATACACGTATGGAGGGTGTCCGGCGAGCAGTAACAAAGATGTTATATGAAAAAAAAAATGACCGCATAAAGTACACATTGCAAATTGCGGTCTTACGACCTGCAGCGTTTGACTGCCGCATCGCAAGCGACGGAACACCGTAGGTTTTATAATTGCATGTTTTACCATGTTTCTTTAACGCTTTATGGCAGCTTGGCTGTCGTTAGTAGGCACTTACATCATCTGATGCTATTTGAGCATTGTGCCGAAATTCTAGCGGTGCTTAGCTAGGAGTCTGTTAAAATTACGTTGTTTTGTGCGGCCTAAAGTATGCGACGACTACAAGCTTAGCTTCAAGAAAGGTTGGTCTACAGATTCAAGTATTACTAGTTCTTTCATTGTGGTCAGTAAAAAGCATGAAGAAATTTTGACTGCAATTACAATGAAAGAGAAATCAACAAAGAATACATGGTGTGGTGACTAGGCAATAGATTTGAAAGCATTATGGTGTCTTGCGTGGCTTTACATTCGTTGCTCATTCGGACAGAATCTTCGGCGTGGATGTAGTGTAGCGCAGTGTCGTTACATGGCTTCACGGCAACCGGTGCGGCTGCACGGCTTGTCATCCTCCCCCTACCCTACAAACTCACCGTTCCGTTTTATATTCCACCATTCATACTTAGTAAATGTAGTGCGCATTTTGCATAGCTGTAGTAGCGAAAACGACCTTCGAGCTTTCTGGCCTTGAAGCCATATCTGCATGCGGAAGCCCAGCTCTGAGCAAGCGTCTGTAATATCGAGCAACAGAATGAGCAAAAGAGTAAGACACGACACATTTTACGCTCAACGTCGCTTTGTTGCGGATCTTATCTCTGTTCCTCCGGTTGCTTTTGTTTTCATGTGTAGCCCAGTAGCGTGTTTTTGAAGTGATCACCTAAAAATAACAGCAACTCTAAGCCAAACATGTGCGTCACATCTTACGTGATAAAGCTGGCGTCATGACGTATCGCGCCACGCATACAAGTGCCTAAAAGATAATGCCGCCTTACGCTGTTCCATCAGCACCCATCTGCTTCACGCTATTCTGCTCATCCGCTCATTCAGCTGCCCCGGCGTAGACGTCGAACGCAGCCGGCTACGAGCAGCGGAGAAGACGAAGGCTCTAGTGGCCACCGCAGCACCGTCGCTGCTCAACGGGCGGCAGCCCTTCAGCTGGCTGAACACTCGGGCGGTACGTGACCCCCTCCCGTCTAGTGACGCAACTGGTGTGGCGAGTGCGTTTTTTTCCGCTTGCTTGCCCTGTCTTGCAGGTGCTCATCCTTAGCAAGGTGTCGCGATAGCACAGGGTTGGTTCGCGGGATGCGAAACTTGAACTATGCGTTGTTGCCAATTCGATAGCGAGGCAGGTGTGACTTATATTGCATGCGTGATGACAATGATGTTCGCAAATTATGTGTGTTTGTGAGCAACAGTGATTTCTGTGAAATGTGCGATGACGCGTGTGGAAATGCCGATCCGATTGGAGACGTGCCCATACATTTTACAAGCGCCGATGCTGCTTCGTTGTAAAATTTGGGCTGCTTTGTTTCTGGGTAAAACCTCTCCCAATAGTAAGCGTGAAAATCGATTCATTTTTTCTTGGAATACTTCTGCTTTTACGTCAACGCACCGTGACAAAAAGAGAAGCAGAGTTACGGTAATGTACTTTAAGCGAAGTATTGTTGAAGTGCCTAGTATATTTGCTTTGCTTAGAGACACACAGCGCCTGGTCTTGGGCATAGTATTTTGCACCTACGCGTATGACGTACATCTGGCTATGTAACTCTTTTAAACCTTTGCCTAACTACAAACTAAACATCACATAGTCTCATAGTAGGCGACGTAGATGAAGCGACAGAATGCCGGCTATTGCGAGGCTTTGTGCATGATGAAGGAAACATTGCGAGCAGAGATGCGTGGCACATAGCTGTAATAAAGTTAGAGACAGTACATGCATAACACTTCAACATCACCGACTAATTCGCGGTCAAACATACCCATCCCCCAGCGAGAAGCCCTTCGTCCTTGCTTTGCAAATATGTTGTGGCCTCTAAAACTTGCGTGAATTTCCCTCATCGTGCCGTGGCCTACATGGGATGCCACTCACCACCGCTCATTCTACACTTCTACGTGTATTCGACGAGACACCCACGTTCAACGCATGGGAACAGGCAAAGACGGAATTTCCGCACATGAAGGAGTATAATCACGATTATCAGAATTTTAGTGTAACAAGGAAAAGCTTGCGTTAAAGACGACATTGCATGTTTTAAATGACCAGAGTGAAATTCGGGGAGGGTTTGTATTCCAAAAGGATGACTAGGGAGGTACGAACTGGAAAAACCCCTTAAAAAGCATAATGAACAAACACAGAAACGCTTGTGTGTATACACATACGTGTGGGTGTGTGCGTGCGTGCGCATGTGTGTCCAGTTCACGCTTTCTTAGTCGTCCATGAAAGGACACTCGCTGCATTGGTATGGATCGGTGAACGAAGTCGATGCTTGGATTACGTAGACACCAGGACTGACCCACCTTTGATTGCAACTCCTCGGCGAGCGACTAAATTTTGAGTATATTGTCAATGGGATCGCTGCGTTTTACGCGGCAATAAATTGATTGGCAGGCAGACAGGCGACCACAGTGGCAGGGATGGCGGGGGGGGGGGGGGGGGGGCTCAGATGTGTAGGTAAAATAAGTTTAGCTTTAACGTTTTCAGTTGTATTAGGGACACGCAGATACGAGATATATGCAGGTTACCTTGAAGAGCGCTGAACTCCTCCGCTAGCTGCCGTATACGCTCTTGAACGCTTCTGTACGAAGCGTGGGACCGGGGCACCGACAGCACACCGCTCGTTGCCGAAGCGACCATGCACAGAATGGCGATTGCACGCTTCATAGTGTTGTGCCGGCTGTACCTGCATTTCGGAAGAAGATACTTTTGTTGGACCAGGCTAAGGTTACTTAATATAAAAAAAAATTGATGTTGCCTTCGGATGTTTCGGCTGCATCACGCCGCAGGGCTGCCTTGAATATGTGCATCGCTTGTGCAGTGCACCATAGGCTTAGATGTCTAAATTTCTTAACTAATGGAAGGCCTGATTTTTCCGCTCACGGAAAATGTAATCTTAACTTGTTACTATACTGTCACTCCCGAATTTTCGTAGAGGGCCAATATATTTATTTGCTTTTATGTATGCTAATGGCGAAGGCTATATCGTCGGCCAATTTCGGTTGTGGTATTAGTGAAAATCAATATTACCTAGAGACAAATTCTGTAGAATCAGCGTTACTTTTTTCCTCAAGATTGGATCGACAATTCAGTCTGAATAAACAAGTACGGGTTAAGTTCAGCTTATTTCGTCATGAAAAGCATTCGGATGTGGGATATCACTTTTTACGTACACTTCAGGATGGCATAGTTCTTTAATCGTAATTATGAGGACTAATCGGGTGACTTAAATGCGACGCCAAGAAAAGAGAAACATTGCGGACACATTACCTACGCTATTTCATATATATGAAGCTTTCCGAGTTTTAGAGAATGGTCCATTGAAACACAAAATGTGGTATGTACAATACGAAAGTCTCTCTATTTAGAAAATTAAGTGCTCTGGTGCCACCGCACCACATTGCGATGAGTACCGCGCAGAGAATTTCTTTGAGCTACTGTGGTGCGTCTTCCAGGGCGAGGGGAAGTCTCATCCAGCAATAAAACGTATTTAATCGCAAGACACTCGACTTTGTAGAAACGTGACGCAGCACCAAAGTATTATGAGAGAGAAGCAGCAAATTTCAGCGATCAACGCGCCAAGTTACTTCCGTTTTCATCCACAGGTAATGCACGTGATCCCTTTTAATGCACAACATTCTTGTGCGAGTTGACCCACATCTTTACATTTATGTGGGCGTTTTCGTGGAGTTACCCGTAAGATAGTTCAGTGCAAGGTTATGTACCAATAAGGCCGCTAGGCATGTGCCAGAGGGTAGGAGCAACTGGGACGTCTGGGAATGTGTCAGGGGACATGTTTCTCTTGGCCCTTGGGCTTGTGGGTGTGGCCCAGGAACTTCTGGGTATGTAACGCTCTTCAGTGAACCTTCTTCACGCCAACCTCTGTGTGTGCCACTGAGCATATGTAGCTGGGCTTGTGCTTGTGCTGTTCAAAGAAGGTTTTTGACGCCTATTTGGGTCAATGGGTGCCACATCAGCAATAGACAGATAGAGCGAGAGGGGAAAGGCAGGGAGGTAAACCAGATGCGAGTTTCCGATTTGCTACTCTGCACTGTACTGAGAGATGTAGGGGTTCGGAATATGGCAGAGTGAGAGAGAGACAGAAAAACCAGGAACAGGTAACAGAAAAGGCGTTCCAAACACAGGCGTTGAAACAGGTCACTACAACTAGGTAGTGATTTCTACTTAAAACAGTGCATTACTTCGATATCAGCTGTAGCTGAGTTCGCTTGGATCTTTTGATTAGGTAATTTTTTGACACGTAACTTGGCTAACGTGGTAAATATCTCAAGGCAGTTAAAA